>NC_047041.1:36356068-36956068 GCF_011762595.2 Tursiops truncatus
AAATCACTAGTACAACAATTAAAACAGTAATCAAAAGTTCCCAAAATATGAAAGTCCATGTCCATATGGCTACATAGGTGAATTCTACCAAACATTCAATTATTTAATACCTATTCTTCTCAAACTATACCAAAGTATTAATGAGAATGAAATGCATCCTAACTCATTTTACAAGGCCAACATCATTCTGATACCAAAACCAGACAATGATAACACTAATAAAATTAAAGGCCAATATCTCTGATGAATATTGATGCAAAAATCCTCAACAAAGTATTTGTAAATTGAATTTAACAATTCATCAAAAGGATCATATACCATGACCAAGTGGGATTTATGTCAGTCATGCAAGGATGTTTTAACAACCTCAAATCAATCAACATAATACACCACCTTAAAAAAATGAAGGATAAAAATCATATGATCATCACAATACACACAGAAAAAGCATTTGACAGGATTCAATACCCATTTATGACAAAAACTCTCAATAAATTAGGTACAGAAGGGACATAACATAATAAAGCCCATATATTACAATCCCCTAGCTAACATCATAATCAATGGTGAAAATTGAAAGATATCACTCTAAGATCAGAAGCATGATAAGGATGCCTACTCACACCACTCCTATTCAACACAGCATTGGAAGTCGAAGCCAGAGCTATTAGGCAAGGAACACAAATAAAATGCATCCAAATTAGAAAGGAAGAAGTAAAACTGTCACTATTTGCAGATGACATGATTTTATATATATAAAACTCTAAAGCCCCCACAGAAAAAACTATTAGAAATAGCAAATATGGTAAAATTACAGGATACAAATCAACATACAAATACCTCTTTCATTTTTATATGTTAACAATGAGCTAGCAGAAAGGGAAATTAAGAAAACAATCCCATTTATAATCATGACAAAAAGAATAAAATACCTAGGAATACTTTTAACCAGGGAGGTAAAAGACTTGTACACTGAAAACTACAAGGCATTGTTGAAAGAAATTGAAAACAGTACAAATAAATAAATAAAAACCTATTTGTGTTCATGGATTGGAATAATTAACATTAACAAAATGTCTTAATTACCTAAAGTAATCTACAGATTTAATGCAATTTCTATCAAAATTTCTAGGACATTATTCACAGAAATATAACAAATTATTCTAAAATTTATATGAAACCACAAAGGATCCCAGATGGCTAAAGCAATCCTGAGAAAAAAAGAACAAAGTTTGAGGTATCACACCCTCTGACTGCAAACTGTACCAGAAAGCCATAGTAATCAAAACAGCATGGTACTGGCAGAAAAACTGATAGATCAATGGAACAGAAATGAGAGTCCAGAAATAAACCCATGTGTATGTGGAAAATTAAAGGATAAAGGAGCAAAGAATGTACAGTGGAAAAAGGATAGTCTCTTCAACAAATGATGTTGGGAAAACTAGACAACCACAGCAAAATAAATAAATAAATGAACTGGACCACTATGTAATACCATATATAAAAATTAACTAAAGATTGATTAAAGACTTGAATTTAAGACCTGCAAGGCCATAGACATTGGTCTTAGCAATATATTTTTAGATATGTTTCCTCAGGCAAGGGAAACAAAAGCTAAAATAAACAAATGGAATTATATCAAACTAATAAGCTTCTGCACAACAAAGTAAACCATCAATAAAAACACAACCAACTGAATGGGAGAAGATATTTGAAAATGATACATCCAACAAGGGGTTAATATCCAAAATATATATAGAACACATACAACTCAACAACAACAAAACAAACAACATCATTAAAAAATGGCAGAGGAGCTGAAAATATATTTTTCCAAAGAAAACATACAGATGGCCAGCAGGCACAAGAAAAGATGTTTAACATCACTAATTATTAGGGAAATGCAAATCAAAACCACAATGAGATATCACTGTCAGAATAGCTAGCATCAAAAAGACAAAAGCAGTAAATGTTGGTGAGGATGTGGAGAAAAGGGAACCCTCGTACATTGTTGGTGGGAATGTAAATTGGGGTATCCCCTATGGAAGGCAGTATGGAAATTCCTCAAAAAATTAAAACTTGAACTACCATATGATTCAGCTATCCTACTTCTGAGTACTTACCCAAAGAAGACAAAAACACTAATCAGAAATCACATAAAAAAAAATGCCTAGGAAAAATCTTAACCAAGGAGGTGAAACACTTACACACTGAAAACTATAAAACATTGATAAAGGAAAGTGAAGATAATTCAAAGAAATTGAAAGATGTACCATGATCTTGGATTAGAAGAAATAGTCATACCACTCAAAGCAATCAACAGATTTAATGTGATACTTACCAAAATACCCACAACATTTTTCACAGAACTTGAACAAATAATCCTGAAATTTGTATGGAATTACAAAATACCCAAAATTAATGAAGCAATCCTGAGGAAAAAGAACAAAGCTGGATGCATAACCCTGTCAGACTTTAGACAATACTACCAAGCTAAAGTAATCAAAATAGCACAGTATTGGCACAAAAACCAGACATATAGGTCAAGGGAACAGAATAGAGAGCCCAGAAATAAACCCACACACCTACAGTCAATTAACTGATGACAATGGAGGCAGGAATATACAATGGAGAAAAGACAGCCTCTTTAGCAAGTGGTGTTGGGAAATCGGGACAGGTACACGTAAATCAATGAAATTAGAACATACTCTCACACTATATACAAAAATAAATTCAAAATGGTTTAAAGACCTAAATATAAGACATGACACCATAAAACTCCTAGAAGAGAACATAGGCAAAACATTCTCTGACATAAATCAGGGCAATACTTTCTTAGATCAGTCTCCCAAGGCAAAATAAATAAGAGCAAAAATAACTAATAGGACCTAATCAAACTTAAAACTTTTGCACAGCAAAGGAAACCATAAACAAAATGAAAAGACAACCTATGGACTGGGAGAAAATATTTGCAAATGATGCAACTGACAAAGAGTTAATATCCAAAATATATGAACAGCTAATACAGCTCAATATCAAAAAAACAAACAACCCAATCACAAAGTGGGTAGAAGACCTAAATAGACATTTCTCCAAAGAAGACATACATATGGACGACAGGAACATGAAAAGACGTTCAACAATGTTAATCATTAGAGAAATACAAATCAAAACCACACAATGAGGTATCACCTCACACCTGTTAGAATGGCTATCATCAAAAAGGACGCAAATAATAAATGCTGAAGAGAGCGTAGAGAAAAATGAACCCTCATACACTGTTGGTGGGAATAGAAATTGGTGCAGCCACTATGGAGAATACTATGGAAGTTCCTTAAAAAATAAATAAAAATAGGGCTATCGTATGATCCTAGCAATCCCACTCGTGGGCATATATCTGGAAAAGGTGAAAACTCTAATTCAGAAAGATACATGCACACCAGTGTTTATAGCAGCACTATTTACAATAGCTAAGACATTTACAATAGCTAAGACAAAAGTACCTATCAACAGACTACTGGTTTAAGAAGAGGTGATATATATATATGGAATATTACTCAGACATTAAAAGGAATGAAATATTGTCATTTGCAAGATGGATGGACCTAGACAGTATCATCCTAAGGGAAGGAAGCCAGACAGAGAACGACAGGTATCATATACTATCACTTATATGTGGAATCTGTTTTATAAACAGAAAGAGACTCACAGACATAGAAAAAAACATCATTACAAAAGGGGAAAGAGGAGGATAAATTAGGAGAAAGGGATTAATGGATACAAATTAATAAACGTAAAACAGATAAACAACAAGTATTTACTGTATGATACAGGGAACTATATTCAGTATCTTGTAATAACCTACAATGGAAAACAATCTCTCTCTATATATATGTATATATGTATATATATACATAACTGAATCACTTTGCTGTATACCTGAACTAAAATAATATTGTAAATCAACTATACTTCATATTAAAAAGCAGAATATTGAAAACTAATAAATAAAGAAATAAAAACAAAATTAAAGAACAAACCAAACCAAATCAAAACAAAAATGTGATACAAAGAACTCAGTATTGGTTATCAGAGGGGAAGGAGTGAGTGGGAGAGTGAGATGCATGAAGGAGATGAAATGTTTGGGTATGGTGAGGGATGGAAAATAAATTTTTGTTGGTTAGTGAAAGAAAGAAGAAAAAGGGGGGAGGGAGGGAGGAAGGAAGGAAGGAAGGCAGGAAGGAAGGAAGGGAGGGAGGGAGGGAGGGAGGGATGAAAGAAGGAAGGGAGAAATAACAAGTGTTGGCAAAGATGTGGAGAAAAAGGAATCCACTTACACTATTGGAGGAAATGTAAACTGGTGCAGCCACTATTGAAAACAGTATGGGGGGGCTTCCCTGGTGGCGCAGTGGTTGAGAGTCCACCTGTTGATGCAGGGGATTCGTGTTCGTGCCCCGGTCCGGGAAGATCCCACATGCCGCGGAGTGGCTGGGCCCGTGAGCCATGGTCACTGAGCCTGTGTGTCTGGAGCCTGTGCTCCACAACAGGAGAGGCCACAAGAGTGAGAGGCCCGCATACCGCAAACAAAACAAAACAAAACAAAACAAAAACAGTATGGGGATTCCTCAAAACATTAAAAATAGAGTTGCCATATAATCTAGTTATTCCACTTCTGGATATTTATTCAATGAATATGAAATCACTAATTTGAAATAATAGACACTCCCCTAAGTTCATTGCAGCATTATTTTCAATAGCCAGAATATGGAAACAAATTAAATGTCCTTTAATGGATGAATGGATAAAGAAGATGTGCTATATATATATACAATGGAGTACTATGCAGACATAAAAAAGAAGAGTGAAGTCTTGCCATTTGCAACATGGATGGACCTTGAGAGTATTATGTTAAGTCAGATGGAGAAAGACAAACATCATAGAGCTTCCCTATCAAAACCAAACCAAACCAAACTCATAGATACAGAGAACAGTTTTGTGGTTACCGGGGGGTTGAGGAGTGGGTGGGCAAAATGTGTGAAGGGGATCAATTGTATGGTGACAGATGGTAACCTAGACTTATGATGTTGTTTACTTTGATGTGTATACAAATATCAAATTATAATGTTACACACTTGAAACTTACATTATATAACAATTTTACCTCCATAAAAAATTAAAAATCTAAATAAATAAATAAGGAAAGTCATATTTCTGATCAGACCCTCAAAATTTCCTTCTGCTATAGTTTTCCCCATCTAACTAAGTGGCAAATGCAGTATTCTGGTTATTCTGTCAAAAACCGTTTTCTTTCATATCCATTAACATCATTTTTCCAAATACATTAAGAATTTGACCACAGATCTCTACCTCCACCATCATCTCCCAGTTTTATGCCACCATTATTTCTCATCTGGATTAATGTAGTAATATTAATGTCTCTCTTCTCCTGTCTTTGTCCCTCATAATTTAGTTTCAACATAGAAGCATAGCTTCCCATGCTGCAAATCCCTTACAGCAGCCTACAAAGTCCTACAGGAACTGTTCAGTCCCCTCAGTTCTCTGATCTCATTTCTTCCTACCTTTCTTACTATTCACTCCATTCCAGCCACCTTGTCCTTGCTGCCCCTCAAATATTCTAGACTCACTCCTGCCTCAAAAGTTTGAATAATTTTTTCTCTGTACTTAAAATGTTCTTTTCCTAGATGTCCAGATGGCTTATTCTCTCACCTACTCTTGGTCTTTGCTCAAATATCCTCTTTTCAGTGAACTTCCTTCAAAAAACATATTTGAAATTGTAGGCCTCTCTCCATCATTAACCCACTTTTTCACTCCACTGTTATTCTCCATAGTTCTTTGAACCATCTGACATACTTTATATTTTAATTACTTATTTTATTTATTTTATGTCTCTCTGCACCCTCCTTCTCTCCTCTCCCCAAAGACTCCACCAGAATGTAAGCTCTTTGAAGGTTTGTTCACTACTGAATCTCTAGTGCCTGGTTCAATGCTGGGTATATAGTAGATGCTCAATATATGTTGAATAAATGCATATAAATCTAAAGAGGTATGAAATAATTAAGCACCTCCACTTTCCCCTCCTTTAGACATTCTGAGATCTTTTATCTTTCTTCTCAGTATCTTATAAGCAATTCCTTGTTTTATGAAACATTTTCTAATAATCATTTGTACCTCATTAGAAATTCTAAATTTCCACTTCTATGACATTCTTCTCTTAAATACCCGTTACCTATAAATTTCAAGAGTATGTTTCACCTTAAATAGATATCAGATGATAGAGAAATGATGGTGCCTCTTTTCTGTGCTCCTGAATTTACTGTCTTACCTAGGCCCTATTTGAATCATCTCTGCTGCCTAATCCTTGTGCACTTGCTAACACCGATAACTTATACAGTATAATTGAGAGAAAAATGGGGTGAATGCATCTTATTCAAACTCAGTTATGCAGGCACAGTTTTGTCATCGCTGGATAAGACTGGCTAAGCTTACAGCTAGGTATTACCCGCTTGGCTGATTTAGTCTTCTCTTTCAGCCACATAAAAATGCCACCTGCTATTCGCTTGATTGAAGATGGAATGATGTGAGAATCTAGTAAAGAAGACAGAAAAAATAACACATTTGTGATTCATGTGTTTATATTAATTCTCATTCTCTCTCCTTCCCTCTTTCCATCTCTCTCCATCATATCTCTTTCAAAACAGACTATGTTTACTCCAATATAGAGCCCATTACATTATTGTACTTTTGGTTTCATCCTGGACTATTTTTTTCTCAAAATATATCTGTCTATTCAACTGGCTTTTCTGTGAAAAGATTATTGATAGCTGAGTCTACATCAGAGATTTTCAGTGAGATACAGCATATTCCCCAACATTCTAAAAAGAAGATTTATAATGTCATTGTAGAATATCATTCAGAAACCATGGCCCATTAAGTTGCAACTGATGCTTAACTAATGTGCTTTCTCTTGAAGTGCCTATCTTTCCACAGCAACAGATAGCAATATGCGAAAGAGATGGAGACATGATGGGTGACAGTTCAGCTTGAAATTGCTATACAGGAGAAAGGCTAACTAGAGTTCAAAGGGAATTTTATACTCATATACACTCATGTCTGAGGCAGTAGACTTTCTTCAATAAGATTAAAAATTCTTACCTACCTAGACTAAATCTGATATTTTCACCCATATTTTAACTAAATTAAAGAAACCGAAGAGAAAATAGTATATGGATTTATAAAAATGTAAATCAGTTACCTAGCAATAAAAAACGGTCATTGCATACTCTTTGCATCTTCAGATCAAGGGGAAAAAAAAATCTTTGCAGTTCTTATTCGTTTTTAATATACCTATATCTTCAGTTTTCAGAGATGACACTATTGATGATTCCAATAATATTGTAATTATTCTCATAAACAGGAAAATTAAATTTCCACAAAATGTTGCTAGACATCCTCATACTGATGCCTAGAAAATACTGTAAATGCAACACATTAAAAACTCAACTGCTTCTCTGTCCCAGGCTACTTGTTCCTCCTTCTTTCAGGGAAAGAGAATGGCACAGTAATTAACAACCAGGACTCAGGTGTAAGATTACATGAATTTGAATCCCAGCTCTGAAACTAGCTAGTTCCTTAACTCTGGGCAAGTGTCTTAACCTCCCTGATCCTTAATTTTTTTCTTCTGAGAAATGGGAATAATAAGAGCATGTATGCCTCAGAGGTATGTTTTAAGGCTTATATAGAAAACTCTGTATGAGTATTAACTATTTTGTTATTATTAACTCTTTGTTTTCTATCCTGATTAATAGCAATGTTGATCTTTCAAGTTACCCAAACTAAAATTTTGAAGGTCATATATTTTAAAGCTTTCCTTTTAAAATAATTTAGTTACCAAGTACTATTTCCTTTTTTAATTTTTTTAAATTGAAATATAGTTGACTTACAATGTTGTGTTAGTTTCTGGTGTGTGTGTGTGTGTGTGTGTATACATATATATATATATATATATATATATATATATATATATATATATATATATATATATATACTTTTTCATATTCTTTTCCATTATAGGTTATTATGAGATATTGAATATAGTTCCCTGTGTATTATATAATAGAATCTTGTTATTTATCTATTTTATATTTAGAAGTTTGTATCTGCTAATCCCAACCTTCTAATTTATCTCTCCACTACCCCTTTTCCCATTTGGTAACCATAAGTTGATTTTCTATGCCTGTAAGTCTGTTTCTGTTTTGTAAATGAATTCATTTGTCTCATATTTTAAATTCTACATGGAAGTGATATCATATGATATTTATCTTTGTCTGACTTACTTCACTTAGTATGGCAGTCTCTAGGTCCATCCATGCTGCTGCAAATGGTATTATTTCATTCTTTTTTATGGATGAGTAATATTCCATTGTATAAATATACCACACCGTCTTTATCCATTCATCTGTAAATGGACTTTTAGCTTTCTTTCATGTCTTGGCTATTGTAAATAGTGCTGTTATGACTTTGGGGAGCATGTATATTTTCAAATTACAGTTTTCTCCAGACATATCCCAGGAGTGGGATTGCTGAATCATATGGTAACTCTATTTTTAGTTTTTAAGGACCCTCCATATTCTTTTCCATAGAGGTCGCACCAATTTACATTCCCATCAACAGCGTAGGAGGGTTCCCTTTCCTCCACACCCTCTCCAATATTTATTATTTGCAGACGTTTTAATGATCGTCATTCCAAAACCAAGTTACTAATTCTACCACAGTAAGAACTATTTTATCTGCCCCTCTCCTTTTCATTCTATCATTATAGAAGTTCCTACCTAAATTATAATTTTCTCATTGAAATTATTGAATGAGATTCAGCTGTTCTATCACCTTCCAATCTATCTGTCATATGGCTTTCTGACTTATCTTGCTAAAACTGAGTGAAGACATAGTCCCTCTTTCCCTAAAAAATTCAATACCTCCCATTATCTACAGAAAATCCCCACACTCTTTCAACGGTGTTCTAGATTTTCCAAAATCTAGTCATAAGCTACTCTTCCAAGTTTTATGTTGTTACAAACTTTACAGTCTCCATACCTAGTTTTTACTTTTTTTTTTTTTGACATATGTATTGGAGTATAATTGCTTTACAATAGTGTGTTAGTTTCTGTTGTATAACAAAGTGAATCAGCTATACATAAACGTATATCCCCATATCTCCTCCCTCTTGTGTCTCCCTCCCACCCTCCCTATCTCACCCCTCTAGGTGGACTCAAAGCACCGAGCTGATCTCCCTAGGCTATGTGGCTGCTTGCCACTAGCTATTTTACATTTGGTACAGTATAGATGGCCATGCCACTCTCTCACTTTGTCCCAGCTCTCCCTTCCCCTTCTGCATGCCCTCAAGTCAATTCTCTCCATCTGCATCTTTATTCCTGTCCTGCCCCTAGGTTCTTCAGAACTTGTTTTTTTTTTTTTTTTAGATTCCAAATATATGTGTTGGCATATGGTATTTGCTTTCCTCTTTCTTACTTACTTCACTCTGTGTGACAGTCTCTAGGTCCATCCACCTCACTACAAATAACTCAGTTTTGTTTATTTTTTATGGCTGACTAATATTCCATTGTATATATGTGCCACATCTTCTTTATCCATTCATCTGTCAGTGGACACTTAGGTTGCTTCCAACTCCTGGTTATTGTAAATAGAGGTGCAGTGAACATTGTGGTACATGACTCTTTTTGAATTATGGTTTTCTCAGGTTATACGCCCATTACTGGGACTGCTGGGTCATATGGTAGTTCTATTTTTAGATGTTTAAGGAACCTCCATACTGTTCTCCACAGTGGCTGTATCAATTCACATTCCCACCAGCAGTGCAAGAGGGTTCCCTTTTCTCCACACCCCCTCCAGCATTTATTGTTTGTAGATTTTTTGATGACAGCCTTTCTGACTGGTGAAAGGGGATACCTCATTGTACTTTTGATTTTCATTTCTCTAATGATTAATGATGTTGAGCATCCTTTCATGTGTTTGTTGGCAATCTATATCTTCTTTGGAGAAATGTCTATTTAGGTCTTCTGCCCATTTTTGGATTGGTTTGTTTGTTTTTGTTTTTTCGGGTTTTATTTTTGGTATGCAAGCCTCTTACTGTTGTGGCCTCTCCCGTTGTGGAGCACAGGCTCAGGACATGCAGGCTCAGCAGCCATGGCTCATGGGCCCAGCCGCTCCGTGGCATATGGGATCTTCCCGGACCGGGGCATGAACCCAAGTCCCCTGCATTGGCAGGTGGACTCTCAACCACTGTGCCACCAGGGAAGCCCAGTTGTTTGTTTTTGGATACTAAGCTGCATGAGCTGCCTGTATATTTTGGAGATTAAGCCTTTGTCAGTGCTTCATTTGCAAATATTTTCTGTCATTCTGAGGGTAGTCTTTTCATCTTGTTTATGGTTTCCTTTGCTCTGCACAAGCTTTTAAGTTTCATTAGGTTCCATTTGTTTATTTTTGTTTTTATTTCCATTTCTCCAGGAAGTGGGTCAAAAAGGATCTTTCAGTGATTTATGTCATAGCATGTTCTTCCTATGTTGTTCTCTAAGAGTTTTACACTGTGTGGCCTTACATTTAGGTCTTTAAACCATTTTGAGTTTAGTTTTGTGTATGGTGTTAGGGAGTGTTCTAATTTCATTCTTTTACATGTAGCTGTCCAGTTTTCCCAGCACCACCTATTGAAGAAACTGTCTTTTCTCCATTGTATATTCTTGCCTCCTTTGTCATAGATTAATTGACCACAGGTGTTTGAGTTTATCTCTGGTCTTCTATCCTGTTCCACTGATCTATATTTCTGTTTTTGTGCCAGTACTATACTGTTTTGATTACTGTAGCTTTGTAGTATAATATGAAGTCAGGAAGCCTGATTCCTCCAGCTCTGTTTTTCTTTCTCAAGATTGCTTTGGCTATTCGGGGTCCTTTGTGTTTCCATACAAATTGTGAAAATTTTTGTTCTAGTGCTGGGAAAAATGCCATTGTTAGTTTGATAGGGATTGCATTGAATCTGTAGATTGCTTTGTGTAGTAGAGTCATTTTCACAATGTTGATTCTTCCAATCCAAGAACAGGTATATCTCCCAATCTGTTTGTCTCATCTTTAATTTCTTTCATCAGTGTCTTATAGTTTACTGCATACAGGTCTTTTGTCTCCTTAAGTAGGTTTATTCCTAGATATTTTATTCTTTTTGTTGCAATGCTAAATGGGAACGTTTCCTTAATTTCTCTTTCAGATTTTTCATCATTAGTGTGTAAGAATGCAAGTGATTTCTGTGCATTACTTTTAGACCCTGCTACTTTACCAAATTCATTGTTTAGTTCTAGTAGTTTTCTGGTAGCATCTTTAGGATTCTCTATGTATAGTGTCATGTCAGCTGCAAACAGTGACATCTTTACTTCTTCGTTTCCGATTTGGATTCCTTTTTCTTCTCTGATTGCTGTGGATAAAACTTCCAAAACTATGTTGAATAATAGTGGTGAGAGTGAGCAACCTTGTCACATTCCTCATCTTGGTGGTAATTATTTCAGTTTTTCACCATTGAGAACGATGCTGTCTGTGGGTTTGTCATATATGGCTTTTATTATGTTGAGAAAAGTTCCCTCTATGCCTGCTTTCTGGACAGTTTTTATCATAAATCGGTGTTGAATTCTGTCAAAAGCTTTTTCTGCATCTGTTGAGATGATCATATATTTTTATCCTTCTATTTGTTATATGGTGTATCACATTGATTGATTTGTGCATATTGAAGAATCCTTGAATTCCTGGGATAAACCCCACTTGATCATGGTGTATAATCCGTTTAATGTGCTGTTGGATTCTATTTGCTAGTATTTTATTGAGGATCTTTTCATCTGTGTTCATCTGTGTTATTGGTCAGTAGTTTTCTTTTTTTGTAACATGTTTGTCTGCTTTTGGTATCAGAGTGGTGGTGGTGGTCTTGTAGAATTAGTTTGGGAGTGTCCCTCCATCTGCTATATTTTTGAAGAGTTTGAGAAGGATAGGTGTTAGCTCTTCTCTAAATGTTTGAAAGAATTTACCTGTGAATCCATCGTGTCCTGGGCTTTTGTTTCTTGGATGATTTTTAATCACATTTTCAACTTCAATGCTTGTGATTGGTCTGTTTATATTTTCTATTTCTTCCTGTTTCAGTTTTGGGAGGTTGTGCTTTTCTAAGAATTTGTCCATTTCTTCCAGGTTGTCCATTTTATTGGCATATAGTTGCTTGCAGTAATTTCTCATGTTCCTTTGTATTTCTGCCGTGTCCATTGTTACTTCTCCTTTTTTCATTTCTAATTCTACTGATTTGAGTCTTCTTTCTTTTTTTCTTGATGAGTCTGGCTAATGCTTTATCTTCTCAAAGAACCAGATTTAGTTTTATTGATCTTTGCTGTTGTTTCCTTCATTTCTTTTTCATTTATTTCTGATCTGATCTTTATGATTTCTTTCCTTCTGCTAACTTTGCAGGCCTTTTGTTCTTCTTTCTCTTATTGATTTAGGTGTAAGGATAGGTTGTTTATTTGAGATGTTTCTTGTTTCTTGAGGTAGGATTGTATTGCTATAAACTTCCTTCTTAGAACTGCATTTGTTGCATCCCAAAGGTTTTGGGTCATCGTGTTTTCATTGTCATTTTTTTCAAGGTATTTTTTAATTTCCTCTTTGATTTATTCAGTGATCTCTTGGTTATTTAGTAGTGTATGTTTTTCCTCCATATGTTTGTATTTTTCACAGATTTTTTTCTTGTAATTGATATCTAGTCTCATAGTGTTGTGGTCAGAAGATACTTGATAAGATTTCAATTTTCTTAAATTTACCAAGGCTTGATTTGTGATCCAAGATATGATCTATCCTGGAGAAAGTGCTATGAACACTTGAGAAGAAAGTGTATTCTGCTGTTTTTGGAAGGAATGTCCTATAAATATCAATTAAGTCCACCTTGTTTAATGTATCCTTTACAGCTTGTGTTTCCTTTTCTGTTTTCATTTTGGATTATCTATCCATTGGTGAAAATGCAGTGTTAAAGTCCCCTACTATGATTGTGTTACAGTCGGTTTCCCCTTTTATGGCTGTTAGCATTTGCCTTATGTATTGAGGTGCTCCTATGTTGGGTGCATAAATATTTACAATTGTTATATCTTCTTCTTTGATTGATCCCTTGGTCAGTATGTAGTGTCCTTTGTCTCTTCTAATAGTCTTTATTTTAAAGTCTATTTTGTCTGATTTGAGAAATCCTACTCCAACTTTCTTTTGATTTCCATTTGCAGGGAATATCCTTTTCCATCCCTTCGCTTTCAGTCTCTGTGTGTCCCTAGGTCTGAAGTGGGTCTCTTGTAGACAGCATATACATGGGTCTTGTTTTTGTATTCATTCAGCCAGTCTATGTGTTTTGGTTGGAACATTTAATCCATTTACATTTGAGATAGTATCAATATGTGTGTTCCTATTACCATTTTCTTAATTGTTTTGGTTTGTTTTTGTAGATGTTTTCCTTTTCTTGTGTTTCCTGCTTAGAGAAGTTCCTTTAGCATTTGTTGTAAAGTTGGTTTGGTTTTGCTGAATTCTTTTAGCTTTTGCTTGTCTGTAAAGGTTTTAATTTCTCCATTGAATCTGAATGAGATCCTTGCTGTGTAAAGTAATTTTGTTTTAGGTCTTTCTGTTTCATCACATTAAATATGTCTTGCCACTTCCTCTGGTTTGCAGAGTTTCTGCTAAAAGATCAGCTATTAATCTTATGGGGATTCCCTTGTGTGTTATTTGTTGCTTCTCCATTGCTGCTTTTAATATATTTTTTCTTTTTATTTACTTTTTGATAGTTTGATTAATATGTGTCTTGGTGTGTTTCTCCTTGGATTTATCCTATATGGGATGCTCTGTTCTTCCTGGATTGATTGACTCTTTCCTTTCCCATATTAGGGAATTTTTCAGCTATAATCTCCTCATATATTTTCTCAGTCCCTTTCTTTTTCTCTTTTTCTGATACCCCTATAATTCGAATGTTGGTGTGTTTAATGTTGTCCCAGAAGTCTCTGAGACTGTCCTCAATTCTTTTCATTCTTTTCTCTTTATTCTGCTCTGTGGTAGTTATTTCCATTATTTTATCTTCCAGGTCACTTATCTGTTCTTCTTCCTCAGTTATTCTGCTATTGATTCATTCTAGAGAGTTTTTAATTTCATTAATTGTGTTGTTCATCATTATTTGTTTGCTCTTTAGTTCTTCTACGTCCTTGTTGAATGTTTCTTTTATTTTCTCCATTCTATTTGCAAGATTTTGGATCATCTTTATTATCATTACTCTGAATTCCTTCTCTGGTAGACTGCCTATTTCCTCTTTATTTGTTTGGTCTGGTGGCTTTTTACCTTGCTGCATCATCTGCTGTGTATTTCTCTGTCTTCTCATTTTGCTTAATTTATTGTGTTTGGGGTCTCCTTTTCACATGCTGTTTGTTCATAGTTCATTGTTTTTGGTGTCTGCCCCCAGTGGGTAAAGTTGGTTCAGAGATTGTGTAGGCTTCCTGGTGGAGGGGACTGGTGCCTCTGTCTTTTCTTTCTGGTGTGCAGGACCACATCCAGTGGTGTTTTTTGGTGTGTCTGTGAACTTATTATGATTTTAGGCAGCCCCTCTCTTAATGGGTCGGGTTGTGTTCCTGTCTTGCTAGTTGTTTGGTATAGGGTGTCCAGCACTGTAGCTTGCTGGTCTTTGAGTGGAGCTGGGTCTTTGCATTTTGATGGAGGTGTCTGGGAGAGCTTTCACCATTTGATATTACATTGGGCTGGGAGTTCTCTTGTGCACTAATGACCTCAACTCGGCTCTCCCACCTCAGAGGATCAGGCCAGACACCTGGCCAGAGCATCAAGACCCTGTCAGCTACACGGTAGTTCTGTGATCTTGGAACAGGCAGTTAAGTTCTCTGTTCCTCAGATTTCCTTTCATGCAGCACCTTCTCACCCCACAGGTCCAGTCAGGTGTGAGGGAAGGGCTGTTGCTCACAGGCTGTGCAGCGAGGAAGCCCGCAAGCCTGGAGTAAAACCAAACTCTATACCTGGTTTTTATGAATCATTTTCATACCTCTGTATCCTTCTTCAGACAGTTCCCTCAATCTTCCCTATGTCTCTACCTACCAAAATCCTATTCATTTTTTAAGCTGTATCTCAGATTTCCTTTGGGAGGTTCTTCTGATCCACACTAACTATTGTATTATTTCTTGTCTTTCTCGATGATTTGCCATTATTAAAGCAGCTTCCCCACTTTACCTTGAAAACATTAGTAACTTCTGTCAGTCTCTATATTAAATTATAATCTCCTTCAGAACAGAAATTGTATCCTTTTCCAGTTTTTACCTTTAGCAGCACCTTTCACAGTTTGTATCATAAAGACACTCAATACATTTGTTAAATAGAAGAAATGAATTTAATTTTATTAATTACATTCATTTGTCAAGCATTCTGGAAAACAATGTGGACAAACTGTGAAACAAGACAGTTCTTGTTCTTAAAGAGCTGATAGTAAATTAAGCTCAATTTTTTGATGTCTATGAAAAGCAATTCAAATGTGTGTGATTCTCAGTTTCCAAGATTCATGCAGGTAAGCCTGGCAGTTGAAAAAGACTAAGGCAACCTGTGTGGAGGAAAAAATTCATTTCTGACCTCTACATAGAAAATACTAGTTATATTAAGAATAGTATTATAGACTGAATATTTATATCCCCTCAAATTCATATGTTAGAGCCCTGATATCTAATGTGTTGATACTGGGACATATGGTGTTTGGGAGGTAACTAGATTTTGATTAGGTCATGAAGATGGAGCCCCCATGATGAGATTATTGCCTTTATACAAATATGAAGGGACACCAGAGCTTCCTCTCTCCATCAAGTGAGGATACAGTAAGAAGGTGGCCATCTATAATCCCCAAAGAGAACTTCACCAAGAACCACATCTGCTGGCACCTTGATCTTGGACTTCCCAGCCTCCAGAACTGTGAAAAATATCTTTTGTTTAAGCCACCCAGTCTATAGTATTTTGTTATGGTAGCCCACGCTAAGAGAGATAGGCTTATATGTTTCTCAGTACCAGTTCCTGAGGACACTGAGAACCCCCTCAATCCTCAGTTGACTTTCATCCAAGTTATAGAATGAATTGGAGCACTTGTGGAGAATCTAAATCAGAAAATACTTTCCAGAGCTGTTCACCTCTAGATTTCCAGAACAGTTCAACCTCACCATGGACTGTGTTCTTATATTACATGAACCATAACATTACATTTTTCATTTACTCACTTGATAAATACTGGAAAGCACACACAAAAAAGAATGTACCCATTATACCATGCTTCTTGTTTCAGTTTAAAATAAACTTCCCTCTATTTTCTACCACTACTTAAAAGTAATTCATAAGGGCTGAGCTTTTCCTGAGTTTATATTTTAAAAGCAGTTATTTAATATATGCATCTTATTCCATAAGCCTGGGAAGGTGTAGTTTGTCTCATATCTACAGTACTTAGCACAGTGCTTCAGGTATTAATCACTATCAACACTCCAGTGTTTACTAAGTGTTTCAAACTGTGCTAATACTTTAAACATATAATTTTACTTTTATAAAAATACTGAAAGATCAATGGTACTGTAATCCCCTTATTTCACAAGACACAGCTAAAGATCAGAGAAGTTAAAGAACTTGTTTCACTACTCATGGGTAGTGAGTGCAGAATTTAAACTCTGAATATATTAATGAAACCTTGTGCCAAGCCACTATATTATATTGTTTTCTCAATTATTATTTTAAGTGGCTGAGTGCATAAATACCATATAAAGATGGCTTGAGGAAATAAAATTCTGTTTAGTTTAGTCATTCTGCCCTACTCATCCACTTTGTCTATTAAATTTATAGAGAAAATTAGTTTTGAAAGCCCAATGAAAATGAAAGAATGCTAATTCTTAATAATTTGTGCTCACGGAGATAAGTTATGGAAAAAATGTAGATCACACAAAAGTCATTGTTTTTACCTTTGAAGTTAATAACATGACTGTATATAATGTTTACCTTCCTAATTGCATATTCCTTAGGCTAATACTGAAATGAAGCTGAGCCCTGGGAGAACATTTTTGAGCCCTCAGGATAGAAAAATAGACCAGTAAATCCAGCCCTTACTAAATATTCTAAAATTAATTATTTTCAGTATATAATCCTTAACATGGTATATTTGTATATTCAGTTGTGGATAACAGATTTAGTACATGGCTTTCAAATGTGATTAGGATATAATTTGATGCTATATATGTATTGATCAAGTACCCCTCCCATATGAAATCAGGCAGTACATATTACCTTTACCACACACTGACACTTAATTATTCCTGATCTCAGCTCTGCTAATTACTAGCAAATTCTCTTAGGATACTAATGTCAACTCAGCTTCTCTATAAAATGGTAGGAAGAAGGTATTTCAATGAGCTTAGCCTTTCCCTTGATACTGGTATTAATTCTTAAAATACTTCCATAAAATCCCACCTCTTGGGAATGTAGCAGAAAAACCAATAGAGAATTTCTAAGGTGCATTTCTAATGCCAGCAATTCTAAACTCTGTGACAAATTGCATTAAAAGAATATTTTATTTTGGTGTGTGTATGTCTTAGTTCTTTAGTTACCCTGCAGGTTCCCTTGAGGTCAGAGATCTCATTTAACATATTTTTCTAAATTCATGTTAAATATTCAATAAACCTTTGCTAAAACAATGAATGAACAGGCACAACTTCACAACTACCAGATCCAACATATTCCTGAAGAGTAGGAACACAGGCTTATGTATCTCAGGGGCATCTGGCTCACTACTGTGAGGCAGGGGGTGGGGGAGGTCATCAATAAAGAATACCTCCTAGCAGATGTCCTCTGAATTCTATTAGTTCCTCCTAAGAAAGTTACTGCTTCATTACACACACTATTTGTGCAGGAGTTTTCTTTCTGTCACTGGTTAATTTTTTTGTGTGCTTCTGGTGGTATTCAGTGTACTTTTCCTCTACTTACTATTCCTTCTAGGCTACATTCATTCCTGTGAGATGGCAGGTTTGATTTACCCACACCCAGCCCCACTTTCATGGCTCATAGGACACTGGTGCCTGTTACTTCGTTGCAGTTTGATATCTGTTTGGCTATGAATGGTAGTGGCAAGTAAAGGGTATTGTCAAAATCAAGGACTTGGAAAGAAAAGTTTCTTCTTCAGAATATTAGGCAGGACATAAGATGGTGAGCATGGGGAAAGATGTGTCAGGAGAGATGGAATTTGCCTGAGGCAAATTAATTAATTAAAATAAACATAAGAATTTGCTATTTGAGGGAACAGTGTGCTGAATATTTTTTCAAATTAAGTACATATATTTAATTTTTAAGTATATAACATATTGTTTTGTTTTGTGGTGTGTGTGTGTGTGTGTGTGTGTGTGTGTGTGTGTGTGTGTGTGTGTTTTAATGGGTCAACTTGCCTATGTTTTATTTTGTTATATTGGAACAGTTTGCATCTTTTCTGGAGCACTGTTGATGACCAGGTGTATCATGAAGAAAAAAAGCCACTTATATAAGACTACCTAAAACTGAGTGATGTTTCCATATTATTACTTCCATTCATTCCCTTTCCCTTTCCATTAAAAAACATATGATGTTTACTCCTTTACAAAAGGATTCAGGAGTGAATTGGTCTACCTTGGGTACAAAAATTAATTAACCCAACTACATCTCCTTGTGTGTGTATGTGTGTGTTCGTGTGTATGTGTGTGTGTGTGTCTTCCTGTAGATTGTTACTTACCATACCTTGAAGTTCAAAAAGTAATAACAAAGTAGGGTGTGTGGAGTGCGTATGTATGTGTACTCACTAGCTACTAATTGTGTGATTTGCACTTTACTTCTTTTTGATCCTCAAATTTTTCTTTGCTCCTTCAATTACTTAGGGAATATGGGTATTTTTATAAAGATGATTGTACTTCACTAAAAGCAAAAATCTGACCTACAGAAAAGATAAATATAAGTTGAAGATTTTTCACCCTACAAAGGAATTCACTAAAAGATTCCTTCCTTTAGTATATTTCAAACATTAAATTTATACCACTTTCCTTAACTCATGACCTCAGGAACACATAAAAGTATATTTAAAATGCACTTAACAGTATATTTAACAACCCAGGAAGTAATGAGAGAAAGAAAAAAAACTAAAACATGTCATATTTTCCTTGGCTCTATATGAGTCATTTGAGATCCTGGTAATGTCATTGAATGTTTATATTCTTGCTGACAATTATTGGTCACTCATTCTTTCATTTATTCAGCTATTCCCTTTAAAAAAAACTGAGATCCTACTATAGCTCAGTTAATTTTTAAATGTCTTACAGTTCAAGTAAGAGACACTGACAATAAACATAATTGCCTTCATAATCAATAACAGGGAGGAAAGAAAGCACGTAAAGACATAATAACAGAGAATAAAATATTGTTGGACATTACTAATAAACAACAGTATGGCCTCTCGATCTCTCAGGAGATTGAGCTTTTTTCTATTCATTTACAGTATTTGTTAAGTGTCTTATTACCTTTAGGCCTTAGTTTCTTTATCTTTGAAGTATTACATTTACCTCAGAGTGTTGTTTAAGGGCTAATCAAGCCATTATACATAGATCATTTAACATCTCAATAACCATTAAGTTTCTATTGTGTAATTATTATTACTGCTTTATCATTATTATTACTATTATTATTTGCCTTTTCGTGAATAATTTAGATTTTCTCCTATTTCTTTGGCAGGTAAGAACCATCCTTCTTCCTCTCAGTCATTAGTCTTCCCAACACAGTGGTCAGCATTTTCAGTTAGGTAATTCTTCATTCTATAAGTGGAGCCATTTATCAAAACTTACCAAATTTCTTCCTCATGTACACGAAGAAGCCATCCTGGAATATTCTCTGTCCATTGCAATGTGCACTCAGGCAGTGACATGAAAATCAGTACAGGAGGACCTAATGATCTGATTCCATTAACAATTGCTTATTTGGGTGGTAAGTAACCTGAGACAAAGAGAACATGCAGTTTTGCCTGCCAATACAGTAAAAAAGGGTTGCCATTACTGTTCTATAGAGATTATAATCAATGATACTTTTTATTGTCTCAATTGAACTACATTGTAGCCAATTAAATAGTTGTCTAGATGGCATGAAGTAAAATGAAATAGTCTAGAATCGTTCATGGCTTGTACAAAATTAGCTCTTGTACAATAGCTTAATGCCTTAATGCCTTTTAATGGCAAGAGGTCACCTTATTCACCTGACAAATTAACCTTCTCTTTAAACAAACAATTTTGATCTCCACATTAAAAACAAAAATTGTTTAAAAGTTTTCAGATCTTCAAAGAAGAAACTGGTTATCTTCCCACCTATTTGTAAGTTAAGGTTTCATTGTTCCTTTCTTAAATATATGATGAATTTTTATTTTATATGGAAATTGTCAACTTAACTGAGATTTATTTTTAACAAACTGTACTATGGACCACTTATTGAGCACACTGAAGCTGTCACACCCTTTTATTATCCAGAAAGCTATGGTATTAAACATTCATGCAATGTTCTAATATTATTGTTTGAATCCAGTTATGACAAAATATAATTTTCTTTTCATAAGAATCATTATGGAACACAAGGGTGAGTATATACAATAAAACATTTGGTTTAAGTTTCCTAAACATTTAAGATTTGCCTGATATTCACCATGTTTTCAAATCAAACTACAATTTTTCTTCTAAAAAACATGTAACCTGGAATTTTCTAAACCTAGTTAATTTAGTACAACCAATGATAGTGATATTTTCTACAGTTATTATCAGAAAGTTTTCATAACATAAAAAAGAGCATATATCACTAACTTATCCATCTAGACCCACTTCTCAACCTAAACTTACTGAGAAACTGAAATGAGAGAATTGTTTCTTCTATGCCCCTTTCCAATTTCTAAAATTTATTTTTGTTTCAAGCATTACCGAACACTTTTGTGACACACAGCATACTAAAACCTAGATATACAAAGATGAATAGAACACAGTAATTTCCTTTTAAATTTTTACAGTCTTGTCTCTCCACATACAGATAAACCAATTTTGCCTTTAATTGACTGGATATTGCCAAAAGGGAGTGGGGGAGTGCTATCTGGAAGGAGGTGAGTGGAGCCACTTGTATAGCAGTAAAATTCAGTCATTGACAAACACACTGTGGCTATTTTGTTCATCAGAATTTATGTCTGCTTTGAAGAAAAATAGCTGAATTTTTTTATCAAAATACTTGTTAGAACACTGACCAGCAGGACCCTATTTAATTACAGACATAGGAAACTGTTCTGGTCTAGGAAAGAATCTGAAAAAGGTTTGGGGTAAGAAGAAAGAATAAATAAATAAATAAACTTCTGTTTTATAAGGAGATTTTATAGTTCTAAATAACTTTTATTACTTCTTTCAAACTGTAAGCACCAGAAAAAAAACACATGATACTTTATTTTTGTTTTTACAGTTTGGTTGGTTTATTTGATTTTTTCTTTTAAAAACTTTTTTTCAACTTGCCAAAATTGAGTTAAGAAGATATATAAAATATAAATCATACTCTATATTTTAAAGAAGTTAAAGCTGAAGCTAAAACTCTTCCCTCCAAAAGACACCAGAATCTAGGAATTACACCTCAAAGGGAAGTGAGTTCTTATATTCACCAAAACATATGTACAACAAGGTTCATCACACTTTTATTCATAATCAGTCAAATTCTAGATGCAGTTTGAGTGTTCATGAACACTAAAATGGGTAAATAGATAAGAGGTTAAATATTCTAGTCAGAGAAAATGTGAGAAATATGAGAGAGTATGGTGCCTTCAAGGTTCTGAATTCATTTTATGACTAGAATATAAGTATTAGGGAGAGAACAGAAAGTGAAGTAGCCTAGGTAGAGAGTTGAGAAAAATAAGAATAGAGAATCATAAAACCTATATTAAGGAGTTTATACTTTTTACTAAGAAAGGCATTGACAAGTTTTAATCAATGAAGTAGTATGATCAGATGGATGTGCAGTTTAGAAGGAGGTTATGGCTGCATAGAATAAAATGAATTGATACAGAAGGTGCTATTCTAGATGCAGGAGTATTTATGTGATTGGCTCCTCCATGACATTCATAAATCTACTTAAATTTAACTTCTTAGAGAGGCTTTCCTTAATTTTTCTAAAATAGGTGCCACTCTTTTACCCAGTCTGGTTCTCTATCTTTCATATATTCCTGATTTTTAAAAATTTTATCATTTATTAAAATTATATTATTTATTTGTTTCTTTTCTACTTTCTCTGCTAAGATGTAAGATCCATGAGAGCCGAAGCCTTTATTGATCTTTTCCTCATTGAATCACCAAGTGCAAGAACAGTGTTAGTACATAGTAGGTATTCAGTTAATATTTTTGTATTAATTAGTAAATGAATCCCAAAGTACTGCATTATATTCCAGGTATAGCTGAGCTTTTAGAAATTAGACTTTCATGCTATTCCCCCATCTACTACACAACTGCTTGCACAATTAATTCATACCGACTTCTAATAAATTATAACAGTAATATAAACAATACACATATGTACATATATGTTATATATTTTTTCATAATATACATTAATGTTATATGCCTATATTAATAAATATGCCTATTAACATATATTAATATAGATAAGTGACTGAAGAGAGGTGAAAAGTGTTTTCAACTAACTGAAAACAAGCTCATTCATATAATAACTCCTCAATTTCTTTGCTGACGGTATCATGTCCAGGTAGCAGGGGAAATTATCTGGGAACTTTGGTGCTCTTCTGATTCTCATATGACCATCAAAGAGAAACTGACTGTCAAAGTTGAAGTCAGTTCAAAGTCAACAAACATTGAACAAAATTGACCATTTTATTTTAGAAATTGTGGCAAGGAGCAAAGAGTTGGATAAAAGCATATATGTCCCTTAGTATTTTGGATAGCAGAGTCTATGACTTCATACAAAAGAGATATGATTTTTTAGTATGAAGTTCTGAAGAGAAGATGGATTGCATTAGAAAGTTCTCATAACAGCAACCAAGACTATGTGGTGAATAATACACTGAACATTGTATCAAGGAGGAGTTGGAGAATATGAATAAAGCACCATGTTTCCTTTATTCATTCAATAAATATTTAAGTGACTGTTATGTGACAGACACTATGCTTAGTGCTATTGAGAGAGTGCCTTTCCTTGTAGAGCTTATGATCTAATGAGGAATAGAGCGAGGAATACAGACAAGAAAAACATAGTCACAAGTACTGTGTGTGGGGAAGTTGATGATAACACAGTACATGTAAGTGGACCACTTAACCTGGACTTGAAGGGAAGCTATCCTTGATAAATGAACTTCATATGAGGGTTTGAGGAATGGGTAAGGGTTAGTTAGACAAAGGCTGGAGAAAGAGAGCTCTAAAGGAGGCAACGAAATAAGTTCATACCCAGAAAATAGTGTTTTCAAGAGATCTTTCCAAAGATCTCTCTCTCTCTCTTTCTTTTTTTTAATGTACAAGTAATGGAATGGAGGACATAAAAAAAATTGTGGTGTAAATACAAGTTTTATACTAGAATAAAAAGTAAAATGAATGGTTTTATATATATTTTTTTAATTCTAAGATTCGCCAATAGGGAATTGTTTTTAGTTAGAGTCAGAGAAAGTTAAAAGAATAGAGAAACCTGTTGATGAGAACAGGTTATTGAATACTAACAAATAACACAGAGAAAGCTAAACTTTTGTTTCTATCTCAGAGAGAAGTCTTCAAAGTGGAAAGGGAAGAATAATCTTCCTTTGGCTGGGGAAAAGAAACACGAGATCGGTGAAAACACTTTATGGAGACTTCCAGATTTAATAAGTATATTCAAATCTCCTGGCCCATTCTGCATTCTTATCAGTGCTGCTAAAGTTCAACAGAGCAAGTGTTTACAGTGTGTGTGACTGCTCATTAAAAAATAACCTTCTGCTAGAAAGACACTTCAATCAGCAAAATTAATCAGACTGTCCTTGACAATGATGGCATATTTCTCTCTTTTGGTATATTAACTAGGATTCCTGGCAGAAATATAGGGGTCTGGGAGATCTTAGTGGGTAGGGGGAGAGGGACTTACAGAACTTGGAGCTTTCTTTGAGAAGATACAGGCATTTTTTCAGTTTATTTTTTTACATTGATCAAACATTGACAATTTTACAGTTTAACAGAGCAAATAGATTTGTGACATTATTTCTAATTCATGTAGTCAATTTCATGTATATTAGAAAATTGCCGGGTAAGAGTACAGCATAATTGTTATGTGTGCAATGTCTGGAACCAGAATGTTCAGATTCGAAATCCAACTCCTCCACTTTCTGTGTGACCTTCGACAAGTCTCTTAAGATTCAGTGACTCTTCAGTTTCCTCAACTGGAAAAAATGGATCTGATGATGATAATTGTCAAGTACCATGAAGAATCTGAGATTTTACCCTACTTGCAAGATAACAAGTTAAAGTACTGCATTTTCATAGGTGCTGGCAGAAGTCATGAGACTTTTGAATCAGAGACAAAAGACTCTATTACTCATGGCACAGAAGACAGTATGAACTTCTTGTTCCCATAGGTTTCCCTTGGCCCTCGAATACCTTACAGTCAATGTAACAATGGGTCCAGGTAAATGCTATGTACACAGAAGTCTATGTCCCAACTGAGGAAATCTAAGCTTGGGAACACCTTCCCCCACAATTTTATAAGGGGTGTGCTAGTAAACCTGACCAAGCATTGCTCAAATGTAGAAATTATCTTTATTATTCTGGACGGAAAACAAATCTACCCTCTGCCTGTGAAGGAAATATTATCTCTATCTTTGAAGGCTGTTTTCTGTACTAACACGTGTAAAAAGATTATCTGGAATAAAATCTGTCACCAGACACACAGGGATGTGAGAGAACCAAGGAGAACTATTTCCCAACAGTAATAATATACATATCCCTTGGGTTTATTGAAAAGATTAATCGTTATAGAGCATCTAGAACAGTAGGCACTGACAGAGAAAATTGAATGTAAATAACACTCTTATTGCAATAACCCAGGTTTGTCTAGATATTATTTTGAGACACTGAGAGAGGCAGAGCACTTTTAAACATTCCCCAAACTGCATATGCTATTAGATTTCTCATATCCAGGCATACTTCAGATACATTGTGGGTTCAGTTACAGACATTCACAATAAAACAAGTCACACTAACTTTTTGGTATCTCAGTGCATATAAAAGTTATATTTACACTATACTGTAAATATACTGTCTATTAAGTGTGCAATAGCCCTATGTCTGAAAAAAACAATGTACATATCTTAATTTAAAAAAAATTCTTTACTGGTAAAAAATGCTAACCATCATCTAAACCTTCAGTGGGTCATAGTTTTTTACTGGTAGAGGGTCTTGCCTTGATGCTGATGGCTGCTGACTGATCAGTGTAGTTGTTGCTGAAGGTTGGGGTGGCCGTGGCAATTTCTTAAAATAAGACAACAATGAAATTTGCTGCATTGATTGACTTTCCCTTTCAGGAACAATTTCTTTGTAGCATGCAATGCTGTTTGATAGTGTTTTTCCACAGAAGAACTTCTTTCAAAATTGGACTCAGTCCTTTCAAACACTGCCACTGCTTTACCAACTAAGTTTATGTAATACTCTAAGTTCTTTGTGCTCATTTCAAGTCTTCACAGTATCTTCACCAGGAGTAGATTCCATCTCAAGAAACCATTTTCTTTGCTCATCCATAAAAAGCAACACCTCATCTGTTAAAATTTTATCATGAGATTGCAGCAATTCAGTTACATCTTCAGGCTCCACTTCTAATTCTAGTTCTCTTGCTATTTCTATCACATCTGCAGTTACTTCTTCCACTGAAATCTTGAATTCCCAAAAGTCATCCATGAGGGTTGCAATCAACTTCTTCCAAACTCCTGTTCATGTTGATATTTTTACCTCTTTTCATTATTATGAATGTTCTTAATGGCACCTAGAATGATGAATTCTTTCCAGAAGGTTTTCAATTCCTTTTTCCATATCCACCAGAAAAATCACTATCTACGGCAGCTATATAGCCTTATGAAATGTATTTTTTAAATAATAAGACTTGAAAGTTGAAATGACTCCTTGATCCATGGGCTGCAGAATGGATGTTGTATTAGCAGGCATGAAAACAACATGAATCTCATTGTATATTGCCATTAGAGCTCTTGGGTGGCCAGATGCATTGTCTAGGAGCAGAAACATTGGAACCTTTTTTTCTGAGTTGTTGGTCTCAACAGTGGGCTTAAAATATTCGGTAAACCATGCTGTAAATAGATGTGCTGTCATCCAGGCTTTGTCGTTCCATTTAGAGAGCACAGGCAGAGTAGATTTAGCATAATTCTTAAGGGCACTAGGATTTTGAAATGTAAATGAGCATTGGCTTCAACTTGAAGTCACCAGTTGCAGTAGCTACTAACAAGAGAGTTAACCTGTTCTTTAAGCTTTGAAGCCAGGCATTGACTTCTCCTCTAGCTATGAATGTCTTACATGGCATCTTCTTCCAAAACAAGGCTATTTCATCTGCATTGATTAATTAACTTGGCTAGATATCTGGATATCTTGCTGTAGCTCTAAATCAGCACTTGCTGCTTCACTTTTCATTTTATGTTATGGAGATTTTTTTTTTTCCCCCTAAACCTCATGAACCAACCTCTGCTAGATTTGAACTTTTCCTCTGCAGCTTCCTCACCTCTCTCAGCCTTCAGAGAATTGAAGGGTTAAGGGTTTGTTCTGGATTAGGCTTTGGCTTAAGGGAATGCTGTGGATGGTTTGATCTTCTCTCCAGACCACTAAAATTTTCTCATTTGCACATTCACTGGAATAGCACTTTTAATTTCCTTCAAGAACATACCCTTTCCATTCACAACTTGGCTAACTGTTTGGTGCAAGAGGCCTAGCTTTCATGCTAGCTCAGCTTTGGACATGTCTTCTTCACTAAGCTTAATCATTTCTAGCTTTTGATTTAAAGTGAACGATGTGTGACTCGTCCTTTCACTTGAATACATGGAAGACGTTGTAAGATTGTTAACTGACTTAATGTCATTATTGTTGTGTTTTGGGGAGTAGGGAAGCCCATAGAGAGGGAAAGAGTCAAGGGAACAACTGGTCATGGAGCAGTCAGAATACACACAACATTTATCAATTAAGGTCACAGTTTTATAACAATTACAAACAATTACAATAGTAATTGTAATTACAAAACAATTACAATAGTAACATCAAAGATCACTGATCACAGATCACCATAATAAATTTAAAAATAATGAAAAATTTTTAAACATTTTGAGATTTACCAAAATGTGACACAGATGCGAAGTGAGCAAATGCTGTTGGAAAAATGGCACCAACAGTCTTGTTTAACACAGGGTTGCCACAAACCTTTAATTTGTAAAAAACACAAAATCTGCAAAGGGCAATAATGTGGAGCACAATAAAATAAAGTATGCCTGTACAATATTCTCCCTGGAATATGACTTCTCTTATTTCTTCTGCTCACATTCAGCTTCTTTAAGAGAATCTCTGAAATTGGCCTTGAATATACAACTGTAACCTTATTAATAATAGTGGGAAAATATATAGTATTTTTAGACTAGATCTTGTTTTAAGCATTTTACACATATTAACACATTTCATTCTGAAAGCAACCCTTTTAAGATAAATACTATTATTTTTCTCCTTTTCTAGGTGATGAAACTGAATCACAGAGAATATAAAAGACTTCCACTTGGTCATACCACTGTTGATGTTAATTGTGATGTTTGTCAAGTTTATTCACAATACAGTTATTCCTTTGTTCTTTTCTTCCCTTTCCATAATCTACTCTTTTGAAGAAAGTCACAATGCACAGTCCACACTTAATGAGTGTGAAGTTATATCTCCACCTCCTTAGAGGTGGGTTATATACATAGATTATTTAGAATTTTGCTTGGAAGTCTTTTGCTTGGAAGTCTTATCTATTCTCCCTCATTTATTTTTTTATTTGATCATTTATATGAGTATGGTCCCATGGTTATTTATTTTATACTTTATTTTATATACTTTGTTTTATAAACCCAGTATTACTTTATTATCTTGCTCACATCATTCCAGCTTTAGTCATTGGGAGCTCTTTCAATTGGCTCCCATATCAGTATTACTTTGGGATACCTGCATCGTTGTAGAAATTTTTAAGCACTTTTTTACTTTATAGTACTGCAGGATATTTCAGGCTTATCATAAACACCTACTCCTCAGTCATTTCTCCAAGAAGCCCTATTTTCTTTATTGGAGAAGGCATGAGAAACCAAGATTTAGGTGTTAGGTATGCTTGTTGCTACTGGGGTGTCATTACTTCTAGACTCTTTTAGCTGATAGAGCAAGGAGGCATTGTGATTATACTAACCCATGTATATACACATATTTCTAAATATTTCTATATACAATCACCTGTATGCATATTATGCTGAACATGAGTTAATATTGATGTCTCTAAAGCTAATCAATTATCACAGTGATCATTCTAGTTCCTCTTGCTTTTGTATAACCTCCCACTCTATTGGTGAGAAACCTAGCTTCCATCATCTGCCATCAATTTACTTAATAGTTCAACTCCAGTACACATGTATAGTGGTTTCAGAATCATGAGCCTATACTCCATGGAAACAACTTTATCAAGTAGAGGACAATGTTTATGTACACTTCCTTTTGTCTTTAGTTTTACAGACTCCACATATTTTCAGAGTTGCTTAAGTTAGCACCTTATCCCTCCACACCCTTTGGTGACCTAGTTTCTTATATTTTAAAAATGCTTTGATCTTTTGTCATATTCTGCATTTTACCTTGGGATGCCCCCACCTCCTAAATGATTTTCTAAAATTTGCATACATTAAAATTATTATTTGTGCTCTATTATTTCTAACAAATGCCCACTTTTGTATTCATAGATTATATGATCATTTAGAATAGTTTTACTACCCTGAAGAAACCCCAGATAGTTCACCTATTCAGCTGCTCCATGATCCTGAAACATTGGCAACAAATGGTCTGCTTATACTCTCTATAGTTATGCCTTTTCCAGCATAACATACAATTGGAATCATCCAGCCTTTTAAGACTGGATTTTTTTTTACTTAGCAATATGCACTGAAGATTTATTCATGCCTCTTTGTGTTTTCATAACTCATTTGTGTTTCTAGCTGAATATTTCATTGTATGGATGTACTACATTTTGCTTATTCATTCACCTGTTGAAGGACACCCAGGTTTGTGATTATGAATAAAGGTACTATAAATATTCAAATTCAAGTTTTTGTGTTGACATTATTTTTCAGACCAGTTGGTTAAGTAACTAAGAGCATGATTGCTGAATCATATGGTAATACTACACTTCGCATTCTTACCCATATTTGGTATCACCAATATTTTGTGTATTAGCCATTCTAATAGATGTGTAGAGGTATCTTACTGTTGTAAGTTGCATTCTTTAATGACAAATTGTATGGAACATTTTCTCATATGCTTATTTATCATCCAAATATCTTCTTCAGACCCTTTGCATATTTTTAGAATTTGAATTGAGTCCATCTGGTGAACTAAAACAAGAAAGAAAAATAAAATACAATAAGTCTAGAAAATACAATGAGTTTAGAAAAGAAGAAGTTGTCATCGACACTTTGCAAAGGCAAAAAGGACTCCCATCCAAAATTTGTTTTGGATATTAAGACTGGTGATGCCACACATACACTAAAAGGGTATGAAAAGGTTTACTACCTACATTAATTGAGGTCTCTGGGGAGAGCAAAGGCCTCTCAAGTGGGTCTGAAAGGGCTAGAGAGAAAGGAAAGGAGATTGGTTCAGGGCTTTAATTGTGATTAGGGGGCAGAGCCAGGGTGAGTATTCCTGCATGAGGGCAGGGGTTTGTTTGGTTAAATCTCCTACTGGCACCAAAGGAGAATTCCCTAAGATTATGGGACCAAGCTTTCTTGCCCAGATGTGAGACACAAAAGGAAGAGAGAGGAGAGAGTTTTAAAAGCTGTCAGCCATCAAACATCAAAATATAAAGTCTGATTCTTCGTTACAGAAGTAAAACTCTGTATTTGCAGTGACATTATCTCCTAGGTAGAAAATATAAATAATCTTAAAAAAAAAAAACTATTAGAACTAATAAGTAATTGAGTTTATCAAGGATGCAGAATATAAAAACAATATACCAAAAAAAATCATTGTTTTTTCTATAGACTAGCAGTAACAATCAGATATTGAAAGAAGTAATAATAACATCCTTGCCTTTTCCCTAACCTAAAGGGATAGCTTTTCACCATTAAGCAGGATGTTATTTGAAGTGTTTGTATAGATTTTTATAGTTTTAAGTATATTTTCTTCTATTATAAGTTTACTGAAAGTTTTCATCAGAAAAGGACATTGGATTTTGTCAGATGCATTTTCTTCATCTATTGAGATGATCAAATGATGTTTTTTATGTTTTAGTCTGTTAATATGATTAATTATATTGATTGATTTTATATATTAAACCAACTTTGCAACTTCAGGATAAATCCTTGACAATGATGCATTATTATTTTTATATATTGTTAAACTAAATTTGCTAAATATTTTAAAGAATTTTTGTATCTATGGGCAAAAAGGGATATTGAGCAATCATTTTATTTTCTTGTAATATTTTTGTCTGATTCAGTTATCAGAATAACAATGGGCTCATAGAGAGAGTACAGAGATATTTCTTCCCCCTTACTTTTCTGGAATAGTTTGTATAAAATGGATACTATAACTTTCTAGTAAAGTCATCTGGATTTGTTTTTTGTTTTGTTTTGTTTTTGTTTTTGTTATTTTGGGAATGAGGAGGAAAGATCTTAAATTACAAATAAAATTTCTATAGTAGATATAAGTCTCTTCAGATTATGTATTTAACTTTCAGTGAGATTTGATACTTTTTGTCTTTCAAGGAAATTGTTCATTTCACCTAAGTTGCTATATTTGTTGGTATAAAGCATTTCATCATATTTACCTATGGGTAAATTTATCAATTTTATTCATCTTCTAAAAGAATCAGTTTTTGGTTTTCTACTTACTTTGGATTTAATTTGTGATTCTTTTACTATTTTCTTAAGGTGAAAGTGTGAACATTACTTTGAGACTTATCTTTTCTAATAACAGCAGTACCTGCTATAAATTTTCCTCTAAATACTACTTTAGCTGCATTCCATAATTTTTGTATGCAGAGTTTTCATTTTCATTCAGTTCAAAATGCATCCTACTTTTCTATTTGATTTCTTCTTTGATCCATATGTTATTTAACAATATGTTAACTAATCTCCAAATATTTAGGAATTGTCAAGATATCTTTCTCATACTGAATTATACTTTAATTTCCATGTAGTCAGAGAACATATGTGTTAAGACTTGAATTATTTTAAATTTTTTGAGTATTGTTATATGACCCAGAATAGGGTCCATCATGGTAAATCTATCATATGCACTTGAAAATAATTTGTATTCTGCTCTTGTTGGCTGATAGTGTTGCTCACATCTATGTCCTTACTGATTTTCTATCAACTTGTTCTATGAAATATTGAGAAAGAGATGTTGAAATTATGTGTCTGTTTCTGTTTTTCCTTGCATTTCTATCAGTTTTTATTTCATGTGTTTTAAAATTCTGTTGTTAGATATATAAACATTTAGAATTATATGTGTTTTTGATGAATGGATTTCATCAATATGAAATGACTTTTTATCACAAAGTTTATTTTGTCTGATATTAATATAAACATTCCAGCATTTTTATTATTAAAATCAATACAGCATTTTTTCTTCTTTTTACTTTAGAAAAAATTAACAGACTTTGTTTTAGAAGTTTTAGGTTTAAAACTGAGCTGTGTTGTTTTATAACCTCCCCAGAAATTTCCCAGGTGTAATCTAAAACCAACATCTGTATGCAGAGGGCCAAAGAAAAAGGTAGACCACTCCAGATTCATAGGTGGCGGGTTTAATAAGCAAAAACTTACTCATGGAACTTGTCTTGGGTGGCTGCAAGACAAGCATATTTCTGCACCTGCTGGTCAGCATCTTAAAAGTTTAAAGTTACATGAAAATATGCTCAACGTTGCTAATTATTAAAGAAATTCCAAGTAAAACTACAATGAAGGATCACCTCACACCAGTCAAAATAGCCATCATCAAAAAGTCTACAAATAATAAGTGCTGAAGAGGATGTGGAGAAAAAGGAGCCCCCTAGACTGTTGGTGAGAATGTAAATTGGTATAGCCACTATGGAGAACAGTATGAAGGTTCCTTATAAAATTAAAAGTAGAATTACCATATGACCCAGCAATCCCACTACTGGCATATATCCAGAGAAAACCATAATTCAAAAAGACACATGCACCCCAATGTTCATTGCAGCACTATTTACAATAGCCAGGTCATGGAAGCAAACTAAATGCCCATCGACCGATGAATGGATAAAGATGTGGTACATATATACAATGGAATATTACTCAGCCATAAAAAAAGAATGAAATAATGCCATTTGCAGCAACATGGGTGGACCTAGAGATTATCATACTAAGTGAAGTGGGTCAGGCAGAGAAAGACAAATATCATGTGATATCACTTATATGTGGAATCTAAAAAAAATGATTCAAATGAATTTATTTACAAAACAGAAACAGATCCACAGACATAGGAAACAAACTTATGGTTACCAAAGTGGAAAGGGGAGGGAGGGATAAATTAGGAGGTTGGTATTAACATATACACACTACTATATATAAAATAGACAATGGACCCAGATGCTGGCAAAGGACACAGACCCTGGAAGTTCAGGGGCTACAGAAAGCCCTGGGTAGCCTACTTCTGCCTCAGAAAGCCTCAGAAAGTAGTCTGCAGAGCCACTGTGAGGCTACAAATAGAGGAGACCAACACTCAGCTTGCAGATTCCATCCCCAGGACACCCCTGAAGGAGTGGGAGTGACGCAGCACTTGTCTGACATGTGGCAGTTAACTTACTCGCTTCTTATTCACCTTCTCCCATGAGACAAGGTCTGTGATCTGGGTATTCATGCTGTACCCCCAGGGCCTTAGGGAGGGCCTGGCACACAGCATGTGCCCAGCAAGGATTTGTGGAATGAATCAGTAGATCCACAATGTGGGTGACTCTGCAACCAGTAAGACCATGTTGTGGAACATCAGAAAACATTTTTGCTGCATTACTACATGAAATAAGCAGAAAAGTAAACCCAGAGGTACATACCCCAGCCCATTAACCCTAGTTTCTTTCTGGCTCATAGAATTATGTGTAGTTCTTATTTTTCTTCTTTTGATTTTTGATTTCCCCAGCTTACTATTTATTTATAAAATGTGTTGCCTGGGTGATTGGGGAAAGTTATTTAAAATCAATAAGTACAAAAAAAAAAACAATAAGGACCTACTTTATAACACAGGGAACTATACTCAATATTTTGTAGTAATCTATAAGGGAAAATAATCTGAAAAAGAATATATATTACATATATATATATATATATATATATATATATATATATAACTGAATCTCTTTGCTGTACATATGAAACTACAACATTATAAATCAACTATACTTCAATTAAAAAAAAAAACTCTAAAAAATTTATATAGAGGGTTTAACTGGGTTCAGTCATGTACCCAGTTCAGGAAGACTCAATACCTCATTACTACCCTCCTATTTCAAGGCTGTATCCTTGGAACGGCTTCTGAGAGTGGGAAAGGCAAGTAGAACACAATTCCAAGAACAGGAAAGGGAGTGGAGATCACCCAATTACTCGGGTCCAGCTGTGATCAACCAGAGGTCACGTATTTTTGATGACCTCCAACAAGCTGAAAGTACAGAAAGCTCTTATTTACTGCTTCTCCTATGCACAGTCTCCTCTATTATTCACACCTTACCTTTGTGTGGTACATTTAATACACTTGGTGAATCAATATCAATATCTTAGTATTAACTAAAGTCCATATTTAACATTAGGGCCATATTACTGTGCAATAGTTGTACATTAGTGTACAACACTCTATGTGGAACAGTTCTATGGATTTTGATAAATGTATAATGTCTTGTCTACACCATTACACTGTCATACAAAACACTTTTTTGCCTTAAAATCCTCTGTGTTCCATGTATTCATACCTCTCTTTTTATCTTTTACTTTTAACCAATTTAAGTTTATATTTAAAGTGCTTTTCTGGTAGGAAACATAGTTGAGTCTTTTTCTTTTAAAATTCGCTTGGCTCTCTATACCTTTGTAATTAGGAGTTTAGCATGATTCTTTTTATAAATATCATCTTTGTTTCCAGCTGACATGTTCACTTTTTACTTTAGCTTAATGAATATATAATATAATGATAACTGTTATAGCTGTTATAATTTCCTTACCAACTAATTTCATCATCTATATTATTATTGTATCAGTTGTCATTGACTGAATTTTTTCCCTGATGATAGGCTTTATTTTCTTTCATTTATTTTCATGCTTACTAACTTTTTTATTGGAAATGAGACTGTGAATTTTACTTTGTTAAATGTTGAACATTTTTGTAATTGCATACATATTCTTGAGTTTTATTCTTAGACATAGTTAAATCACCTGGAAAGAGTTTGAATTTCTTAGATCTTGCTTTTAAACCTTGTTAAAAAGTTTAAATCAGTGTTTAGTCTAGGACCAATTTTTTCAACTACTGAAGAAAAAAAACTATTTTAAATATCCCACCTTAGTCTTGTAAATTATGAGGTTTTTCACTTTCATTAGTAGAAACAGAGCTAGCCCAGTTTTGAATGGTTTCTCCATATACATGATCAGTTCTCAATTTAAGATATGAGAGTGGCCCTCTGCATATCTCTGGGCAATCCTCCCTTTGAGCTGATTTCACTTTGGTACTCTGCCTTGAGCACTCCAGCCACTTTTCCTCCTTGGTCTCTTGTCTCTCAACTGAAGGAGACCACTGGCTTCTGCTTTAGTCTCATCTCTTGGTGCCATAGCTTGGAAACTCTCCAAGTAGTCACCTAGACAATTAAAAAGTCTTACTAATTACTTTTTCATCCCTAGGGACCACTGTCCTTCATTGCCTCATGTCTAATATCTTTACATTTGTTGTTTTATATATTTTACTTGGACTTCCGATGTTTCGAGTGGGAGAATATATCTGGACCCTATTACTCCATCTTGGCTGGGAGTAGAAGTAATAAACATTTGTTTTGTTTTGTTTTCCATTTTGTATAATGAAATGTTTCATTAAATAGAAATCTGCATAACTCTGCAAACTAATGTTTTCCCAATAGCTAAGGCATGATGTTTCAAAATCATGCATAGGTAAAATATCCATTCAAATTGTAAGATAGAGCAATTGATTTTTATGTAGCAGAGTATAAAATATTAATTGATCTGGTTTCAGATTCCACATTCAAATAAAAATATACAAAATTATCTGAAAAGACTATTAAAATGTTTCTTATCTAACTACATATACATAGGTGACCAGATTTTCTTTGTATACTTTAATTAAAATAGTATATAACAATGGATTGAATTGCTAAAAGGGTAATAGGTTATTACAAAAGTATAGAATGCTGCTGAACTTTTTACTACTTTCTGTTTGTTTGTTTTGGAAAATAGAGTTCATTTTTACTAAAAGTATGTTATTTGGGTTAACATGTAAGGAGTTGAGCTTCATTTTAAATATATTAATACATATACCTGATTTTTAGAATTTCTCATTTTAGTGGAGACTATAAACAGACATAACTGGGGTAAACAAAAGCTCTTTGAAATCTTTAAGGGGTTTTAAGAATGTAAAGAGTCTTGAGATCTCAAAATTTGAGAATCGTTAATCCTTTATCCTAAGGCTGTTAAAAGATAAGCAGGCAGTTGATCTTTTGTTGGCCTATTTCCTCCTAAGAACTGGTTAAGGTAATATGTCTGTGTATGTAATAGAATGGGGTGGGGAATATAGTCATACAGATAATCATTCAGTTATCTCTAGACTAAGAAAGGAAAAATTTAGTAATACTGCTTATAAAAATTGGTCTAGCCAAGGTACAACATTTGTTACCTTTGCTTTATACTACATTTTGAGTCCAAACATTTTGAAATGTGAATATAACAGGATTACTTTGTGTTTCCTAAGGATGAGAAAAAATAACAATGTTCAGGAGATGAAAAATTCTTGAAATATATTCACACTCACTCTACTTTACCTTTGTTCCCTATAATGACGTTAAACTATCACATACAGAAGTAACCTCTGAACTCTATTCCATTGTTTCAGGAAGCATTTATTTAGTATCATTTACAGTTGCAGGAATGCCTATGCAGTGTCCCTGCATTCAAGGTGCTCAAAATCTCATAAACTTTTAGAAAATTATATAAAAGTAACAAAATATTATTATGCATTGAACTATAGTATAGAACAGCAAGAGTATGCCAGTAATAAGCTCTCATTTGAATCACAGTCTTTAGGTATGACTACTATAACAAGAAATTCTGTCTTTCTGTGAGTTTAAAGAGTTACACACAATGAAAGTGTTGAAAATTGGCCTATTGGGAGTTGACTTCTTTTAGTTTTTAAGGTAAAAATCTAGGAAACATTCCCATTGCTCCAATTTAAATATTGTTCTCTGTTTCTGAAAATGTTTCCTAAAATAATTTATTCCAAGTCAACAAAGATATCTGAAATATTTAAGAAAAAGAAAAAAATGTTTGGAAAGCAAAATGTTGTTTTTACTTTAGATCACAGTGCAGTTAGAATATTTATTCTACTGTTAGCTAATCAGGAAGAAAAGCAAGTGGATCTGTCAACAAAGCCAGGAGAATGCACTCTGCATTTTACTGTTTTGTCAGTTTCTCTGGATGTAAAATAGGAAGAAAGTCATTGTACTTTTAGAGTTATCTTTAGCTCACACAAATGATTTATCCCTTTCCTTCTTAGGAAATAGCGTACATCAGGTAATTCCCAAGAGGACCATAACAATATATTAAAAAAATGTTTATTCTTATTTTTCATCTCTTCACCTTTAAAGTTAAAAATGTGTTCCATCAGAGCCTCTAGTCTAATAGGATTGTGAGTGGTATTCAACTTTTGCTTATTTTATTTGTATCTATTAGTGGCATAAGCAACAGGCTTTTTAAAAATTACTCAGTCTTTTTGATGTTATAAAGATGCTATTGATTTCATTGGCATTAGACATATTTGTGATTTGAATGATTATTTACCTTGGGTGCTGAAGATTTCACACTTTATCTAATATCATTTGGGAACCTAATATCATTCTTAAATATTGATTGAATATTCTTAGCATTCTACATTTTATACACATATCCAAGTTGCTGTCACTTAATAACTTTGTTCTAAAATGATAGTCTCTGTACGCAATCTCATGAAACACCACCTATATACTTATCTTATTCTAGTATAATATTCTACATTTGTTTGCTTCTAATGTTAAAAAAATCATAGAAGTGTGAGTCCTGCAAGTGAACAAAACTGTCCTTGAAATTTATTTTATATAAAAAAGATGTTTTAGAGCTTCCCTGGTGGTGCAGTTGTTGAGAGTCCGCCTGCCGATTCAGGGGACACGGGTTCGTGCCCTGGTCCAGGAAGATCCCACATGCCGCGGAGCGGCTGGGCCCGTGAGCCATGGCCGCTGAGCCTGCACGTCCGGAGCCTGTGCTCTGCGACGGGAGAGGCCACAACAGTGAGAGTTCTGCATACCGAAAAAAAAAAAAAAAAAAAAGAAAGATGTTTTAATTCACATAAAAAGTGATTCAATAATATGAAATGAGAAATATATTCTAGGCCTCAGATAGAGATGAAGAATATAGATGACCAGAATTTGTAGAGGATGCCTGGAATGAAATTTCTTACCATAGAATTATAAAATGCTAAACCAGGAGAGACTTTTAGAAAGTATGTATTCCAATTCTTTTGATTCACAAATGAGGTGATTAAGATTCAGAAAAAATAGGAGACTTGTTCTGTAACATATAGCTAGTCTTTTGCAACTCTAGAACCTGATTTCTATGCAAATTTTTGCTTCTTAGTAAATTAATTAGGAAATTCAGATTAGAAAAATACTGATTTCACTATATCTTACTAAAAATAGTAATAAAAAGATGTAGGCAGCATTTAGGGAAGTTTTTTTAAAACTGTTAATGAAGCATGAGGGAGGGTACAGTATAAAATTAGACTTATGATTGAGGTAGAGTCTAATAGTCAGAGGCTGTCCAAATTGAAAAGAAGCCATTGCTAAAGCCAAATTAAAAAGTCAGGGCTTCCCTGGTGGCACAGTGGTTGAGAGTCCGCCTGCCGATGCAGGGGACATGGGTTCGTGCCCCAGTCGGGGAGGATCCCACATGCCGCGGAGTGGCTGGGCCCGTGAGCCATGGCCGCTGAGCCTGCGCATCCGGAGCCTGTGGTCCACAACGGGAGAGGCCACAACAGTGAGAGGCCCGCGTACCAAAAAAAAAAAAAAAAAAAAAAAGAAAAAAAGATCACACTGTCACTTTAATATATTGAAATCAACATTTTTTCCTCAATGGCAAGTAACTTTAATCCAAATTATTAAAATGACATGTTGCATGCTGCACTAGATCACTTAATATCGTTTTCGAAAAGAAAGGGGATAAAAAAGAAAGAACCAAGTACACTATGAATGAAAGATTGTATTTAGAGTCACCAAATAGAAGCCATTCTCCACACTTATATTAAAAGTTGTCATTGAGACATTAATTCTACAGTGAGGACTAGTGTAGGAGGAAAAGTTAGAGAACGTCTCCTCTTTTTTTTTTTTTTTTTTTGTGGATTGGGAATAGAGTAGTCACTCTCATTAGAAAATGTGAAGGATTTCCAAGGAAAGCAGCCATAGCAATTGGAGATGCCTTCAAGGAGGGTCGGTTCTCTCATCTGATTTTGTGCCAAATACCATTTATACTCTGTCAACTCTCAAATTGTTATCTATGGCCCAATACCCTTCCCTGAAAAGTAAATCTAACTGCAGACTCAGTCTCTGCAACTGGATATTTAACATTGCAAATTCGACATGTCCAAAACAGAACTGCATATTTCAGTGCCCTCCCACAAATTTCTCACAATCTTCCCCCATCCTTTCTTCCAGTTTCTCAAGTAAATGTTATGAGTCATCTTTGACTTTTCTCTTTTTCTTAGATTCTACATCTAACTTATCAGAATAGTCTAATAATTCTTTCTGCAAAATTCAATCAGAATCCACTCATTTCTTCCCATCCCCTATCCAACGCCACCTCCCTCATCTAAGCCTCCATCAACTCTTGCCAATATTGTTGAGGTAGCCTCCTAATTATATATCCTGTCTTTGCAATCACCCCTCTCTATTTTTTTTATAGCAGCTAAAATAATCTATTTAGAAAGATAACTTGATCATGCCACTTCTCTCCTCAAAACTCCACAAAGCCTTCCTATCTCACTAAGGATAAAATCCAAAGTCCTTATAGTGGTTTAGATGATCTAAACAATTTTGCACCGTCTTTGGCACAGCACACACACCCCTCAAGCCCCATACCTCTCTGAGCCTCTCTCTTCCCATCTTTTTTTTCCCCCCATACTCACCTTTTCCTTATTTGTTGTCCCTTGTATATGTCACGAATGCTTCCACCTCAGTTCCTTTGTACTTGTTTGTTCTTATGACTGGATCATCTATCTCTTTTCCTTTCTTTCATTCTCTGCTCATATTTCTCTTTGGTACTGACACCATGGTCAATACACATAAAATAGCTACATTAGGCCCCTGGAACTCTCTATCCCTCTTATCTAATTTCATTTTTTCTATAATCTTTATCACTCTGACACAGTATATATATTTTTAATTTACTGTTTTGTTTTTTCCAATTAGAATATAGCTTCATAAAGACAGGGCTATGTCTTTTAAACATACATAAAATACAGTGTATTTTATACACTACTACTTCTAAGGGTGCCAGATAAAATACAGGACACTCAAACTTTAATTTCAGTTGAAGTCAAATAATTTTTAGTATAAATATTTCTCATATATCACATACTCTTGATGAATTATTTGTGTTTATCTGAAATTCAAATTTAACTGATAATATGTATTTTTATTTGCTAAATCTCTTAACCCCACCTATATTTTCAGTGTTGAAAACAGTAACTGATACAGAGTAAGCACTTAGTAAATATATGTTGAGTGAATAAAAACTGAATCGTGTGGCCTGATATTGTAAAGCACCATTAGAGTGTTCTTGGGAGAAACTAAGGTGTATCGTTAGGGTTTTAGAAGAGTATGTGAATCAAGAATCTGAGGCCTACATCTATCCTAGAAAAGTCAAAGGCAAAATTGGTTGAACTAAACAGAATCTACATGACGAAGAAAGATTGGTGGTCAGATGAGGTACACTCTCTCACTCCTCTCTGGCAGGGCAAGGGTGCAAGAAATTCTCAGAAGAAGCTAGCCTGGCCTGTGCAGTCTTGAAGGGACTTGGCCAAAAAGGTTGTCTGCTGTGGTAAGAGGATCACAGCAATAAAAGTCTACGAGTGGGCAATTAAGGAGGTTAGGAGAGACAGTCACAGCAAAGCATTGACCAGAGAAAGCACCAACCAAGGGAGGAAACTTGAAATTCACGTTACCCATGAAAAAGCCAGTATTTGAGGTCAGCCATGACAATAGATAGTTATGTCTGGATTATAACAATATGACTCATTCTAATATTATCTCTTTTTATCTAACTTTTTTTGACCCTATGTCATATCCAGAGGACAGGAAGAAAAACAGGGATGATGTCAGGGAAGACTTAAAGAAGAGATCACTCCCTCATTTCCGTATTATAAATTTTTGAGCTGAAGTCAAAATAAAGCTAAAAGGAGAGAAATCACTTTGAATCTGACATAAAAATGAAATTATTTTAAAACATTTTTAAATAGAATTTTACTACTCACATGTGAAATTTCATATATTTTCCAAAACCTTGAGATGATTATTATATAAAAATATTATAAAATAAGACTATAATTATAAACAAAAGTGACTAAAAACATGAAAACTTGTGAAAGTTTTATTATATGAATGAATAAGTGAGAATATGGTTGTAAGAAAAAGTAAAGTTATATCCTTATTCCACTGAGTTTAGTATAGTCAATATTAATTAATAACTTTGGTAATGATGTGGAAGAGCAAGAGGAAAGTGAAAGCCAGGTAATAAATATTGAAAAATAAATGGAAAAGAACTTGAAATGAACATCTCTGTTCAAGGGAGTTTAGCTGTAATTCAAACATAGCACATTCTAACAAGAGTATAAGATGAATAAAACACCACATTAGCATTTAGGAAGTCTAAATATAATTATAATACAGATGAATTGTTCTCACAGTAAAAACGACAGAAAAAAATGTAATTATAGTTTAAGGAAACAATAGATGAGATATCTTAAAGATATACAGGCAATGAGTAGTTTTGAAGTGGGAAATATAAATTAGGCCATGGTAGATAACAAATATTATAAGGATGTGAGATTTTTAAATGTGTAATTAGTAATAAAAATTATTTTAATAGATAGCATAAAGGTGTGATACCACATCTCAAGTACTCTAACATAATATTGTAAATCAACTATACTTCAATTTTTTTAAAAAAGTAAAAGATAAAGTGGAAAATGTCATTAAAGACGAGATATTTTCTGTTTCTTGCAGACTAACAAGTTAGTCTGAAAAGTTGTCCCATTTCAAATAAATAAATAAATAAAACTGCTGAATAAATTACAAAAGAAATGTAAGCACATCATTAAGCCTTCCAGAAAATTGGGAAAATTAATGTAGGTCAAAATTTTTAGCCACCATGAGCTTAAACCAATGTATTAAACCAACTGCTTTTCAAAGGTGGTCCTGGAGGAGAAAATATGCTACCAGGAAAATAGAGTTTGGGAGACTGGCAGTAGCCTGAAGTGCTGGGTTTTAGGCCAAGAGCCTGCACTTAGCTGTAGCACTGAATCTGAGATCCACACATAAGGTGGGATTCTCAAATGGACTACAGGCTCAGTGGGAGTGTGAAATAGAAAAAAAGAGTTCTCAGCCAGCAAAGTGAAACCACGGGGCAAACTAGCTCTACTTCAGGTCCTGGGAGGGAAAATAATAACAATATCAACAGCAACAATAATAATAAAATCTCTCCTGAAAACTTGTGACCATAGGGCTATCCTTATGTGGATCTGAGAAATGAATTTATATAACACATGCAGAAGAAAAATTCCAAGATGAAAAATTATATTACAGAGAGAGGTTAGTACTTCTCATAAAGGATCAAAAAAAGCTTTCCACAAATACCAATTTAGTGGTTAAATAGCATTTTATTTAAAAGAAGGAAAAAGACAAAGGTGTTCATTATCATTCAACATTTTGTTTTTATAATGACCTGAACATTACAGCTTTTACTCTTCTAGTTTGCCTATCAGCCAACGCTAGGAAAGCCTGGCTCTGTCACATATTTCAAAAGGCCCGTAGGATGAAAACAAACCAACTTCCTGGTTTGAACAAGCACTCTTCTTGAACAAGCATTCTTGGTACCAACATCAGAAAGAAAGAACACAAAGAAATAAAAGAGGCATAGACAATACCTTTGCATGACTGTATGATTCAGAATTTAGATTTTCTGAAGATCAATCCAATTTTACTCAAAAGCAAATAACATGTATACATATATAAGATAATTTTACAGCCAAAACAAGTATTCCCACAGCTTCATATATAGATATGTATCTATATTAAATGTGCATTCTCCTGTTATTAACTATTATTACTGGAATGTAAAATATAAGGTCTAATTTTCTCCCTTTGAATTTTTCAAAGGCAGATGGTTTTTAGTGAATTTTTTTTATATATATAACATAAGGCAGTGTTAATTTATTTAAATTGAAATATAGTTGATTTACAATATTACATTTGTTTCAGGTATACAACATTCAATATGTTTTACAGATTATACTCCATTTAAAATTATTACAAAGTAATGACTATATTTCCCTGTGCTGTACAATACATCCTTGTTGCTTATTTATTTTTAACATAGTATTTTCTATGTCTTAATACCATACCCATATCTTGCCCTTTGCCCCTCCTTCTCCTCACTATTAGTCATTTGTTTGTTTCTATATCTGTGAGTCTATTTCTGTTTTGTTATATACATTTGTTTGCTTTATTTTTTAGATTCCACGTATAAGTGAAAACATAACTTGTCTTTCTGTGACTTGTTCACTAAGCATAATACTATCTAAGTCTATTCACATTGGTCCAAATTGGCAGAATTTTATTCTTTGTTATGACTGACTAGTATTCCATTGTGTGTGTGTGTGTATATATATGTATATATATATGTACGTATGTGTGTGTATATATATATATCACATGTTCTTTATCAATTTATCAGTTGATGGACATGTGTTTCTTTCATATACTGGCTATTATAAATAATGCTGCTATGAACATTGGGATGCATATATCTTTTCAAATTACTGTGTTTCATTTTTTCTGGATATATACCCAAGAGTGGCATTGCTGGATCATATGGTAGTTTTACTTTCAGTTTTTTGAGGATCCTCTACACGGTTATCCATAGTGGCCACTAAATCCCAACAGTGTACTAACAATCTCTTTTCACTAAATCCTAGCCAGCATTTCTTGTTTGTAAACTTTTTGATGATAGTCATTTTAGCACGTATAAGGTGATATCTCAATGTGCTTTTTTTTTTTTTTTTTTTTTTTCTGTACGCGGGCCTCTCACTGTTGTGGCCTCTCCCGTTGCGGAGCACAGGCTCCAGACACACAGGCTCAGCAGCCATGGCTCACGGGCCTAGCCGCTCCATGGCATGTGGGATCTTCCCAGACTGGGGCACGAACCCATGTCCCCTGCATTGGCAGGCGGACTCTCAACCACTGCGCCACCAGGAAAGCCCCTCAATGTGCATTTGATTTGCATTTCTCCGATTAGTTATGCTGAGCACTTTTTCATGTTCTTGTTGGCCATGTATATATCCTTTCTGTAAAAATGTCTATTCATGTCTAACCCATTTTCTGTTTGGGTTGTTTGTTTTTGTTGATATTGAGTTATGTGAGCTGTTTATATATTTTGGATATTAACTCTTATTGGTCATACAATTTTCAAATACTTTTTCCCATTCAGTAGGTTGTCTTTGTGTTTTGTCAATGGTTTCCTTTGCTGTGAAGCAGCTTTCAAGTTTAATTAGGTCCTGTTTTTTTTAAATTTTGTTTTTGTTTCTTTTGCCCTAGGAGACAGGTCAAAAATAAAATGGTTACAATTTATATCAAAAAGTGTTCTCTCATAGGAGTTTTATGGTCTTTAATCCATTTTGAATTTATTTTTGTATATGGAGTGAGAAAATGTTCTACTTTCATTCTTTACATGTAGCTGTCCAGCTTTCCCAGCACCACTTATTAAAGAGACTGTCTTTTCACCAATATTTTAGCGACCTTTGTCATAGATTAGTTGACCATAAGTGTTTGGGTTTATTTTGTGGCTCTCTATTCTGTTTCATTGATCTATGCGTCTGTTTTTGTGTCAGTACTATAGTGGTTTGACTACTGTAGAGTTATAAAATAGTCTGAAGTCAGGGAGCAGATATATCCAGTTTTGTTGTTTTTTCTCTCAAGATTGCTTTGGCAATTTGGGGCGGGTTTTGTTCCATATAAATTTTAAGTTTGTTCTAGTTCTGTGAAAAATGTTATGGGTATTTTGACAGGAATTGCATTAAATCTGCAGATTGCTTTAGGTACACTGTACATTTTAACAGTATTAATTCTTCCAATCCAAGAACCTGTAATATCACTCCATTTCTTTGTATTAGTTTCAAATTCCCTCATCAATGTTTCATACTTTTTAGAGTGTAAGTTTTCACCTTCATGGTTAAGTTTATTCATAGGTATTTTACTCTTTTTGATGTGATTTTAAATGGGATCATTTTCTTGCTTTTTCTCTCTGAAGTCTCTTTATTATTAGTATATAAAAAAAACAATAGATTCCTTTATATTGATCTTGTATCATGCAACTGTACTGAATGCATTTATTCTAGTAGTTTTTTGGTGGACACAGGGTTTTCTATACATAGTATCACATCATCTGCAAAGACTGACAGTTTTACTTCTTTTCTTCCAATGTGGATGTCATTTTTTGTCTGACTGCTGTGGCTAGGACTTACAATACTATGTTAAATAGAAGTGGCGAGAGTGGACATCATTGTTCCTGATTTTAGAGGAAAGGCTTTCTGCTTTTCCCTGTTAAGTATGATGTTAACTCTGGTTTTGTCATAAATGGCCTTTATTATGTTGAGATATGTTCCCTTTGTACCAGCTTTGATGAGAGTTTTTATCATGAATGGATGTTGAATTTTGTCAAATGCTTTTTCTGTGTCTATTGAGATGATCATGTGATTTTTATCCTTCCTTTTGCTAATATGGTGCATCACATTGATTCATTTGCAAATATTGAACCTTGCATTCTTGCATCCCTGGAATAAATCCCACTTGATCATGGTGTACGATCCTTTGCTATATATTGTTAAATTAGGTTTGCTAATATTTTGTTGAGGATTTTTGCATCTATATTGATTAGACACACATATAGATATAGAGTTAGCCAAAAAGTTCATTTGGGTTTTTCCATAACATCTATCTATTTATCTATCTAGTGTGTGCGTGTGTGTGTGTGTGTGTGTGTGTGTGTGTGTGTGTGTGTGTATACCTCTGGCTTTGATATCAGGGTACTTGTAGGCTTATAGAAGGAATTTGAGTGTTCCATCCTCAGAAAATTTTTGGAGTAGTTTGAGAAAGACAGGCATTAGCTTTTCTTTATAAATTTGGTAGAATATCCCTGTGAAGCCTTCTCATCCTCAAATTTTGTTTGCTAGGAGGATTTTTTAATTACAAATTCGACTTTGCTACTAGTGATTGGCCTTTTCAAATTGTCTATTTCTTCCTGATTCATTCTTAGAAGGTTGAATATTTCTAGAAATGTTCTATTTCTTCCAGTTTGTTGCCATAAAACTATTCATAGTATTCTCTTATTATTTTTTGTATCTCTGTGATCTTTGCATCAACTCTTATTTCTCTACTTTTATTTTTTATTTTGTTTATTTGGGGCCTCTCTTTCTTCCTGGTGAGCCTAGCTAAAGCTTTATCAAATTTCTTTTATTGTTTCAAAAAACTATCTCTTGGTTTCATTGATCTTTTCTTTTTCTTCTTTCTTTTTGTTTTGTTCTCTATTTTATTTATTTTCTCTCTGATCTTTATTATTTCCTTCCTCATGCTGATTTTGGACTTTCTTATTATTCTTTTCAAAATTATTTTAGACAGGTTAGGGAGTTTGTTTCAGATTTTTCTTGTTTCTTGAGATAGGCCTGTATTGCTATAAACTTCCCTCTTAGAACTGCTTTTGCTGTATCCCATAGATTTTGAAAAGTTGTACTTCCATTTTGATTTGTCATGAGGTATTTTATGATTTCTTCATTGACACAGTGGTTTTTTAGAAGCATGTTGTTTAGGTTCCACATGTTAGTTTTTTCCCCTTTTTCTTCCTGTAATTGATTTCTAGTTTCATATAGTGGTGGTAAGAAAAATGCTTCATAGAATTTCTATCATCTTAAATTTGTTGAGACTTGTTTTATGGCCTAGCATATGATCTATCCTGGAGAACATTCCATGTGCACTTGAAAAGATTGTGTACTCTGTTGTTTTGGATGGGATATCGTATAGATATCTATTAAGTCCAAATGGTCTATTCTGTCATTTAAGACCACTGTTTCCTTATTGATTTTTTGTCTGCATGATCTGTACATTCATGTAAATAGGGTGTTAAAGTCCTCTACTATTGTCAGTTTCTCCCTTTATATCTGTTAATATTTGCTTTATATATTTAGATGTTTCTTATTAGGTGTATATATGTTACTGAATTTTATATTCTCTTCTTGTATAGATTTCTTTATTATTATATAATGTCTTTCTTTTTCTATCATTACAAACTTTGTTTTAAAGTCTATTTTGTCTCATATGAGTATCACTACCTCTGCTTTCTTGTCATTTCCATTTGCATGAAATATCTTTCTATCCTCTCATTTTTAGTCTGTGTGTGTCTTCAGCTCTGAAGTGAGTCTCTTGTAATCAGCATATGAAATGGTCTTGTTTTTTTTGTCCAATCAGCCACTCTATGTCTTTTGATTGGAGCATTTGGTCCATTGGGCACTTAAAGCAATTATTGATATGTATGTACTTATTGCCATTTTGTTATTTGTTTTCCAGTTGTTTTATACTTCTTCTCTGTACTTCCTTTTTTGTTTTTTCCTTGTGATTTGATGATTTCCTTTAGTTGTCCACTTGTGTTCCTTTCTCTTCAATTTTTGTGTATGTATTGTAGTTTTTTGATTTATGCTTACCAAGGGTTCCTATATGTTGACCTTTAACTGTAATATATCTACTTGTTTTTAACAGGTAGTCCTTTAAATTAAAACATGTTCTTAAAGATTTACATTTTTAATCCCCTCCCATGTTTTTTTGTTTGTTAATGTCATATTTAACATTGTCATATTTATCCCTTTACTGATTATTGTAGTTCCAGTTGATTTTACAATTTTTTGCCTTGAATCTTCATAATAGTTTATTTAAGTAGTTGATCCTCAGACTTTACAATATATTTGCCTTTACTAGCAGGAATTATTCCTTTTCTACCAATTCTTACTTCTTGTTATAGTCCTTTCTTTTCTACTTAGAGAAGAGCCTTTAACATTTCTTTTAGGGTGGGTTTAGTATTGAGAAACTCTTTTAGTTTTTTTCTTCTCTGAGAATTTCTTTATCTCTTTCAGTTCTAGGGGATAATCTTGCTGGATGGAGTATCCTAGTCTGCAGGTTTTTCCCTTTCAGTACTTTGCATATATCATGCCACTCCCTTCTGGCCTGCAATGTTTCTGCAGAAAAATCAGCTGATAGCCTTGTGTGGGTTCCTTCGTATATGACTCATTGTATTTCTCTTGCTACCATTAGAATTTGCTCTTTGTCTTTAACTTTTTTTCATTTTAATTATGATACGTCTTGGCATGGGTCTTTTTGTTTTCATTTTGTTTGGACCCTCTGTGATTCCTGTACCTGGATATTTGTTTCCTTCTCCAGGTTTAGGAAGTTTTCAGTCATAATTTCATCAAATAATTTTCAACCGCCTTCTCTCTCTCTTCTCTTTCTGGGACCCCTATAATGCAAATGCTGGTATGCATGATGTTGTTCCAGAGATCCTGTAAACTGTTCTCATTTTTTAAATTAGTTTTTCTTTTTGCTGTTCTGATTGGATGATTTCCATTATTCTATCTTCCAGGTCACATATGACTTTTTCTGTATCACCTAGTCTGCTGTTAATTCCTTCCAGTGTGTTTTTCATTTCAGTTATAGTATTCTTCTGTTCTGCCTGGTTGTTCTTTTTTATATTTTGTAGTTCCTTGTTAAAATTCTCACTGTGTTCATCTATTCTTTTCCCAGTTAGTATTCTTATTATTAATGCTTTGCACTCTTTATCTGATAAATTATTTATTTTTGTTTCATTAGTTGTTTTTTTTTTTTTTTTTCCAATTCTTTTCTCCTGGTCTTTCAACTTAAACAAATTCCTCTGTCATTTTGCTTAACATTCCTGGTCTCTATGAAATTATCTGAAATAGTTATTTATTGTGGTCTTGAAGGGGTGTCCTTGTGTGGGAATATCCCTACAGTCTACATGTGCCCAGTGGCTTTGGTGATAGAGCTGGATCTGATGTGAACACAATTCATGTCTTTCCTCAGGGTGCACTGGCAGCTATCACCTTGGTAGACAATGGGGCTGGAGATGGAGGGGCTAGAGCCAGAGCTAGGTGTGAGCCAGGGCTTCTTCTCTGCTTGGCGGCCACCACAACTTATCAGGGGCTGGGTCAGGTCACAAGTTGCTGGAGCAGAACTCCATTCCCTTTAAGTGTGTGTTCTTCTCCCTCTCAGCACTGGCACCCTCACTCCAGAGGGAGTAATGCTGAGGCAAGAGGGGCTAGTTTGGGTGCCTGGCATGGGTGGGATACAGGCTGTGGTGGTCTAGCCAGGGTCAGAGACCTGGACTGCTTCTGATGCACTACCTGTATAAGTGCCAGTAATGGCTGTTCCTGCCCACTTAGATGCCATTTCCATTTTCCCTTGCAGCTGAGCTCTCTTCTTGGCTTCTGCTGCCTTTGTTCTGTGTGGAGATTTGCTGCAAGGCAGGTGTGGCTGGTGTGGGTGCTTGGAGTGGGTCAGGGCCCCAGCTGTGATGGTTCAGCTGCAGTCCATTATTGGGACTGCTTCTGATGTACTGCCTGTGTAAGCACCAGTAAAGTGTGCTCCCACTGTATTCAGGCAAAGCTTCAGGTCTAAGCCACTTTTGTGTCTCAGAGCCGAGTTCTCTCATTGGCCATGGCAGCTCTTGTTTGTGTGGAGCTGTGTCATGAAGCAAATGGGCCAGAGCAGTAGCTCATTACAGGCTGGGGTGTGCTCTATGCTGATTGCAGGAAACTGGCCAGCCAACCATGCAGTTTTAATCTATCCTCTCTGCCTTGTTTTGAGAGTAAGGAAGTGTGTGTGAGCTCCTTGTAAGCAGAGTCCAGGATTCCCACAGCTCTCCTGTTCGTCCCACTGGCCCTCCAACCAGCCAAAAGGGTTAGTCTTCCCAGTGTTGGACCCAAGGATTGGGGCACCCAATATGTGGCTTAAACCACTCACTCCCCAGGGAGGGTCTACACTCTTGTAATCTCCTTCTTTTCTAAGTCCCTTCCCAGGGGTACAAGTCCCTACCTAATGGCTTCTCTTCCCTTCCTACCTAATTCCATGTGTATATTTCTTATAACCTTGGTTGTATAGCTGTCTTCCTGCCAGTCTCCATTTGGTTTTCAGTGAAAATTTTTCCACACGTAGATGTATTTTTGATATGTTTGTGGCAGGAAGTGAGCCATACATCTTCTTACTACACCATCTTGATTTCCTTCCTCTCATTCAACATTTTATAGAAAGTCTTTGCTAGTCCAGAAAGACAAGTAAATATGTGAATATTATAAGTTTATATTTATATATTATATTAAATAGAGATATAGATATACATAAAAATAGAATCTACCATCTTATTATTATAATTAGTGAAAGAGAATAAAAGAGTTTAGCAGGGTGGCTCAGTAAAAGGGTAATATACAAAAATTAATGCATTTTCATACAGAGGTGACACAAATTAAAACAGTATAATTTCAGAAAATAATAATATTTAACATATATATATACATTCCATATATGTGTGTCTATATATGATATTTATTAATGAATCTAGTAAAAGATGGAAACAAACTTTATTATGAAAAATTTAAACTTTATTGAAAGGTGTTAAGCTGACCTAATTAGAGAGACATATTCTCATCATTAAAAATAAGCCACAGCATTAGAAAATTCTTATTGCCACAGTTTCCTATAGAATTAATGTTATTAGAGAAAACAATTATTAGGGACTTCCCTGGTGGTCCATTGGTTAAGACTTCATCTTCCAATGCAGGGAGTGCAGGTTCAGTCCCTGGCTGGGGAGCTAACATCCCACATGCCTCGTGGCCAAAAAACCAAAACATAAAACAGAAGCAATATTGTAACAAATTCAATAAAAACTTTAAAATGGTCCACCTCAAAAAAAATCTTTAAAAAGAAAGAAAACAATTTTAAAATTTTCTTTGTAAAAATCAATAAGTTGGTTTAAACTTTATACAGAAAAGCTAAAGGCCAAGAAAATTTCAAAGAATAATATCATAAGGAATAGCTATAAGCCTTCAAGATTTTTCATTAACCTATAGAAATTAAGTTAGAGACAAAGAAAAATGAGGATAAACAAGCACACAAAAAAGCAAAAGAAAGAGAGACAGAGATGGTACAAAAACAGTGTCAAGCATATATGAAAACTTGATACCTGAAAAGGTGACATTGGAGATCTGTGGGAAAAGAATTGTTTATAAATAGTTTTAAAAAAATGTTTTCATATAGGAAAATAATTAAATTGTTTCCTGACTTGACACCATTCACAAAAATTAATTTCATGTTTAGTTCTTCTGGAATTAATGTATGTGTAGAAAAGAAAAACAAAAAATTTTGAGTAGAGAGTTGGGAAACATCTATGTGGCTTAACTAAGTAAAGAATACCTTTTAAAATGCACAGAAATAACAACCCAAAAGCGGAAATATATAAGTTCTACTATTCTAAGAAATTTAAGTCTCTTCAAAAGACACCTTAAAAATTGAAAGTCAGTTCATAAATTCAAGAAGGTATTTGCAGTAATAATTAGCATTAAGCATTTAAACTATATAAAACCTTGAATATTAATTTAAAAGAAAATTAATTAAGAAAAATAATGTACATTTCATAGGAGAAGAAATATAAATGGCCAAACAACACTTTTAAAATATATTCAACATGGGCTTCCCTGGTGGCGCAGTGGTTGAGAGTCCGTCTGCCTATGCAGGAGACACGGGTTCGTGCCCCAGTCTGGGAAGATCCCACATGCCATGGAGCAGCTGCGCCCGTGAGCTATGGCCTCTGAGCCTGCGCATCCGGAGCCTGTGCTCCGCAACGGGAGAGGCCACAACAGTGAGAGGCCCACGTACCGCAAAACAAAACAAAACCAAACAAAATATTCAACTTCACGTAGTTAGGAAAATTAAAAAGTAAAACCACCACTAGATATTTTACAACCTCTAAATTGGCAAAAATATAAAAGTGTGACAATACAAATATCACAAGCATATGGAACAAAGGAATCTTTACCCACTAGTGGTGGATATGTAACTGGCAAAAAACAGTTTGGAATACAATTTGGCATTTTCAAATGAATGTGCTATAGCTATAGGCATCTCCATGGATGAGTTTCAAAAATATAATTTTGAATTAAAAAACAAGTCACAGAAGAATGCATTCAGATGTAACATATAACTAATAGTATATCTCTCTTTCTCAAGGTAGGTGTGAATACCCAATGACATGATATGTGTAAAGTATATACACAAATGCCCGCCACATTGTATGTATTTAATATATGTTACTTTTTTTTTTGTGGTACGCGGGCCTCTCACTGTTGTGGCCTCTCCCGTTGCGGAGCAGAGGCTCCGGACGCGCAGGCTCAGCGGCCATGGCTCACAGGCCCAGCCACTCCGCGGCATGTGGGATCTTCTTGGACCGGGGCACGAACCGTGTCCCCTGCATCGGCAGGCGGACTCTCAACCACTGCGCCACCAGGGAAGCCCATATGTTACTTTTTATTGCTGCTGCTATTACTGCTATTCCTACCCTTCAAAAAGTTAATTAATGCAACTCAAACATTTAATTCAGGAGAAATAAAGCCATAGAATAATCAACTCAAATATTTGTTGATATTACATTATGTTTTTAATCAGTTGATGCTGATTCAAACACTTTAAACCTGTGGACACAGGTATGAATTCACAAAATGAGATATATTTTTCTACATATAAGGAGCTTGGCCTATGTGTTACCACCACTCAACTTCTATACAGATGCTAGGTTGTAGTTGAAATTGTGGGATGTGGAAACACTAAAGCGATGTCTTTATAGCCTATATATACTTTCACAACCCATTAAATGATTATTATGATTATTTCCATTTAAATAAACAGAAAATAAGGCTCAGAAAAATAACTTACCTAAAGTTCTATAGTTAGTGAGTGACAGATGTAAAATAAACTCTCTGATCCTTGAACATGCCTCACACTATCATTATTAACTATAAATTTAAAAGCAACCTCAAAATGCAGATCACCTAAACAGATTGTTTCCTTTATTCTTCCTCCAAATTGTATTTTACTGAAATGTGATTTTTTTTTCTATTGAGTTATATAATTACTATGAGGAGAAATATAGTTGTCCTCTTCATAATCCCTACATTATTTAATATATTGTCTAGTCATAAATGTTTAATATAAATATTTCTGCCAGTTCGTTGCTCTAAAGCAAGACTTGGAAGACAGAAGTGAGTTGGACTGTTTTTTTATGCTTTTTGTTCTACTCTGCTGACAGACAAGATTGAAGAGATGCCACCACCCACTCTCCAACTTTGTGAGCATAAGAGGAAGTCACAGTAGCAATGGCAGCTTGAGTCATTGTTTCAATGTCTGGTCACCAGTTTTGTGGATGTCAAAAAACATCGGGTTTCAGTGGCAGCCAGACTTCCCTTTCCAGTGGTCAGGAAATTGCACTAATGGCTACCTGCAACTAGCATCCTGACACCTGAAATCTTATTTATAGAGCTTTTCAGTTTTATATTTCTAGTGTCAGCCTTCTGATTTTTCCACCTTCCTGATTGGGATACAGATATTAGCTTCTCTGGCATTTCACATCTGTGGTGTTCTGATGATCATTCCTGAAGTTGTTCCATGTATTGATGGCTTGTTCCTTTTATTGTTGTGTTGTATTCCATTGTGTGAAAGGACCATCATATGTTTAAAGCTTTACCCATTGAAGGACTTCTGAGTTACTTCTAGTTTGGGAATATCAAAAATAAAGAAATTATGAACATTCATGTACAAGTATTTATATAAGCATAAAATTTCATTTATCTGAGATAAATTGACTGAGAGTACAATTGGATTGTACTGGATTGTATAGTAATTGCATGTTTCATTTTATAATAAAATGCTAATTTTACATCCCCACCAGCAGTGTGTGAGTGATCTAGTTTCTCTGCATTTTCATCAGTATTTGTTATGGTCACTATTTTTTATTTTAGCCACTCAGATAGATATGTAGTGATATCTCTCACTGACATTTTAATTTATATTTCCCTAAGGTCTAGTGATGTGGAATAGCTTTTCAACTGCTTATTTTTCATGTGCTATTGTCCTCTGTGAAATGTCTGTTCATGCCTTTCACTAATTTTATAATTGGATTTTTTTTTCTTTTTAACTGTTAGGTTTTGATGGGTTTTATGTATTTGCAATATAATCATTTGTCAGGATATGGTATGAAAATTTTTCTCTTAATCTGTAGCTGGTCTTTTCATCTTCTTCATTTTACCCTTTTCAGGGCAAAACTTTTACTTTTGAAGAGACCAATTTATAATTTTTCCTTTTTGGATCATGCATTTGGTAGTCAACATAATCTCTAGCCCTAGATCCCAAATATTTTCTCATCTTTTTTTTTCTTATAACATTTTCATAGTTTAACATTTTATATTTAAGTGCATGATCCATTTTGAGTTAATTTTCACATAACATGTGATATTGAGGTCAATGTTCTTTTTTTGTTTTTTTTTTTTTTGTTGAAATGGCTAGAACTTACAGTACTATGTTGAATATCACTAATGAGTTAGTGAGAGTAGATATCCTTGCCTTGCTCCTGGTAGTAGAAAGCACTGAGTCTTCTACCATTAAGCATGATGCTTGCTATAGAGCATTTTGGATTTTTTTGTTTTGTTTGTAGATATTTTATCAAGTTAAGATAATTCCCTTCTATTTCTAAATATTTATTTTATTTATTTTTTTACTGTCTTTGTCTAGTTTGGGTATCAAGCTAATACTGTCTTCATATAATGAGGTAGAAGCTATTCCCTCCTCTTCTGTCCTCTAAAAGAGATAGTGTAAAATTGAGGTTAGTTCTTCTTTACTAAGTGTTTGGTAAAATTTTCCAGTGAGGATATCTGAGCCTAAGGATACACATGTGTGTGTGTTGTGCGGGGGAGACTTTCAAATTGCAAATTTAATTTCTTTGGTTGTTATAAGGCTATTCCAGTTATCTATTTCATCTTGGTTGAGTTTTAGTGGTGTGTTGTTTTTGAGGAAATGATCCAAGTCTTCAACATTTTGAAATTTATTAGTGTAAAATTATTCATAATATATGATTATTATTATTAATATTATTATTATCATAATATTCAAAATATTCATAATATTCCCTTATTATCCTTTTAATGTGTGCAGGACCTGTAATGGCCCCTTGCACACTTCTCGACAATGACACTTTGCTATAGTGTCTCAAGCTGTCTCCACAGACTTCCTGGTTGTGGCACCCCTTGCTCCTGTCCCTTAAGGCTGTCTTTTCACGGCCAAGAGCTGTCCTCTCCCTGGGTCTTCACTCCAAACCCCTGTTTCCAGCATCCAGCTCCCCATTGTAGCAGGTGACTCATGATTCAGGCTGGAATGTGTAGAGTTGTGGTGTAGATCATGCATGCAGTTCTTACTTTGTTCTGCCCTCCGCAGACCATCTGCTGTTTTCTCCTTTGATTCCTCAAAGATCTTTTTCTGTCCCAGCTTATTTCTCCTCCATGAGGGAGTTTTTCTTAATGTGGGGATCTCTCCTCACCTTCAGCTTCCCACCAGGTTTGCTGGTCTGTTTTTTGCTTCCTCTTTTTTTTTTTCCTCTCTTCTTCTTTGTTTTGTTCTTTTAGGTGTCTGAAATCTACTGCTAATGTTCAGCAACTGCTCTGTAGGGACTGTTCCATTTGTATATGTGTTTTTGATGAACCTGTGAAGAGCGACAAATTCTGTGTCCTCCTATTCTACCATCTTGACACCTCTGATGGACTCTGTTTTAAATGAGGTTTCCTTTTATTTATTTTCACATGAATATGCCCTCTGTATATGTGAACCACTTAAGCAGATATTATAATTTTTGCTTCAACCATCATACATGATTAAGAAACTTATGATGAGAAGAATAGCCTGTTATATTTATCTCAGTTTTTACCTGTTCTACTGTTTTCATTTATTCTAAAGTTCCAGACCTTTTTCTATTATCATCTTCCTTCCATTTGTAAAACTTCCTTTATATCTTCCTAAGGAGTAAGTCTGCTTACCTCTTACCAACATATAAGAATATGCTGGTGGCAACTTAGTTTTCCTTTGCCAATAAAACAGTTTTAATTTTAAAAAACCATCTTGAAAATAGTTATGAATGCCAAGAATGTTTTGATTAAAAAGGGAGATTAATAAATGAGAGTTCTTGATCTATCAGATATTCAATTATAGAGTGAGATATAAGACTACTTTTTAGTTATGATTTAAATGACATAAACTATATAAACATATGCATGTGATTTTAGTGCTATACCTACACTAACTTATTTATTTCTTATGCCAGCTCTATGAGGAAGATATTATTTTTATCTGTTTTGCACTTGAGGAAATTAAGGCACAGAGCAGAAAGAGAGATAATATTTGTTTTTTGAGGGAAAAAGAAAGAAAATGCATTAAAATGTTATCATTTTCTCTTGATAGAAATTTTTTTTCATTTTGTCTTTATTATGTTTTATAATTCCAAATTATTTCCAATGAGTATGGAGTACCTTCATAACTAAAAAACAATTCCAAAAAATGTTGGTCAATGATATGTTGGGCAATTCTGAACAACCTTCAGTGTAAATGCAAATACTGAACAGGATTGAATATATAGCAAGATGTAAGAATTAGGCTAAAATAAATATTTTATATTACTAAACTATATGATCAAGCATTGAAATAATTACTGGAAAACATTGAAAATGCTTGATATCACTCTTAATAAAAGAAATGCAAATGAAAATAGCAATCAAATCCCCCTCTTTGCCAAAATTTATCATTTTCTTCACATGAAAATTCCAAAGGGGTGAGGATAAAGTGAAACAAGTACTGACATATACCTATCAGTAGTATAAGTTAGGGTAATACTTTGGCAAAGCCTTTTTGTCTTATGAAAAAAAATGCTTAAAGTACTAATACCTTTTGATTCAGTTACTCTATTTCTGAGAATCTGTCTTAAAGAATTCACTTTTAACAAAAAATTTGTGCACAAGAATGGTGGTTATTGATATCAGGACTGATCTTTAAGTATTTTCTGCATTTTGATCTTGGTTCAGCTCAAATAATGTTAGTATTTTCCAAAATTCATGTTGACTTCCTGGACTTCATGAAAGTAAACCTTCCAAAACTCCATGTGGGCATTCTTTAACCTTCTACTATTAACATCATCAGACATTTTACCTATGACATCATAACAAGAGCTACCTGTTCTGTTATCAGGTGATGATATTGTGATGACAATAAAATACTCAATTTTTTCACTCAGAAAAAATGTATTTTATTGCCTTTAGCAAGATCCTGATTGACTTACAGTCATCAGTAACATGAAGCAACTTTCTCTAGCCATACAACTTGCATAACTTATTTCAGTCCCATGTAGTTTATCTCTTACTATGGTCTGAATGTCCCACCAAGATCCATATATTGAAATCTTAACACTCAAAGGTGATGGTATTAGTAGGTGGGGCATTTGGGAAGTGCTTAGATCATGAGGGTAGAGCTTCATAAGTGGCACTAGTGCTCATAAAATAACCTACAGAGCTCTTTAACCCCTTTCCACTGTGTGAGGATGCATTGAGAAGTCTACAGCCTAGAAGAGGGCCTCACTTGACCATGCTGGCACCCTTACCTAGGACTACCAGCCTCCAGAACTGTGAGCAATAAACTTCTGCTCTTTATAAACCACCCATCTCTGGTATTTTATTATAGAACTTTAAACAGATTAAGACATCTCTTAAGCACATACATGCTCATGGAACATACACACATCCCTCTATGTATGTGGCTCATTACCTTCTTCCTCTTTCTTAGCAATGAGCATAAGCTCCAGGACATATTCCATATAAGATTGTCTAGGGTTCCAGAATATCTTATCTTTTTTGTAATACCCTCAAGTGTTCCATCAAATCCAATTTCACTATTTCCATGAATCCAAAATTACCCAAAATGCTATTATTTTAAATAAGAATACTGGCAAACCATCTAATGTCCAAATATAAGGAATAATTGTTCAATCCAAAGTACATCCCTTTGATAGTATGAGCTAGAGTAATGAAAAGTAAGAATTATGAAAATGTATAAGAGTAAAATATTATAAAATAAATAATTTAGGACACAAATACACATATGTAAACATATAACACAAAAATCATAAAATGTGTAGAGAAAATACTTTACTAAATAACAAATAGTAGTCATTGGTGGTAGGTTGAACTATTAGGAAGTTCTCTTCAAAATTTCTTATTTTTTGTATAGCACAGAGAACTATATTCAATATCTTGTAATAACCTATATTGGAAAATAATCTGAAAAAGAATATATATATATATATATATATATATATATATATATATATAAAAGAATCACTTTTCTGTACACCTGAAACATTGTAAGTCAACTATACTTCAATATTGCTTTTTAATTTCTGATTTTAAAAATTTATTCTGATGATCAAGAATTATACTTATAATGGAAAAAAAAAAACTTAAAAGAAAGACCTGGAATACATTTTTCAGTTTCTAAAAATGCAAACCTAGTTAGTGAAATAAGAAAGTCAGACAGGAACAAGGAAAAAAATGATCATCATATGCTCAAATTCCATCCCTCTTCTATATTTCATTTGGATTTCATAATGACCTAAAAACTATGATTTCCTTTCCTTGGTCTTTAAATAGTTTGCTGATTTTAGTGAAACATTAACAGAAAAATAATAATTTATCACTTTATTCTTATGCCTCCATCTACCCTTTCTCTTCCCCCCAATTTTGCTCCTCACATCTTTCATCCTGGATTTCTTCTGGAGCACCCATTTCTTATCTCTTTGTCATACAAAGAAATAAGGAGGAGTGTTCCATATCCTCTTCTGAAACAGCACTACTTAGTCTATGCTCAGCCTTTGGAGACTGAATTGAAATAGGCTTATGAGGGAATTTTCCACTCAAAATCTATCTCTGCCTAAGACAATTTATTTTCTAGCAAATAAATGAATAAAATGCATTCCATTTTCTTACACACGTCATTTACATGTACAATTTTATTATATGTACAACTTTTGTGTAATCAAGAAAAATGCAAAAAAAGTTTTCATTGAAAAAATATTGAATAATCTGTAAAAGCATTACTCGGAGACATTGAGAAGATGGTTCTTTCTCTGAATCACACTGGCAAAGGCCAGTAATTACTCTATGTCCTATTGCACAAAATTCTATAAAGAAGATTTTCTATATTTCTAAAAATAAGACTTCAGAAGTATATTAATATTTGAATGGCCACATTTAATATATTATCTCTCTAAGCATTTCTGAGTTCAGAAAATGAAAAAAATTAAAGACTATTTCTTTTGTATGTGTGTGTGTAATTTGGAACTCAAGGAACTTAATAGTGAAAATTATGAAAATCACATTTCTGGGACCACCCATAACCCTATGAAAGAAAAATTGCCCCCAGATCAAGCTAGCCTGAGTATATATACTAGTAATTTTTACTTATCAAACATAGCTAAGGTCATATAGAATTCATTGTTATTTGTTTGTGTATTTTGCTTGTTTTTGTGTTCTGCATTGTTTTTAACTACAGGTAATAATAGGAACACCAGATTGTAAAATCTGTCACACCATTGGGCTAAGACGTAGTACCGATTGTCCCTTCTCTGTGTCTATCTCCCACTACTACCTGGCCAAGCACCATCAATAATCTACTAAATACTCTTAGAAAACACTATTGGTTATCATTCTATTGCTGATTCAGTAAAACAAAAAGGTAAATAAAAATCTAATTAAGCACTCAGGTTGGAAGGAGGAAGTAAGAGGGTCTTAACTTGCACCTTCTAAACAAATTTTTCAAAAGAAATAGTTACAGGTCTATCCATGGGTCACTTGAAATGGAGGTGGGTCAAACAGCAAAAAGAGGATGGACAGAGATTGTGATCTAAATATCTTTGTGTATGTCTCTATTTATACTGTGCACCATAATTAGGTCTTTGCCATTTATGCATTCATTATGTCAGCTAATGGCTAGTCTAATGAAACAGCAACCTGATGAATTATGCATTTGTTCCCACTTTAGAAGGCTTCTCTACTTCTTGTTGTTTGAGGTCTTTAAAAATTAATTATCACAATAGTATGTTGATACATGGAGACTTGAGCAACTGAAATTTAGTCTTAATGTTATTTTATAATACTAAAATAGATTATAATATAAAATAAGTAAGGGAACTTGTACAACATATGTCAGAGTAACTAATTTTTATAGTTCCCCTCTCTGAAGCCATTTGAGATGAAGAAAAATAAACAAATACAGGAAAAAAAATAATGAAACTATAGAATACTTCCAAACCTATTGCTCCAAGTCCATGGATAAATCTCACTTACAATAATTATACTAATGGTGGCAAATAGTATTAAATTAAGTGAAAATGCTGGAAAGTGGTATACATCTCTTTTCATTGAGATTATGGGATAATCGGAAGAAATTAAGAGGAAAAAACTCAAGTTGACCCTACTCAAAAAATCAAACAAAAAGAAGAAAACAAAATCCTGTTTGGGAGGATGAGGGCTCAAAATATGGGTGGAAACAAGGACACATAGCAAAATCCTTTACTTGGTTGGAGCTCTGTGGGAAAATGTCAAATAAGCCCAAAGATACTCCATTGTTCTGATATAGCTTCTAACCTGAAAGAGGAAAGGCCTGGAGATGAGTCTCAGTGAGATGAGAGATTTAAAACAAGAGCCTGGGAAACCAAAATGAGCTACTAATTCATGACCAGAATGATGAAACCAAGGTTCTTCATGTCACTTGACCTCTCACTGGTATGTGCAATTCCATCAAAACAGAGGTAAGCCCAAGGAAAAACAATCATCCTCAACGTCAATATTATCATAATAAATAGTATTATCACTATTATTATATATATACTAACCATAACCTAGAGAGAAAGAAAAAATGAGAATTAAGAATGTTTACTTATGCTGATTTTCAAACCTCTCAAGGGATGCAAATAGTATCAATGGAATAAGAATGTTATTATTGTCATAAAATTTTTGACAGGTATAAATAAAGCCAAATTGTGTCCCTTCCAATTTATTGGGGACAAGAGTAGAGAGGACGAAAGAATTAAAAACAGAGGTCAAAATTCAACAAATGGCAAAAAAAGGAAAATAAGATAAAATTTATAAAGTGTCATTAAAGAAAGAATTCAGACATATGAATGACATTTAGAATATATTTATGTTAAAATTTACATAAATCTTACACCTTATAGACTAAGCACTGATATACATCTTGGCTTACAGCAGTGAACAAAACAAACCAAGTCCTTCACTCATAAAAATCTAAAAACCTAGAGTGAATGAAAACAGAGTAACCCAGATAGTTTATCAAAAAGTACTAGATAAAACTGTATGAGGTAAATGAGAAAATAGGAAATAGCTGCAATGTTAATAACAGATAAACTTTAATCTAATATAAATGTTCAGTTATATAAAGAATGTAACAATATTATGGCAAAAGATACAATCTTCTAATCTCTCTACACCTCAATTTCCTCATTTGTAAAATGAGGATAATAATGGTGTTTATTTGATAGGTTTTGGGGATGCACCTACAAAAGTACCTGACATGTAATATATTAAATGTAAATGCTTGGTAATAAATAACATTATTTAAATGTTCAAAGCAAAAACTGTCGAAAATATATAAAAATGAAAATCACAGAATTGCAATGGTATTGGTAGATCTAATATGCCTCATACTGCAAATAGGATGTTCTTTATTTTCAATAGTATCAAGAATATTTTAAAATTTGTAAACATATTAGTCTCTGAAAAAAATCTCAGAAGTATAAAAAAATCTTTAAATACTACAAAATTTTATTAACCACACAACAATAAACTGAAATTAAGTAACAAAAGTACTAACAACAACAAAATAGAAATATTTTTAAAGAAACCATTAGACCAAAGAAAAATCATATAACAATTATAGGAGTAACTGAAAAATAATGATGAAAATGGTACATATTTAAACCCTTGGACCATAGCTAAACTGAACAATATCCATAGCTTAAAAATGTTATTGCAAAATAAGAAATATGAAATTTATGTATTAGTAAAAGAAAATTAATAAAATTGATAAGTAAATTCAAGAACAACTTCCTTGAATAAGAAAATATATAAATAAGCTATATAAATCAAGTCATTTTAATAAAGAAAAATGGAAAATCATAAATACATAAAATTAGCCATGACTTACAAGATAAAAATCACAGATATAAAGGATTTTTTATTATTCTAAATGTTGATTAACTTTATGCTTTTATGACTAAGAAGACATACCCTACCACTAGCCTCTTTTGGCTGCTGGAGCAATATAATGATTAGAAATAGAAGCAGAGATTATTGACGCTCAGAATCTCAGGATCTTTTCTCTCATCCACTTAAGACATGCATCAAGGACATCATAGATGTTAAGCAATGTCTTGACCCACGCAAAATTCAAGCAAAGGAGTATTCACAAAGATTTTTTAAGTACCACTCTGTCCCATCATCATTATTATCAACAAGGGCTAAAATGTTGTTCACAAAAATGTTGGTAATGGTTATCACTGATGATGGGTGATTAAGTTTTTGACACACTGTTTTATTATACTAGATAAGGTTTTATGATCTTAATATTCAAAACCAAAAGTTTTTTTTTTTTAATTGAAAACCTAAGAACAATCCTCTGAATGCAAACAAGAAACAACAAAATAGAAAGGAGTTATTATGGGCAGGCATTGCTCACACCTTCTTATTGTGGCTTGTATTTGCTACTATTCAGAGTACATATGGAAACTTTTGGATTTATTGGAATTTACAATAAGGTTTGCCAACATATGACATGAAAAATTTGCCCAGAATTTTTGTAAGACTCCCTTTTAGGAAAGATAGTTTCTGAATTAAGGTGATAAGTTCTTTTAGAACTAGCAGTTCATGGGAGTGTGTAAGTTAGCAATGTAATATATAATACTAGTTGCATTTGCTATTATTAAACAATTTTTACATTATGACATTAAATGCATTTGGTATCAGTAAATGAATTAATATCTGTACAAAGGAAAATTACTGAGCTTGTTGCCATATAGAGCAAGTCTGACCATTTTAACTTAACCAGTGGAAGTTTAGTCAAACAACTAGTTTGTGTGTGTGTATGTTGGAGAATTAGTTCTAGTAAAAAGCAAAGGGAAAACAGACTAACATCTGTTTAGTAAGTACCTAACATTATTATAGACACTTCTCACATATTTTACCTCATTTTTTCCTCCTAACACAGTTGTTAAGTGTTATAATTCCCACTTTATACATGATGAAACTGCAGCTCAGAGAGTTTAAGTAATTTGGCCAAAGCTATAAAGGCAGCAAGGAGCAAAGTCTGAATTCTAATCTAATGTTACTTTGTTACTGATTAGCAAAGAACATTTTCCTTCCATTATACTACTACATTAATAAATTAAGCTAACTAATTTGATTTAATTGTTCAATGACTTTAGAGACTCCTCAGATCTTCTGCAAATGATAGAGCTATTTATAGACACAACTAAAACAAGTTACCCAAATTAGAAGATGTCCAATCCTCTTGGCAATATGAACTTTGACTTTGCTTTACAAAAGAGTGAAACTTTGCTCTGTAGGAGACAGAGGATGGCTAGAGCAAACTCCATTTGTGTCATTGTCATTTGATTATAAGTATAGCAACCCATAAAAAATGGTTAAATTAGCAGTGTGAACATCAATCTATGTTGATTAGAAGGTAGAATTTGAAGTCTAATTCTACTATACCTTTGTCTCAGGAGGACAAAGTCCTTTGTCTCAAAGGACTCAGTTCAATCTCTCAAAACAAGAAAGTTGTGCTGAAGAACCATTGAAAATGAGGTATAGATCTATAATCTATATTTACCATAGATCAAAATCTTCAGCTGTCTTTGCATTTGCCTAGAATCCCACACATAATTCCAGTTACCTTTACTCTGGATGCTTAATGAACTGAGTGTCGTCAAAGAGTAAATGAGTCTTTAACATTTTTTTTCTGACAGATGGCCATAAGCATTAGTTCATCCCTCTGATTATGACTTTAAAGATTTGAGGGTCACTATTACTTATACTTTTTACTGATTTCATAAAAATAAATTGATTTATCCCGCCAAAAAATTAAAACTTTTCCAAATTACATCTTACAACACTTAGAAGATACTACTTCACTTTATTTTTCATTTTCATTAAGTCTGGAAAGCAGAAGAAATGACAAATAGATATTCCTAAGTAAATAATTGACCTCAAATACTTAAGACTGGAACACAAAGAATCCATCAGTAATTTTCTACTAGACAAAATGTACATGACTCGTTTTTATACATTGGCATAAAAATTCAAAATGAGTTATCCACTTTCATGATACAAGCATAGCTATTAAAAAAGTATTTTGTGAACTCTTATGAGAATCATGAATAAAGAAACATATCTGTTCTCATTTATACTGTATGCTACCTACCTTTGTCCTACTTGAACCTCATTTATTACTTTGTATTTTTTAACTTTTGTGCTTTAAAATTAAGCTAATATAATAGCAATTCTATTATGACTTCAAATGTTTTTCAATACTTCAATTTTCTTTGAATGTTTCAGTTCTATCTCCAAGCCATTCACTCAAAATTTTTGACTTGAGTTGTCATAAGTTAAGTTGCAGTTAATCTTAAAGTAAAAATTCTTTTTGGATTGAAGTTGAGTTGAGAGAACTATAATTCACAGACACCTCTTTACAGCAAGCAAGTTTATTCTCCTCAACATTTAACAATTTTAGAAGTGTCAAAGTTTAAAGAGAGAACCCATGTATCATTTCTTCAAAGTCACTCAAATTTTCAACTTCAAGGACATGCCTATGCATATAACCAGTTTTCCTGAAGGAGTTAAAGTGATTAGCTAGTACAAAACACATGCAGAATGACTGGGTAAATAACCTTTAAAATAGTGAGTATTAAATGGTTAAATCATAAATCTGAGGAGCCAGAAGCAGAAAGTATGTGAGACTGCAAAAGAATCATAAACCTCAATGGTTTCTGTAACAAATCATAGACAACACAGAGCCAGCTTTCTCATCACCAGAAAGCTAGGAGCTTAGAAAACCCTCCTGTCACTCTTGTATGCCTCAAAGGCAGTTGAACAATAAAAAGAGGCATAAAGGGTGAATAGAAAGTTACCCATGAAAGTTTTAGATATGAAGAGAGGGTACATAGACACATCAAAAGGAATTCAATGGCTGAGCTTGATATTTCTAGACACTAAGAAGCTCAGATGGCTTAGTTTGACAGCGATTAAGTTACATTCAGTTAAAACAGTCATAACTGGAACTACAGAAATAAAATCAATTCATATTTTGCGTTTAAATATGAACTTTGAAGAGTTTCAGATAAAAGAGTATACAGTTCTCACCTACAAGGGTTGAATAATACAAGCAAAAGAGGCTGCTTATGAGAGCACTATGCTGCAAGAAATATTCTGGGACCTAAACCCACCCAGGAGGGTCTACTTTGAAAATCCTGTATACAATTTTTGAATGAGGGAGAGGAACAGGAGTTTTCAAAGGGAAAGGAGTTAAATCGATAGCCTAGATGAAGCCAAAGCTGGAGACAGATAAATCCTGAGCAAGGTTGAAGCACTTATGGAAAGTGAGCTGAAAGAGGAGTCATTAGAGGAAACTGAAAGCACCAAGTCATGACATAATATGGGTGGGTTAGGAAAGAATTTCTTTCTTTCTTTTTTTAAAATTTATTTTATGGCTTCCTTGGATCTTCATTGCTGCACACAGGCTTTCTCTAGTTGTGGCAAGCGGGGGCTACTCTTCATTGTGGTGCACGGGCTTCTCATTGTGGTGGCTTCTCTTGTTGCGGAGCACAGGCTCTAGGTGTGGGCTTCAGTAGTTGTGGCATGTGGGCTCAGTAGTTGCAGCACACAGGCTCTAGAGTGCAGGCTCAGTAGCTGTGGTGCACGGGCTTAGTTACTCCACATGTGGGATCTTCCCCAACAAAGGATCAAACCCGTGTCACCTGCATTGGCAGGTGGGTTCTTAACCACTGTGCCACCAGAGAAGTCCCAAGCTAGGAATTTCAAGATCTAAGACTGAGAAGTCGTGGCGGGGGTGGGGGAGTTTCTGGGGATTTATTTTTATCAGGACACTGTGCAACCTTGCCTCGCCAAGGTAGACTCTTAAAAAGTAATCAGATTGGGTCAGTGAGAGAGTGCATGGGGGAAGATAGACTGATTTAGAATTCTCTGCTTAGTAGTATGACATATCCTAAGATGAGAAAGTAATAATATAGCACAAGTCAAGTGAGAGCGACATAGACTATCAAAATAAATGAAAAGACAATGCAGAACCTAGACTACTTAAGAAAAGCAAATTAAAAACTAAACTATATATATTTTTTCATTTAAATATGAGTTTCTCCAGTTGCTCAGAGAGGAAGAACAGTTTGTATACTCAAGAAACTCATTGTTTATTTGTAAGTTAACTTACCAGTAAACTAGTGCTAATTTTTCTGATCACATAATGTGGTTCAGTCAAACAAAATTATTATATTTGTTGTCTTTAAAAACTTCAGAATTAAATAAATGATTGAAATGTTTTCATATTTTTTCATTCAACAATATTTAGCAAATATTTTGGGACGCTTACTACACTATTAACCTTATTCTAAGTCTTGGGCAAAATGCAATGAGCAAAAAAGATAAAAATTATTTTCCTTCACAAAACTTACATTATAGTGAAGAAAGAGAGAATAAAAATGAATTAATACAATATACATTATGATAGACGAGAAGAAGTGAAATTGAGTGAACTAAAGCAAGGAAAAGGATAAGGAGCACTAGGGGAGGGAAAATTTTAATTAGAAAAGTCAAGGAAGTCCTCACAGACACTGTGACATTGGTAAAAATATCTGACGAATGTGGAGGAATTAGCCAAGATGATTTTTGGTGACAGAGTTGTTAGTGGAAGTAAGTACAAAGACCCAGAAGAAGGAATATTCAGGTAATTTTCAGGAACAGAAAGGAGCCAGTGAGGCTGGAGCGCAGTGATGTGGTTTTTTTGTTGTTGTTGCATGGAGTAATTGTTATTTGATTTTTTTTTTTTACATCTTTATTGGAATATAATTGCTTTAAAATGGTGTGTTAGTTTCTGCTTTAAAAGAAAGTGAATCAGTTATACATATACATATGTTCCCATATCTCTTCCCTCTTGTGTCTCCCTCCTTCCCACCCTCCCTATCGTTCCCCACTAGGTGGTCAAAAACCACTGTGCTGATCTCCCTGTGCCATGTGGCTGCTTCCCACTAGCTATCTACTTTACGTTTGGTAGTGTATATATGTCCATGCCACTCTCTCAGTTTGTCACAGCTTACCCCTCCCCCTCCCCATATCCTCAAGTCCATTCTCTAGTAGGTCTGTGTCTCTATCCCCGTCTTACCCCTAGGTTCTTCATGACCTTATTTTTTCTTTGTTTCTTAGATTTCATATATATGTGTTAGCATATGGTATTTGTTTTTCTCTTTCTGACTTACTTCACTCTGTATGACAGACTCTAGGTCCATCCACCTCACTACAAATAACTCAATTTCATTTCTTTTTATGGCTGAGTAATATTCCATCGTATATATGTGCCACATCTTCTTTATCCATTCATCCGATGATGGACACTTAGGTTGCTACCATCTCCTGGTTATTGTAAATAGAGCTGCAATGAACATTTTGGTACATGATTCTTTTTGAATTATGGTTTTCTCAGGGTATATGCCCAGTAGTGGGATTGCTGGGTCATATGCTAATTCTATTTTTACATTTTTAAGGAACTTCCATACTGTTCTCCATAGTGGCTGTATCAATCTACATTCCCACCAACAGTGCAAGAGTGTTCCCTTTTCTCCACACCCTCTCCAGCATTTATTGTTTCTTGATTTTTTGATGATGGCCATTCTGACCAGTGTGAGATGATATCTCATTGTAGGTTTGATTTGCATTTCTCTAATGATTAATGATGTTGAGCATCCTTTCATGTGTTTGTTGGCAATCTGTGAATCTTCTTTGGAGAAATGTCTATTTAGGTCTTCTGCCCATTTTTGGACTGGGTTGTTTGTTTTTTGTTACTGTGCTGCATGAGGTGCTTGTAAATTTTGGAGATTAATCCTTTGTCAGTTGCTTCATTTTCAAATATTTTCTCCCATTCTGAATGCTGTCTTTTGGTCTTGTTTATGGTTTCCTTTGCTGTGCAAAAGCTTTGAAGTTTCATTAGGTCCCATTTGTTTATTTTTGTTTTTATTTCCATTTCTCTAGGAGGTGGGTCAAAAAGGATCTTGCTGTGATATATGTCATAGAGTGTTCTGCCTATGTTTTCCTCTAAGAGTTTGATAGTGTCTGGCCTTATATTTAGGTCTTTAATCCATTTTGAGTTTATTTTTGTATATGGTGTTAGGGAGTGTTCTAATTTCATACTTTTACCTGTCCAGTTTTCCCAGCACCAGTTATTGAAGAGGGTGTCTTTTCTCCACTGTATATTCTTGCCTCCTTTTCAAAGATAAGGTGACCATATGTGCATGTGTTTACTTCTGCGCTTTCTATCCTGTTCCTTGATATCAATTATAGGAAAAGTTCTGTAAAAACTATAAATAAATAGAGGGTAAAAAATACACTACTTAATAACCAAGAGATCAGTGAAGAAGTCAAAGAGGAAATCAAAAAATAACTAGAGGGCTTCCCTGGTGGTGCAGTGGTTGAGAATCCACCTGCCGATTCAGGCACATGGGTTCGTGCCCCAGTCCAGGAAGATCCCACATGCCACAGAGCGGCTGGACCCATGAGCCATGGTCGCTGAGCCTGCATGTCCAGAGCCTGTGCTCCACAATGGGAGAGGCCACAACAGCGAGAGGCCCATGTATTACAAAAAAAAAAAAAAAAAAAAAAACTAGAAACAAATGACAATGAAAATACGACAACCCAAAACCTATGTGTTGCAGCAAAAGCAGTTCTAAGAGGGAAATTTATAGCAATACAATCGTACCTTAAGAAACAGGAAACCTCTCAAATAAATAACCAAAACTTGCACCTAAAGCAATTAGGGAAAGAAGAACAAAAATAACCCAAAGTTAGAAGAAGGAAAGAAATCATAAAGATCAGATCAGAAATAAATGAAAAAGAAATGAAGGAAACTATAGCAAAGATCAATAAAACTAAAAGCTGGTTCTTTGAGAAGATAAAATTGATAAACCATTAGTCAGACTCATCATGATGTGGCTTTACAGGGAATGAAATGATACATTTGTACAGAATGGATACAACTGATATCTGAAAAGAAGATTCTGGTGCACAGCCTGGAAGAATAAGTAATTGGCCATCTGATAAGATGCAATCTCAGACAGATTTCTTTTCTTATCTGTTTTGATATAAAAGGGCTCATGATATAAATTTTTCTCCTGTTTTTAAATGGAACATGTGAGTGCATAAACAAAGTGGAGAGGAAGAATACTAGAGGTTTCTAAACTCAGAATTTCCCATATGTCTTCTCACATCCAAGAGATAAAACAAGTGTGAAAAATTTTCAGAACAAAGACAGATTTACATTTCAAATTACTTTTTAAAAAATCTAGCAGTTTTTAGCAAAATATGATGACCAGAATGAATGCTCATTTCTGGCCTACTTCATTTTTATTGTTTTCATGAGATAGAAACACAAGAATGACCATATCCATAAGCTCAGTTCTCCATATATTTGATCTATGGTATTTTGGTATATTTTATTTCAAACTGTACCACATCTGAAACATTATCAACAATTTTAAAAGGCCTAAATTTTACCTCACATCTGTCAGTTCATAAAATTTTTGTTCTTCATGCTGAGAAATTTTGAGAAAGATATTCTAATAATTTTCAACACAGAATGTATTCATTTAGCATCATATATGATTCACCCTGGAGGAAGAAAGGATGATTTTTTCTACAGCTGCTATTCATTTTTGCCCCAAATAAATAGTGAATTCACTTTTTGGAAATTAGAAATTAGTAGGAATATATTAAATTGGTTTTTAATTTTAAATTACCTACTTTTTTTTTTACTTCTCTTGCCCAGTTTTCCACCATAATTTACAAATTCTTACAAATAGTATAAACCATGTATGAAATCCTTTCTAAGATTTCCATGAGTCCAATTCTCTTCCTCCAGATAAAAGTTCAATTTTTCCTTTTCTATAGACTGTAAGACAAATATTGATCAGATGTATTGCAATTGGTTTTTAAGCATTTTACCTAAATGTACAAATATATTTTTTTAAAAGTGTGCTTTAAATCATTAAAATGATTTCTTCATTTAAATTGTTTCAAAAGAAATCCAATGCTCACAGTACTTTCCTGATTACACTTACCCAATAAATGTAGCAAATAGACTAATGAAATTTGTAAAATTGACAACTTATTTTTATCATACTGTGAGAATCCACAGAGAGAACCAGAGGAAGTATAGTCAGTTTATGAATCTTAAGTTCACTCTACCACAAGGGAGTACTTACAATGGATGAAAAGGGGAACATTTAGTTATAAAATTAGAGTTTTCTTTTTCATTTAGGAGATCATTAAAGAAAAGGAAGATATTTCATTCCTAGAAAGATTAATAGGTGTTTCAGCACCACTCTCCACACCCTCACCTAGTTTGTGAACACTTATTTCTTACTTTTCAAGATATCCTGAAATCTCTGTAGCTGCACTGCCAGTGAAGGAGGATTTACTTAGCTTGGGCTCACATAGAGTATATCTAGTATTTTGACCTTAGATTCCAGGAAGATACTTGCCTATATTAAACAAAACAAAACAAAACAAAACAAAAAGAACTTGATAAAGTACCAGAAGAAGAAAAGATATCTTTGTAATCACTTGCTCAAAAGTGCCCACCTCCAAAGTGTAATTGGCTCCTGAACATTTATATTATACATATCTTAATTAGTACTGATTGGTAATGTATAACTAATTTTTGTCATCTACCTTCATTTTTAGAAACAGCAAAATGATTTTGTCAACTGATTTTATTCTGTTGTACTTATTATGATTGTGAAAGTTCAAAAATAATAACAACCACCTGACATACAGTAGATGCCTCATAAATATTGGTTAAATGAATGAAATAAATGAATGAGCCTCCATTCAAATGCAAAATGTTTTTTTAACGTCTTTACTGGAGTATAATTGCTTTACAATGTTGTGTTAGTTTCTGCTGTATAACAAAGTGAATCAGCTATATGTATACATATATCCCCATATCCCCTCTGTCTTGTGTCTCCCTCCCACCCTCCCTATCCACCCCTCTAGGTGTTCACAAAGCACGAGCTGATCTCCTTGTACTATGCAGCTGCTTCCCACTAGCTATCTATTTTACAATTAGTAGTGTATATATGTCAATGCTACTCTCTCACTTCATCCCAGCTTACCCTCTCCCCTCCCCGTGTCCTCAAATTCATTCTCTACATCTGCATCTTTATTCCTGCCCCTAGTTCATCAGAACCATTTTGTTTTTTGTTTTTTTTTTTTAGATTCCATATATATATATATATATATATATATATATATGTGTGTGTGTGTGTGTGTGTGTGTGTGTGTGTGTGTTAGCATACAATATTTGTTTTTCTCTTTCTGACTTACTTCACTCTGTATGACAGACTCCAGGTCCATCCACCTCACTACCGAAATGCTTTTTTGAGTTTATAACTGAGAGATTCTAACTTCTCCCCTGGAAGCCTATATTGAAACAAAGCACATATCAGCAGATCCCTTGTTACAAGACTCAGCTCCCTCATTTCTAATAGACAAAGGATTGTAGTTCTAAAGGGCATTTTAACTTTCCCTCAGCTCCTTTATCTCTCCAGAGGCTTTATTTCCAAAACCTTTACTAAAACCTTGCCTTTTGCTTTATCTCCCTTGTCTAATCCAATTTATCAGTTTCTTCTTTTTTCTAATGTTCCAGCATTATGACTCAAAATTAACCTATGCTGATACTAAATTATCAACATTATGGAGAAAGTATAAAGATGTAAAAACACATATAGTATATTAAAATTTTACCTACAAGTTAATCACAATCAGAGAGGATTTAATCTTGACTACTCTATAGGAATTAAAATCCTTGTAGTTTTTCTAAAGAAACTTTAAAAGTTCATTCTATCTTCCCACAACCTGACTGCCTCATTTGGGCCATCTCTTTTAACAGGTGTGTTCTCAGGGAACACAAACTAATTGCAATTTAACCAGACATAATTAAAATGGCAATTACTCCCTCCCTTCTCCTAATATAGAATGCATTTTTAATTGATTTTGGATTATCAGTGCCACTCATTTTCCCTTGAGCAGATAATATGAAGATAAGTTTACATGGTAACATAGGAAAGGAAGTATGTGTTTAATATTTAGACTTCATCTGAATTGTTTGCAGAAAGTTGACTTTTCTTTCTGTTTGTTCACCATGGCACAGATTTCTTCTTACACCTACCAGAAAGCAACTCCCAATTATGAAATAAAGAAAGCAGTTTGACTAGACTCAACTTCAAAAATAAGACTTAGATATCATGGCATCTACCTAGTTCTCAGATCACCTGCTCTGGAGGAAGATGTGCCTGCAGGACACTCAAGTAACATTTTATAGATTCCCTTATGGCAAAAAAAAAAAAAACAAACTATGGCTTCCTGAAAATAACACCTTGCCAGGTGTGTGAGTGAGCCACTTTGGAAGTGTATCCTCCAGCTCTACTCATCCTTTCAGATGGCAGCAGCCCTAACTGTCATCTTAACTACTATTTTATAAGAAACCCTGAGCCCAAAACACCAGATTAATCGACTCCCAAATTCCTGACAGACAGAAAAATTTATGTGAGATATAAATGTTACCAATTAAACTGCTAAGATTTGGGGTAACACAGCCATTAATATCTAATGAAGGTTTTGTTTGAGTTAGGATAACCACTCTGATATCCATCCTGAGATATCCTCCTGCACTTTAGCTTACCCCCTTAACTGTACTGATGTGGGAAATATATGTGAATATGAGTATTCCTGCCAGTAAGGGGACTACATTTGCTGTATACCCTTCCTCACTGTTTTGACCATTCCAAGAGAGCAACTTCAGACAAATATGTATCTCTACAATTTTTATGCTGTTATATTGCTCCCATTGACATACTTTTGAATCACTTATTTCAAAAGAACCATAAGAAGAGATGCCCAAGGAATTCTGTCATTTATAGATTATGTCAGAAGCATATTCCCAAAAACTGTTGTAAAGATATCAAGAAAAGTTATGCAGAACTTTATTCCTGGGGAGAATGCCACATAGGAAACAAGAACAGCTCACCGGATATGAAAATCCTTTATGTTCAATCTAATAAATACCCATATTCTTTTAGACAGGAACCTCTGGTCATTACATTTTCTTCTTCAGAGAGCTCCTCCATGTGGCCCTGAAGAGAGGAAATAAATCAGTTAACTCAAGGGGTATTTAATCTCTTTTTAGGTCAGGAAACACAGGGAGGAGATTAGAATTCATGGTAATTTCATTGAAAAGATCTTGACAATATAAATTTGTAATTTCCTGAGGATGGTGTCATTTATAGCTATTGTTAGATGAAAATAGCTAAGCTAACTAATAAAAGGTGGTAGTTAAAAAAAAAAAAAAACTCCTAATTTCAAAGGCAAAATATTAGCTTCATTAAATCTTTTATTTCAGGTACTATTCAAGCAATAATTATAGATAAAATAATCTCAGTTGACAAATTTTCTTTGGCCACTAATTTACCACCCCTCCACCAACCTCACCAGAGGAAACCTAGTGTCACCTCTTTCCTTGTGAACTTAGGTTCAGTTTGGAGTCTATGGAAAGGAAAAATAAAGAAAATAATAGGAGAATGTTGGCTCTTTCAGGAGAAATATCTACATTTATTAGTACATACGCAGGTAATGAGGGTGGTAAGCAGGTGCTAAGCTCACAGAGAAGCTCAGAGCAGTAACAGCATGAAAGGAGATAAGGAAGACCTGAAAGAGTCAGCATTTTTCTCGGCCCTTTTCTCCAGAGGTTAAACTGACGGATGTGAGACGCGTGGTCATTTTCACAGCAGGCGGCACTTGCCAGTTATTCTCCTGTTACTGACTCCATGAATCAGCTTAATGAGAGGAGTGTAGAGTTTAGAATTTCATTAAATGCCACTGCACAGCACTTTTGCACATGCCTTATTACCCATTTAAACCATGCTGAGACTCACGTCCTCTCTTTTCTTTCCCCCCTCCCAAAAGAGAATAAGAATGCACCCCCTTTTTGCCCCCGTTTTAATCCTTCTGCTATTTACTCTTTTACTATTCAGTCATTTTGATATCCATAATCTTTTTATGCTTCTCTCATCCCCAAATGAATCTATTATCCTGAAAACAAGAGACTCATAAAGACAAAGAATTTTGCTACTTTGCATGTGTAAGTTTCATTCAACAGCATTCTCATTTTTGGGGAAAAAAAAACAACAAACCTACTTTTGCTTATTAGCAAACCAGCAATGTTTTAACCTACTTCCCATCACTAATACTGCTTTGTTTTTGAAAAATGCTAATATCCAATGAAATTAAACCAAGCCAGCCTTTCTTTTAAGATTTTTTTTCCCTTTCACTCATGAAATGCATAATACTAAAGCTGATTTCCTGGCTGACTCCATTATTAGATAACCCCAAAATGTCAAATGGTACTGTTTAAACTAGGTGAGCAAAGCAGAATTACTAGTCCCACACAGGAAAATTGTGAACCATTATAAAATCAGTGAAAAGAAGCTTATAGGAATTTCACAGTTTGAAATTAATAATCGGGTTTTAGCTCTTGTATTTTTTTTCACTACTTTCTATTTGGGTACTGGAAGCCAAAACATTCAAAAGGAACAATTAAACTCTTGACATCATGAACCTTCTTTCCTGCAGTTGGGTCAACACACTGTGGGCACTTAGATGGACCACTGTAGGTCATTTAAAATATAATCAGCTTCCCATTGTTTTCTTACGAGAGATAGTGAGTACTCAAAATTCATCACCATTGTTACTTGGTTGGGATTTTGTCCATTTATTTTTGGTTGTTTTTAAATCCTATTCAGGTACATTTCCATTCTTACTAATTTCACATGGATAATGAAAGTGGATTCTGTTCTTTCTATTCACTTGTGACTAGGGCATAACTCATGTAAACCTAGAATCTCACCATTCATGCTATACTACTACTGAGATTTTGGGAATTTTTCAAAGAAAATAAATTGTTCTAATCAGCTGCTGCTCATTCAAAAGAGTAATGTTTCATCAGACACACTCTATTCCAGGTGGTTCTAAAAATGCCTGCACTGTAACTGGCCCAGCTAATAATAAAAAGTAAATTAGAAAAGTAAGCTTTAAGAGTTTAGTGAATCTGCAACCATGAGTAAGTGCAATTTTGTACCTAAAATAGTTTCCTAAATAATAGAAATTCTTAGGGTGGAAAAGAAAAATCTGGCAAGATAAGAAGCCTTAAAAACGTGACTCCAAAATAAACATAAATTTTCCAAGGAAGCTATTCTGTAGTCATTTTCCTTTTGGTGATGATCCCATATAGTGAACATCCTTTCAGAGTGCCAAAATGAAGGGACATTGTAACGTGAAGTTTGGCATTTTATATTCTAGGTATGAAATAACTGATTTTCTGGAGAAACTAAAAAGGGAGGGGGACAGGGAGACCTCCAGCCCAAATATCCCCCTGTCTGGAAAATTTCCAAATATCTCTACTCAGTTATAGTTTCTCCCTTCTCTTGGCCTCCTTAGCACTTTTTCTCACAGGCCTGTTTAAAAGTATTCTGAATGCTAGAGGACTAGTAATATATGTCTTTGTTTTCCCCACTAGATAGATGCTCAACTCTTTAAGTGCAGGAATTGGTATTAGTCATTTTTATATTTTCAGAGCCTGATTCAGTATCTGGCACTCATTAAATTCAACAGCAACAAATACATATATTACTTACCATGAATTTATAATCTAGCAGAAATTTCTGGAACCTGCTTTATTTTTTCCAACTCCACAAAAGCAAGTATTAATTTGCACATTATTCTAGGACAGATTTTTCTTTAATTATTCTCTTAAGAGAGTTAACTTTATCAAAGAATGAACTTAAGTGGCAAAGTAATAATATAACTAGACTAAAAAAATCAAGGGATCTGTTCACAATGAGGGTAAACTTTTCTCCTATATCTAAAGTATTCATTCTGCTGAAACTAAAAATATTCAGCATATGTATATATCCTTTATCAGTATTAGAAACATATCAAATTTTATTTTCATATGATATATAAGAATAATTACCAATAGATTCCTGAGTTCTGGTTCATAATCCCAGGGTTATGAACTAGATTTAAGAGCCTAAATTAACTTATATACCTTTCTTTCTAACACATATATTACAAATGATTCAAGGTATATGGAAGTGATTTGAAGATTGTAAAGTACCACACCACTGGACCCCCAAAATAGAATAGAAGAGCTATATTTTAAGTCCTTGAAACTAGACATGAATGATAAAATTTCAGATACCAAATTCCAGGGAATAATCAGCTATAAAAGTTGATCTATCACTTCAATTCATTTCACATATATTGCTATAGATCTTTCACTGAATATACAGCATATTGACCTGAGTTACTGCACTTGTCAGCCCTTGTTTTTCATGAAAGAAATGGCTTACATTCTAGAAACCATTGAAACATCTCTGGGGAAATCATACAAGATCCCAGCTGTGAGGAAAAATAATCTATACATGATGTAAAGAAGAATAAATACCATTAATTATGGGTCAGGTAAGATTGGTAGTAAGTTAGAAATCATCATCAGTATACAATAAGGGATGTACGGTATACTTTTAATTACAAATGGAAACAAGTCTCAATATTTTGTAAATCAGTGGCTTCCTAATCAATAGAAGTATGTTTACTTGCTTTGTTAAGCTGAAAGCTGGTGGAAATTTTTTAAAAGAATCAAAAAATGTAGAAGGTGTTTTATTTTTGAGGAGTAAAGCCAGAATAGAAAGAAATTTCTAATGTAATTTCTTAAAGTACATTTATCCAAAATTTCTAATTTTAACAAATTAAAAACCCATAGGTCGAAGGAGAAAGTTAAAAGATGTAGAAAAATTTACAGAGCTGTTTTCTGAGTTGTTTATTTTAAGTTTGAAAAATATTTCACCATGCATCCAGTGGTATATAAGTTCAATTTTTACTTATTTTATTTGATAATTTAATATTCTAGAAAAAATGTCTAGCTTTTCCTGGGGTTGGAGTAACTTGATTGTGTTCCTATAGCAACAACCTAAAAACACAAGGCAGGACATGAGTTCAGTTAATAATTCCTCGTCTCCTGTACCTCAGAGTGGGGAAAAAGGATGAAAAATTAATACACATGCTTTCTGATCAGTAAAGACCAGTCATTTAATGCTACTTTATATTAAAATTTTCTAAGAGATTGTTAGGTAGATCTAGATTTTTCAGGTTAATATGAGGTCTTTTTCAATAAATATAGTTTTCATTCTTATTTTATTTTGAAGTAAAAACTGGAATGCTTAAATTTCTTTGGATGTTTAACTTGATGGTTGTATTAAAGTTATTTTCTAATACAGATGTCATATATTCTTCTAATTGTGTAATGTGTTGCCTATATAAGATTGTATGTCATCTCTATATAATTGTATATATAAAACCTGTATGTGTAAGCTTTTTATATATAAACATATTGAGTGCATTGTATATTTGGATACATTAATGTATATACATATTATTCTGTAATTATATGTTTTTAGAATGTATCTTAGTGTCTTGCTCATTATCACCACTCTTAACGATTACACTTCATAGCTCTACTTCTTCTCCTATCATTTTCTCTTTATACTCACTCCAGTCGTATCCTTTGTAGAAAACTTCACCTTGTCCTGGTCACTAAGTATTGGCATTCCCCAGAGTTTGGTCCTTGGACCTAGTCAATTTTCTATCTGTATTTTCTCTCCAGATGTTCTCATCCAGTCCTTCTTGCTTTAAATATTACCTATGGTTTGATAACTTATTGTTTATAAACCTCCTGTCCTGACCTCTCCCCTGAACTTTAGACTTAGATAAGAAAAATATTTACATGGCATTTCCATTTGGTTTCTAAAGGAATCTCAAACTCAAGATGCCCCAAACTGAATTCTCCTTGTCCTGTGTCCCAAATTTTAGTAAATGACATGATCATTTATCAATCTCTCTCTTATCTCTTCTAATTCACATTCAGTCCCTGAACACATCTTCTTGGCTCTCCTTTCTCACTAAACCCACATATGACTAAATTCTGCCAAAGTTTCAGGCATATTGTTATCTAATTTCAGTACAAAGCAAATTAGCTTTGGGGAACACTTGTGTAGAATTACCTCTTGAGGACTGGCCCAGATCACAACAGTAAGGACATATATAAAATTATAGCAGCATGGACTAATCTCTTGAAGGAAGGAGTTACTGGCAATTGCCATCTTCTCTCTCCCTGTAGTCCCCTATCTTGCTATCTTATAATACTTGTGAAGGAAATAATAAATGAGTGGCATAAATCTTAGAAATATTTAACAACGTAGTCCAATAGTATGTACATACTCTTCACATTTTAAAAAGTACTATCCCAATCGTTATTTCATTTGACCCAGAAAACAGCCTTAAAAAACCATTGGCTATGTAGGACTATGATATTTTTAAAGATGAGAAATTTTTATACACTTGAGATAGAAAATTATTTTCTAAAGTCACAACCAAGAAATTAGTCAAGTATGGCCACCAAGTCATGTTTCTGATGCTAAAACCTTAACTAGTGATGCATATGAAAGGTGATAGCACACCAAGACAGACAGAATCCTTATTGCCACGTTTTATATTGGTGCTGCCTATTTATTTTCCCCTCCTCTCCAGGTTTTTCTGTGTCATACAGCCATAACAGCATCATATCCACTCTCTGCTTCAGGCTTTCTAACACACTGATATCCTCACCCTGGAATACTCTTTCCTATCCTCTTTGCCAGAAAACCTCCTTATCATCTGCCAAGTCCCAATTAATCAGTAAGTAAATCATCACTTACTCTGGAAAATACAAGTTGCTTTTTTATGTGGTCTCATAGTGCACAATATTTAAACAGTGGTCAAAACAGTGTGTTTTAACTGCATATCTTTCCCACTGGAATCATAAGTTCAACAGTGGCAGGGCCATGTTTGTAGCTGACTTGGTAGACACCACGGGCTTGAGTTCAGAAAAGGTTTATTAAAAATAAAGGAATGCTTTACAATGGTGTGTTAGTTTCTGCTTTATAACAAAGATGTTAAAAAAAAAAGATCTGAGGCTTAAAAAAGACATTCTTGCAAACTAGTATATATAGGATGGATAAACAACAAGGTTCTACTGTATAGCACAGGGAACTATGTTTAATCTCTTGTGATAAACCATAAGGGAAATGAATATGAAAAAAGAATGTATATATGTATAACTGAATCACTTTGCTGTACAGCAGAAACTACCACAATATTGTAAATCAACTATACTTCAATTAAAAGAAATAAAAAGAAAAAAAATAAAATAAAATAGAGGAATGATGAGTGGGCATAATAATTTGAACACCAAACCTCAATCTAGCATACCCAGATCATACATCTATCCATAATACTTCATAAAACAACTGTTTTTAGCTCTGACATGTTAAAAGCTTGGAAGTCATTAATCTAATCTTGCATAGGAAAAAGCCAAAAAAACTGAAAATCAATAACTTTTTCCCAGTCCATCATAGAACTGAGATTTCAAGGCAAAACAATACTCTGAATTCTGGATAAGCAAGTCTAGAGAGTCACAGCCAAAATTCATGTTAGCTGGAGTAAAGCTGCTAGAGCCATGAACTGGAAGAAAGAATTTAAATGATAATTAAGATGAAATGATGGAAGTGGACTGTGGACAAACTTAAGAGTGAGAAACTCCTGGGGGCTGCAGTCTTAGAGTGGCTTCACACTTTGTAGATTTTACCTCTATGAATCCAGAAGTTTCTCACAATTAAGAGCCAAGAGAGATCCCCCTGTGGCACTGGCAGGGAAAGGAGAAAAGAAGCCATTGTGAAATACAGCATAGTGCTCTCTATCACAAAGTTCTATTCTCTGGGGAACAAGACTTCACCAGAGCCTCATCCCATCTAGGGAAAGGGTGTTTCTCTGATTCCAGCTCCCTCTGTCCTTCCTGTTTCACTCAAGGGGAAAAAAACAGCTAAGAAATACCTGTGAAAGTCACAGCCCAGGGATAAAGGCCCACGAAAGCATGGAGATTTAATCACTGAGAGTATATAATGCTTCTCTTTGCCACACATTACCATTACGCCAATAATAACAGTAGATTATAACTAAAAGAGCTTCAGGATAGACTCTCTCTGCGGAGGAGTACTTAAGGATGATCGAAGTCTAGGAGGAAAACAAGCGCAAGGGTAATGAGAGGTTTTTGGCCTTTGATGCCTACAGCTACAGCAAATATGACACATGACCAAACTCTTAGCCAAATTTAAAAAAAAATCTTCAACTGAAGTCCTGTTTAGCTTAATTCCTATTAACTGATAGAACATATTCAGGAGAAAGTGTATGCTGGCTTGATCTGCAGCACAAAGGAAAGAAAATTCAAATTAAAAGAACCAGTTTAGATGCCTACCAAGTTCTGAGAATCACTAGATAAACTACTTGCAATGAAGGTTCTAAAACCTGGATCATTTCTACATGAGAATCACAAGCATCTCGTTAACTTGCACAGTCCTTGCAAGATCATTAAGCAGATTACTTCCATCAACACTGAGCCAAGAGCAGAGATTAAAGTCACCTTTATAGATGTTTAAGTCAACTATTTTAATAAATTGATTATTAGTTGCTAAGCAAAAAGGAACTTTAAATATAAAATCTCTGACAGGTTAAAAGTAGAGATGGAGAAAGATATACCATGCTCATACTATTCAAAAGAAAGCTGGATTAGATACATGAATTTCAGAAGAACAGTTTTTAGAACAAGGAATACTACCAAAAATAAAGAGTGGCACTACGTAATGGTTAAAAGGTCAATTATCAGGACATAAAAATTTTAAACATTTATGCACCTAACAGATCATCAAACTAAATGAGAAAAATATGATACAATGGAAAGGAGAAATATAAAAATGAACAATTATGATACAATATTTCAAGAAGCCTCTGTCAGTGATTAATAGATTAAGAAGGCAGAAAATTCAGGGAAGATATAGTTGACCTGAAAAATCACTATCTGTCATTTTGATCTAATTGACAGAGAATTATCCAGCCAATAATCGCAGAATACACATTCTTCCCTATCTCACATGAACCACTCACCAAGATGGACATTATTCTGGTCCTTAAAATGCTTGTTAACAAATTTTAAAAAATAGAAATCATACAAAGAATGTTCTCAGACCACAGTGGAATTAAACTAGAAATAAATAATAGAAATATGGTTAGAAAATTGCTATATATTTGGAAAGTATAAACACACTTTTAAATAACCCATTATTCAAAGAAGTCTCAAGAGTAATTTTAAAATATTTTAACTAAATGAAAATAAAAGCAAAAATAGCAACATTTGTAAGATACAGTGAAATCAGTCTTTAGAGGAAATTTTATGGCATTAGATGTGCATATTAGAAAAGAAAGATCTAAAATCAATAATCTAAGCTTCCACCTTAGGAAACTAGATTTTTGAAAGGTGAAATTTAAGCCTAAAACAAGCAGAAGAAAAAGAAATAATAAAAAATTAGAAGATAAATTGATGACACTGAAAACAAGTAAACAATAATTACTTCAGTGATACAAAGCTGATTCAACATTTGCAATTCAAACAATTATAACCCACCAAATTAACAAGTTAAAAAGAAAAGTCATATGGTTATATCAACTGATGCAGAAAAGGCATTTGAGATAATCCAGCACTCATTCATGATAAAAATTCTCAGTAAACTACAAATACAGGAGAGCAGCCTCATTTTCATAAAGAACACCTACACAAAAGCCTGCATGTTTATAGCATTTTTATTCATAATCATCCAAAACTCAAGCAGCTAAGATGCCCTTTAATAGGAGAATGGACAAATAAGTATATCCATACAATGGGATATTATTCAGAGATGAAAAGAAATAAACAAGCTAAAGAGAAAAGCCACAAAAAGAGATAAATAAAGCTTAGATGCATATTGTTAAGTGCAAGAAGCCAGTGTGGAAAGGCTAAAAACAAGCGTGCAATTGTACATTAAGAGAAAGCTAAGACAATGGAGATGGGGAAGGGGACAAGTTCAATAGGTGAAGCACAGGGAAATTTTTAGGGCAGAGAAAATATTCTGTATTACACTGTAATTGTGAATATATGATACTAGACAATTTCAAAAGCCATAAAACTTTGCACCACAAAGAGTGAATCAATGTACACAAATTTAAAAATTAATTTTGGAAGACACAGACTGTCAGGATGAAAAGCAGACAATGACAGAAACAATCTAACTGTTACAAATATATGAAACAATCTCACCAAAAGGATGATGAATAAGGTGTTGATCTAAGTAAATGAAAATAGTCTAAAGTGAAGACTAAAGGCAAAAGGAGAAAAACATCAGCACTGTATTCCAGGTGATAAACTTATTTCCCATGTGATATGGTAACAGTTCTGATACTGCTATATATTTATACTGAAATTGAATAGTTAAGAAAATGTTAGTAGATGGTGGGAACTAGATTTCTCACTGTTTGTAAAGAAGGTTATAGACAAGCAAGAACAAAAGACTCAAATGATCCGTGTGGTACTGGGTTAGAGTTGGAGCCATCAGGATGACCCCATGTTCATCTTAATACATATTACATGTGGAAATCTTTATAAATATGTACATATAGCAGGGCTCCTTAGGTAAATGGATAATTCTAGGACCGGGGCAGGAAATACACAGGATGAGCCTGGAGTTTCTTACAGTGCCAGAAAGTAAGGATGTACTGCACTAAAACACGATGATGTGGTATATCAAAAAGACACGAGAGACACTGGAAAGAGCTTTTAATACCATGGCTGGAGCAATCTGAGCAACAAAATAAATAAAGTAGTATTGGATTATAAATCAAAGTATAAAATAAATGTCTATAGGTCAATGTATTGTATACATAAATGATGTAATAAATAATAAAGGGAGTTATGGTTTTCTCCTGGTATATGCTGAGGAGTGGGATTGTTGGGTCATATCGTTCTATTTTTAGTTTTTTGAGGAACCACCATACTGTTCTCCATACTGGCTGTACCAATTTACATTCGCAGCAACAGTGTAGGAGGTTTCCCTTTTCTCCACATACTCTCCAGAATTTACTGTTTGTAGATTATTTGATGATGGCCATTCTGACTGGTGTGAGGTGATACCACATTGTAGTTTTGGTTTGCATTTCTCTAATAATTAGTGATGTTGAGCATCTTTTCATGTGTCTCTTGGCCATCTGCATGTCTTCTTTGGAGAAATGTCTATTTAGGTCTTCAGTCCATTTTTGGATTGGGTTTTTTGTTTTTTGATATTGAGCTGCATGAGCTGTTTGTATATTTTGGAGATTAATCCTTTGTCAGTTGTTTCATTTGCAAATATTTTCTCCCATTCTGAGAGATGTCTTTTTGTTTTGTTTATGGTTTCCTTTGCGTGCAAAAACTTTTAAGTTTAATTAGGTCCCTTTTTTAAATTTTTGTTTTTATTTTCATTACTCTAGGAACTGAGTCAAAAAAGATCTTGCTGTGATTTATGTCCAAGAGTGTTCTGCTTATGTTTTCCTCTAAGAGTTTTATAGTGTCCAGCCTTACATTTAGGTCTTTAATCCATTTTGAGTTTATTTTTGTGTATAGTGTTAGGGAGTGTTCTAATTTCATTCTTTTACATGTAGTTGTCCAGTTTTCCCATCACCACTTATTGAAGAAACTGTCATTTCTCCATTGTATATTCTTGCCTCCTTTGTCATAGATTAAGTGACCACAGGTGTTTTGGTTTATCTCTGGTCTTTCTATCCTGTTCCATTGATCTATATTTCTGTTTTTGTGCAGTACCATACTGTCTTGATTACTGTAGCTTTGTAGTATAGTCTGATGTCAAGGAGCCTGATTCCTCCAGCTCTGTTTTTCTTTCTCAAGATTGCTTTGGCTATTCAGGGTCTTTTGTGTTTCCATACAAATAGTAAAACTTTTTGTTCTAATTCTGTGAAAAATGACAATGGTAGTTTGAAAGGGATTGCATTGAATCTGTAGATTGCTTTGAGTAGTATAGTCATTTTCACAATATTGATACTTCTAATCCAAGAACATGGTATGTCTCTCCATCTGTTTGTGTCATCTTTGATTTCTTTCATCAGTATCCTATAGTTTTCTGAGTACAGGTCTTTTGTTTCCTTTAGTAGGTTTATTCCTAGGTATTTTATTCTTTTTGTTGTGATGGTAAATGGAATTACCACAGAGCATTAAGCAGAGTTCCCTGTGCTATACAGTAGGTTCTCATTAGTTATCTATTTTATACATAGTAGTGTATATATGTCTATCCCAATCTCCCAGTTCATCCCACCCCCCCTTCCCTCCTTGGTATCCGTAAGTGTGTTCTCTACATCTGTGTCTCTATTTCTGCTTTGTAAATAAGTTCATCTGTACCATTTTTCTAGATTCCACATATAAGTGATATTATACAATATTTGTTTTTCTCTTTATGACTTACTTCACTCTGTAAGACAGTCTCTAGTTCTACCCACATCTCTGCAAATGACACTATTTCATTCTTTTTTAGGGCTGAGTAATATTCCGTTGTATATATGTACCATATCTTATTTATCCCTTACTCTGTTAATGGGCATTTAGGTTACTTCCATGTACTGGCTATTGTAAACAATGCTGCAGTGAACATTGGGTTGCATAATGGGAAGGAAATCTAAAAAAGAGGGGATATATGTATATGTATAACTGATTCACTTTGCTGTACAGGAGAAAGTAACACACACGTAAAGCAACTATACTCCAATCAAAATTTTAAATAATAATAATAATAAAGGAGATAATAGACAAATCTTCCATTCAGAGAATTCCAAATAATTATGTATTTATAATAGTAATAATTACACTCTCAAGGAGCTAAAACATGATTCTCCACTTCATCATGTGAGCTACACATTGTGAAATCCTTCCAAAGAGTGCAGTATGGAAGGGGGGAAAAGAGTTACTTTAGTGGAGAAACCTGGAAATTACAATATCAGCCAGGTGATCCAGGTTAGCATCAACAGTGATAAGCCATGTCCGTCATATTAATAGTATATACTCAATCTGATTGCCATGAAAATGGCTGTTTATCTTTATGACCTTCTCCCCCAAAACACATAACTCCTTTCTAAGGCCCAGACAAGTCCCAGATGAGGAATGTTGTACAAAATACTTAAACAGTACTCCTCAAACCTCTCAATCATCAAAATCAGGGAATCTGAGAAATTTGTCACAGCCAAAATTACCTATGGAGAAGTGGCTGCTAAATGTAATATGGTGCCCTGGATGGGATCCACAAATAGAAAAAAAGACAGTAGGTATAAACTAAGGATATCTGAATAAATCATGGACTTTACTTAATAATTTATTAATATTGTTCATTAATTGCAACAAATGTATCATACTAATGTAAGATGTGTCAAACTACAAAACAGACAATTTAGTAATGAGTTTAATGTCCATTATTCAAGGGGAAACAACCCATGGATTGGGGGAGAACAGTGCCTCAGAATCAGTGGAACACTATTCTCTAGGGCTATTGGGCAAGGATGAGTTTTATAGAACATTAGCAAAGGCAATATGGAAACAGGGAATGATTGACTAGGAGGTCAAGGATTTCTTTATAAGACTAGCAGGTCTTATAGCAGGTCTTATTTTCTAGGAAAAGGTCAGGTAGCTAAAAGTCAAGGATTTCTTTATAAGACTAGCAGGTCTTATAGCAGTCAAGGATTTCTTTATAAGACTAGCAGGTCTTATAGCAGGTCTTATTTTCTAGGAAAAGGTCAGGTAGCTAAAAGTCAGTTGAAGAATTGTGATTGGTATTTGTTAGGTCTCCTTAACATGTGTTTCCAATAAGTGCAGGCTGACTTAGGTTTAGATTTGTGATCTGGGCTGGGCCACTGGGACGACCTTCATTTTGTACATCCCAATATCAGATGTTAATAATAATGAAACTGCATGTAGGGTATATGGGAACTCTTTGTACTAACTTTTCTATTTTTCTGTATTCTAAAACCATATTTTCTATAACCCAAAATTGTTCTAAAATAAAAAAGATTATTTTAAATAATTATTTGTAAACACAGAAATGATTAGCAAAATGACTAAATAATATTATGGGATAAGAATAATATGTACATAGCTATAAACTTCTACAGAACAACATAAGTCATGTGTGTGGAGCACAAATCAAACTTCAGTTCCTCCTCAGTTAAGTGTTGACTAAGACAGTTCACCTTTGGTTCAGGCTGATGTTGTCAAGGATCTGCTAGGCTTCTGTGTTTCCCAAGCTCTTCTTGCTACACAGTAGTCCACAGGGGATATAGTACTTTCTTGTACCATTGCCTATGTTCTTCTCAAGAAATATAGAAAATAAAGCTATGTTTTTTGGAATTTCTACTCTAGAAATCACAATTAATTTTGTACTCTGAAGCTGCATGAAGTTGCTGTGTTAAGGATGCAAAAGTTGGTGAGAATTCAGTCAAAAGTTTTGCATCCAGTTTTAGTACCATATCCCCCAGAGGGTGGAGGGCAATCTCCTAATTGCCATAAAGAAGCCATGTTGCCTAATGATGACCTTGTACTACTTTTCTTCTTTGCTTTATTTATTAGATAAGAATGGTCTCTGTTTGCTGAATGTTGTAAATCTGCTCTCAAACTAACCTACTGTGCTCCCTCTCTCCTTGATATTTTTAAAAGTTTTTTTTATGAATGTCATATATAAAAAGAATAAGTAAAACATATATGTAAAGCACAAAGAATAATAACAAAATTAACAGCACACTAGAATGTATAAGAAACCAAAATTTAACACTTTTGAAAACCACTGTGTGCCATTTGCCAATTGGATCTCTTCACTCTTCACAGAAGAAACTGCTACCTTAAATTTTGTTTCTCATCCATTTGATTACTTTAACAATCATACTGGTGTACGTGTGTATGTATGATCAATATATTGTTTTTCCCATTTACACATTATAAATTTTACCCTACTCTCTGTATTCTTTTGTAACTAGCTTTATTTTGTCTATTATGTTTCTGAAGTACAGCTTTTCTAGTGCACAGAGCAAAACATTTATCTGTTTCATTGTGTGATTGTACCACAATTTTTTTATCCAATCTCCTGTCAGTGGATACTTTTCCCTTTATGGTATATTTTTCCTTCCCAATCAAGGTTATCATGAACTTTCTTTTCCATTTCTTGGTGCATATGGGCAAAAATTTCTATTAATCATGTGCTTATGAATGGACTTATGACATCCTATGCTATGCTTACTTTCAACTTTATTAGTTGATAGCAAATTGTTTTCTGAAGTGGTTTGGAAGGAGAAACTCACCGCCAAATGTTTTTGCCAACATTATTTTAGTCAGACTTTATATTTTCCATACTGTTATGTGTAAAATGGAGTTTCCTTGTGATTTCCCCAATTACTAGTTAGGCTAAAAATGTTTATATTTGTTTACTGGACATTTGACAGTGGAAAGCTTATTCATAATTTTGGTTTATTTTCATTGAGGTTGTTGGCCTTTATTATAATTTGTAGGAAAAAAGTACATATATAGAGAGACATCTACATGTGTGTATACTAAATACTATATGAACAAATATATGTATTAAAAACTATCATCTGTTAGTTATATGAATTGGAAATCTGTTCTTCAAATTTTGGTTTGTCCTACCACTACTTAATATAGCATTTGATGAACAGATGTTATTATTTTTAGTAATATAAATGTATCACACAACTTTCATTTATAGTTTGTGCTGTTTGAATGTTACTGAAAATTCTCTCTTATGATATCATAAAGAAATTCTTCTGTTATTTTCTAAAATGTGCATAACCTTGATATTTATATTTAAGTCTTTCATCTGCCTGGAATTAATATATTTTGGTATGATTCAATATAATCAATTGTCCTAATGACATTTATCAAAGAAATATCTTTCTCCTAGATATCTTGTCATATAGGTTTGATGTAGGCTTCTGGGATCTCTATTCTGATCCACTGTGTCAAATACCCATCCTTGTGCTAATACCTCATTGTCTTAGTTCACTTTTAAAATCACTTTTAAAATAAGCCTAGATATTTGGCAAGCATGTTCCTAAACTTATTAAATTTGTCAGGGGTATCTTGGCAATTCTTTGCTCTTCTGTAAAAATATAAGAATTAGCATTTTCATAATACTCCAAAAATAATTAAAATACCCTTTGGTGGACACTTTATGCCTGACTTGGCCTTTGTTTCTCTTCCTTATCTTCCCCTCAGAAGTGCTTTTAAGCTGTAACGGACTGCAGTTTCTTATCTGTGATGTGTGCTATCTTATGACTTTCCTTTTATCTTAAACTATTTTAGTCTCTTTTTGTGATTAGAGAACATCCAGTGTTGACTATTTAAGCATTGTTCTTATAGCTGAGAACTTTTTTTGGCATTTCCATATCTGTCATGTTGGATTAATTTAATTGTGTATCTGTGTTATCTATGCCAAGGCAGAGGCTATGTCTGGACCTAAGCATATCCTGATGAGGCTGTTAGAGTGTAGAGAACCAACAGAAGTGTTTTCAGTTATTAATAGTTGAGACAAGCATATACAATCTTGTCAAGGGCTTTCAAAACTATAACATTCCCTGGGATGGCTAAGGAAAAGCAACTTCAAATGAGGAGTGCTGATCCCATTGGCAGGCTTGAACTTCAAACTCTCCTAGAAATATTCCCATTGCTGATTATGGTATATAGAGAGAGCTGAACTGAAAACAAACAAACAAACAAAAACATGAAATTGTTGCTACTTGATAAAGGGTTTTATCTATTTTTTAGGCTGCATTTGAGATACTGCATCACAAATTCTTATACTAGAGAATATCATGAAGCTTATAAAGTTTCCTAAGATTCTCTGAGCTATTCTTTTCTCTACTGTCACTATGTTACACTGAAGGTCACAGGGAAGCTACAACTACCCACTGGAAGAGTCAGGAGGGTGGGAAATGGAGAAACAAAACAACAACATTGTCTTAGAAATGTGTGATACAGCAAATGTGTGCACATTTTTTTTTTTTTTTTTGCGGTACTCGGGCCTCTCACTGCTGTGGCCTCTCCCGTTGCAGAGCACAGGCTCCGGACGCGCAGGCTCAGCGGCCATGGCTCACGGGCCCAGCCGCTCCGTGGCATGTGGCATCTTCCCGGACGAAGGCACGAACCTGCGTCCCCTGCATCAGCAGGTGGACTCTCAACCACTGCGCCACCAGGGAAGCCCCAATTTTTTTAATGACAGAAAATAAAAATAAAGTGTTAATTTTCATGGCTCAATTCAAGGCCTTCTTTTTTTTTTTTTTGCATGTTTAGGATGCAAAGAGGGTTCAACTTTGAAAATTAATCTCATCCATTACGGAGACAGAGAGAACATAAAACAGAGAGAGACAGACCAAAGCACTCTTCTATCATTTACGAAATTTTAAAGGAGGAGAGTTTTTGTCTTGACCATCGTTTGTCAATTTTATTGATCTTTTTCAAATAATTATTACTTAGTATTTCTATGAGTTTTATTATGTTTCCTTTCATTTTTCACTCTTTCTACCATTTATTTATGTTTAATTTGCTGCTATTGTTCTAGTTTCTTGAGATGGATGTTTAGTTTACAGATTTTTAAACTTTGCTTTTCTAAACTATACATATAAACTCCACCTTATACACATTTTAGCTACAGTCCACAAGTTTTGATATGTTGAATTTTCAGTATATTAAATTCAAAATAGTTTTCTAAATTTGATTTTCATTTCCTCTTTGATATATATGTATATATGTGTGTTTACTCATTTCTAAACATATGGGGATCTTAAAAATCATTTTCTTATTGACTTCTAGCTTAAGCCCAAAATGTTTAGGAAAATGTACCCTTAAATTTACATCATTTGCATTTTAATGAGGCTTGCTTTCTAATCCAGGATGTAATCAATTTTTGCAAAACTTCTGTGTGTATTCAAAGTAACGGGTGGTCTGCAACCATGGGGTACAAATTTCCGTATAAGTCAATTATGTCATTTGTTAAATGTGATGGGCAAATTTCCTGTATTCTTACAGCTTTCACGTCTGCATTTTTCAGTCAGTTCCTGAGAAAGGTGGTTAAATTCACCACAATGATTATAGATTTTTCTATTGTTCTTTTAATTCTGTCAATTTTTACTTTATATATATTTGAGGGTATGTAATTAGATAAATTAAAAAAACTTTTGAAATATTATGGTGGATTTAGTTACTGATCATTCTGATGTATTCCTCTTTATCTCTAGTAATGCTTTTTCCCTTAAAGTCTGATATTGATACAGCAACACCAGCTTTCTTTTGATTAGTCCTGGCATGGCATAACCTTTTCATTCTTTTATTGTACTTCCAAACTGTGATTATTTTAGATGTATTTCTTAAATTCAACATAAATATATTTTTCTCTTTTACATTTCAGGAAGTTGATAGAAACTACTTGGGTGAAATGAAGTTTTCAAATTTATTCATATTATTTGCAATAACATTAGGGACTATTGTAGGGACTATGCACTGCATTCCTAGAATATTATCAACTGTTTGCCATATTTACTTTTCCAACCTTAAATTTTATTCAGTCTTCAATCCATTTTTATTTTTAGGAAAACAAATTTGCTTCATTTACTCATTTTACAACTTTGATAGTTCTTAAATGTTCAGTGTCTACTGATCTACATAGAACATTAAATTCAGCCCTGAGCCTATATAGTATAGAGCAGACTGATTTGTAGAGTTAATATAGCATAGTAGTTAAGAGCACAGATTATGGCGTCAAATTCTGTTTGTTCCACTTATTAGTTGTGTGTCATTGGACAAATTATCTGACATCCTTATGTTTCAATTTCCTCATCTATAAAATGAGGTAGGTAATAATGACATCTACCTTACACAATTATTGCAGGATTAAACAAGCTAATATGTAAGAAATGTTTAGAACATTACCTGACATGTAATAAGCACTCCTATACATACTTGAGTAAAGCAACAAAATATTATTAGCTATTAGATCCAATAATATTATGAGTTCTTAGCTATGAAATCTAGTGTTATTATATCTTCAAGGATAATTGGAAGGCTTTGCCTCAACCTTTATTTCTGGGTTAATTCTCTGTCATGACTACACATATGGAACTTCTGCTAACATCTGGATGCTTCTCTGCTTTTGCATATACTGCCCCCATGGACTCAATACCCCATCTCTTAGATCTGGGAATTCTTCTTAAACCTCCAAAATCCAACTCGTTATCAAATTATCCAAAATTCCCTCTTTAAATTCCTGGACTTGTGTTGTCCAATATGATAGCTACTAGCCACTTGTTGTTATCAAGCACTTGAAATGTGACTAATCCAAATTGAGATGCACTGGAAGTATAAAATGCATCCTAGATTTCAAGGATGCATTTAGTTAAAAAACAGAACAACAACAAAAAAAATGTAAAGTATCACATTAATGATTTTTATATTGGGTTAAATAAAATGTATTATTAAAACTATTTTTGTCTGCTTCTTTTTGACTGTTAGAAAATTTTTAATTACATGTGTCTTTGCATTATAATTATTTTGGACAGTGCTGATCTACACAAATCATTCCCTTCCCATTCATGTGCTCCCACATAACTTAATAGATCCATTTCCTTATCATCACATATTATACCATTATATAATTTTCTTTTACTTTGATATTCCATTATCAGATTGTCAGCCTTTAAAGGGCAGAGCCTACATTTTATTCATTTTCAGATCTCTGATATATTGCTGATGTCATGACCCATAAATACTTGTCCAATAATATAAGATTGATAAAAGATTGTAAATATTTCAGTGAGAGATAGTAAACAAGTTAAGCTTACAAGGATGATCTGGCTTAAAAAGCAGAGCAATTATATGCAACAAGTGATCCTATTTGCAAAACAATAGCTTCCCAATTATAAATATAGGTAGAAGTTAAGATTGAATTATTCAGAGCCTTAGTGGAGCCAATGAGGTATGATTATACAAAAATACCTGACCCATATAATCAGAGTGCACAGAAGGGATGTATGTCCTTGCCCATTCTATCCAAAACCATAAGTAGACATTTGGGAAAAGGCAGTAACCACCCACTCTACTACCACTTCCCATTTCCTCCACTGGGGATATAAAATCTTTATTGATTTGTAAACTCTTAGAATAGCATTTGATCTTTTGTTTAAGATAAACAATCTCTGTTCTTTTAATCTTTTCTAAAGCATCCTACTTTCCAAACCTTGTGATCACTATCAATGTAATTCAATTTAACAAGCTTTCTCATGTCTATGAGGCAATGTGCTGAGTGCTATGGAGGACACACAATGAAGATATATGCCTGGCTTCAACAAGTTAATAATATGTAATGAGAAATAGATATATAAACTAACCTTAGCCCAAACCAGAAAAAAAGAATAGCTTTGCAATTCAAACCAAGAATTATGAGCATGCAAGAGATAGAAAACATAAAGAATGAGGCAGAGGTCTTATGCCCTACAATTTGGACTTCATGCAAAATAGAACCAGGTTTTAGGAGGATCCATCTGTCCTGCAGAAATTTCTCATAGTGAAGCATGGAAAACAGAGCACCATAAAGGATACAACAGGAAAAAGCAGCACCCTTGTTTGGCTCATTCTATGGACAGACTCCTATTCAAACAGTTTTTATATAATAGAAACCGTGTTAGGCACAGGGAGATGAAAAAGAATAGGACATGGGCCCTACCTTTACAGACATGTATCCAGACCTAAAGTAAATTAACCTATAAAAAGCAAGAGTGTCACATAAGAAGTATCATAGCAGACATATTTCTAATAGTAAGCTACGTAGCTCAATTCCTCTATGGAAGTCCTAGACAAGCTAAGGTTGCCTAATGAATAAATCAAATATTTGAGGTTTTCTATTCAATTGTTTTTCTTTTCCAGGTATTTGTCTGGCCTTCACCCTTTGTCTTTAAACCCCACAAAGATGAGAACTATAGCTACTATATTTTTTTAATGAAAGCTCCATTCCTTTGCTTTATGCCTGCCCATGGACCACTCAATCCAACACTATTTAGGCTCTTTTAGCCTAAATGAAAACGGCTCTCACTAGAATCTTTTCTGTATTGAGTAACACAATTCTTGAATAAGAGGAAACATGTCTGACACCCTTCCTTCCTCAAAGCACTTTTTTGGATCCTCAGAGTATACGTTGATATGTCCTTTGGTGACGTCTCTGCCTTCTTCCATTGCCAGGGATTCTGACTGCCTGAGAAAAGGCTGTTCCATCATTCAAAAGTCTTAGAAAACAAAACCATTTAAAACATGTTTAAGCTCCAACAGATATCTGCTGATTACATGACACTGTGTTTAAAAATAGATTCTTACCTAAGGTTTTCTGAAAATGAGTTTTACCTTTGATAAAATAACTAAAAAGGCTTTGAGTTCCTCTGAACAGATTGTTTGACAATTGTCAAATGACAACTCTTTTAACTCAATGATCTCAGATTGAAGGTTTCCACCAACTGCAGTAGCAAAGCACTTTCAAAACACAGATTGCATGCTAAAAAGGAGTAAGTGATGGAAAACATAACCTGTGTAGCAATATCCTCTATGTCATATTGTGCTAATTCAATTCTGAATGTCTTCTTGACCTCTTCTTATCTTAGCAATACATGGCTACTGTATCCCCAAGTCTGCAAAGAAGCAGGGTCAGGGAAGGTGGTGAGGAGCAGTTCCTTTTGAACGTAAGCTTGCAATAGTTTGCCTGTTTTGAAAGGAGATGTGCAAAGCCTTGGCCTTGTATTGTTTATGTACACCAGGGGAATTTGAAAATCAGATTACCTAGCAGAAGAATTCCAACATTTACTCAACTATGTCCTTTTTTCTTTTTTGCAGAAATGCAGCTTCCTGAAGCCCGGAGACTTACTGGTAATACATACTAGATTCCTTCCAGTTCAAGATATATCACTATATATCTAAGAATTCAGTTTATGATTTGTCCTAAACTTTACATGGGAAAATCCATGTAATAGTTACACAGTTGTTTATAATAACCCCCACTAAGAGCCACAGTTACTAAGGAGCTATGGAGAAAGGGATTCAAGGGGCTCTATCTGTCATCCATAGCAGCTCATGCCAAGTGCTTTGCACAAGGCCAAGCAGAAAGTAAGCAGTACACCAGGGACTTTCAATCAGATTTCTTACCTCTGGTTCAGTTTGACCTCACAACATCTGCCGTAGCAGTGTTGAGGTTACCTTTGCACCTCACTTACACACACGCAGGCACACACACAAACATGTTCACACACACACTCGCAACATACGCACAATCATGAAGCCAGACACTGCAGTTTAAAAGATGCTGGGTTGACTGGAGTTTCTCTGCCCCTGAACAGTTTAGGAATTCTCAGTTTAGTAGAGAAAAAAAATCAGTAAGGAGAAGCATTATCATCTAGTATAAATACTGTAAAACAATTATTTCCAAAAATGTCACAAGAACCAGGAAAATGCATGAGTAGCTCTACTATCATCTTGTTGTACACGCTGCTTTTGTATTCTAGTGACTGCGATGTTCTGGTTCCTCCACCATATCATGATACCCTTAAGAAAGAGACATCGTGCCTTATTCATGCATTCATTCAGTGAAGTTATGTGTAACATCTATCTTGCTAGGTACTTAGTATCAGTTAAACTATGTCCTTATAATTGAGAAGCACACAGCCTAATAAGGGAGACAGACATAAAAGATTCTCATTTCAGTACAGTGCTTGAATATAAAACATTCTTAACATAGGAAAGAGAATAGTGTAGCATTGACACTTATTGAGACTATCTTATGAGTCAGACGCCACCCTGATTGGTTACCTCCATTCATGTAATGCTCATAGCCCTTGAAGTAGCTATAATTACTATCCACATTTTACCAATGAAATCACTGATGCAGAGAGAATTTAAATATGTTGCCTATGTCATAGAATTAATAAATAGAAGAGATAGGATTTTAGAAAATGGGGCCACAAAAACCATGCTTTCAACCATTAAAATGCCCTACATTTCAGAGTATAACACCTACCCTTAACTTTCTTGTGGCCTGGTTTTCTTATCCATAAAATAGGGGTAAAAATTAGTTTCTCTAATAGAGATAAGTATTAATTAAAATTATATATGTAAAGTTCTTGGATCTGTGTCTTGCATGTAGCGAATGTGGCCAGTGTTATTTCTTAATAGCAAATATTTGTTGAATACATGAATAATTCTCTCAGGAAATCTGTGAAAGAAGTATATATTATCATCTCACTAGGGCTATTTATCTCTAAGGCAGTGGAGTTGCCCCAGATATTCTTGTAAGATTTCATCTAACACAAAGAGGTTTGTTGAGTTTCAGGAACTCTGGGTGTCATGTAATAACCCAGCCACAAGCACTCAATCTGAATGCGCCTTGGGTTCTACCCTGTGCAGATTACATCAAGATTAATTGCCTTGTCTCTGCATCTGGAAAATATTATAGGTGCCCTAGCCACTATTTATAGCTTCAGAAAGTTTCCAATGTGATTGTCTGTGACAATATGTCAATTTCAATGCTGTGATTATGCAGGCACCTAGCAGAGAGGGGTGTGCAATATGTAATATTAGTGCTTCTACACTCCCTTGGAGATGCAATTAGAATAGTGAATTATGTCATCTTGCAGTGCTTTTCCCACATCAGCTGTACTTCCTGTGAATGAATTCCAGGCAGCACTGGACATTTTATTCAGAAACAATGCATATGGACAGTAATCCCATTAGCTTTCAAGATGGAGAAAAAAGACCAAAAATATATTTTGGCCAAAAATGTCTTCATTGAAAAGAGTAAGTGCTCATGACAGCTTGAATTCAGTTTTTTTTTTTTTTTTAATCTTAGAAAGATGAATTACTATATTTAGATGACCTGCTTCTAACACAAAGTAAGACTCTTTCTCATTCTTCTAAACTATAACTTCTTTTTTGTCTCCGGGCGCCTTTCTTTTCACTGGATATGTTCAAGTTGTCAGAGATAAAACAGGAGGAAGGCTTTTTATAAATGGAACCAACATTAGCATTGGAAGTAGCACCAGTAGCTGAAGAAAGAGATTGATGGCCCTGTAACTCCTATCTGGATGTCAAGATTAAGGCCATGAAATGAAGGCCCTCATATGAAGATTTGTTATCAGTAACATTTCACATGATCTTTGCTGAAACCTACAATGCAGCTATAGTCAGTATGTTTCATCATTCTATTTATAATAATCTTTACTACTCATCTCAGTTTGGAGAATATTTACTTGCTGACTTACATTGGAAAAAAATTAAATCTACCTGATCTAATTCTTTATAAATTTCTCATTGTGGTGAAGAAAATGTATCTATCAATCATCTGATTCTGAACTTCATTGTAGAGCCAGTGCTAGAACTCAGATATGACTCCAGCCATGATTTTTCCAAAATTTCACCACCACCTCAGTTTACAAAACTTTAAAATAAGGTCTTGGTAATGTAGAGAGAAAAATTCAAAAGATAACAAAAGATAATCAAGACATGTATCAATGCTGCCTTGTAACATGCTAATTAAATTAGTGGGATTAGTACAAATGATGGATAATGACATGGAAATAATTCAAGAAACTCATAGTTGCAGGTTTAAAACAACAATGTGGGTTTTAAAAGACTGACAGAGGTGTTATTGTTTGTTTTTTTTAAAAAAATGGAGAAATTGTATAGACTTAAAAACCTTCAGTGAAGAGTCACTGGGAACATCTGAAACACTATGCTTGATACCGAGAGTGATTTTACTATTCTATGAGCTTTGTGGGTAATTAGAAATATTTGACTCTCTCTGCTTACCTTTATGGAAGTGAGGAGAATATACTCAGAAACATTTTGTAAACATGGCAGGGTAAATACAGGTGAAAGCAGGCAGCCAGAAGTCCATATCTTGGACAGCTATAATTAGACAATAAATGTTAAAACCATAACCCCCCAAAACAATGTATGCTGCCACTAACAGCATAGTCCCTGTTCTCAGAGATTTTTTAAAAATATTTATTTATTTATTTATTTATTTTTGGCTGCGTTGGGTCTTTGTTGCTGTGCGAGGGCTTTTCTGTAGTTGTGGCAAGTCGGGCTACTGTTCTTGTGGTGTGCAGACTTCTCATTGTGGTGGCTTCTCTTGTGGAGCACAGGCTCTAGGCATGTGGGCTTCAGTAGTTGTGGTGCCACTGAAGTGAAGTGAAGTCCAGCATAACTTTTCTTTTTCAGAGAAATTGTAAAGCAGTGAGAGGATCTGTATTGAAACAACTCAAATAAACAAATAAACATACCTCAGAGGATCTGACAAATTTGTCTAAAAACACCAAATACTTAAAAACAATACTTAAAAACACACACAAAAAATGTATTTCTTTTGACATGGATTAAGGAATTAATCAGAAAGAGGAGGTAAAAAATTTTATGGATGAAAGTGTTTATTGCAGCATAATATTATTTTAATTTTTATACGAGGTATAATATATACACCACAAAGGTTGTACATGTTAAGTGTATATAGTTCAGTGAACTCTTACATATATACCCATGTAATCTCGACTTAGGTCAAGATACAGGACACTCCCAGCACCCCAGCAGTCTCCTTTGTCTTCAATATCAATACCACCAACCACAGGTAACCACTGCTATCATTTCTAACAACATAGATTAGTTTTTGTGCGTTCCCAAACTTCATGTAAGTTGAATAATATATAATTTTTGTGCAAGCTCCTTTCACTCTATATTACATCTATAAAACCTGCAAGTGGGACTTCCCTCGTGGCACAGTGGTTTAGAATCAGCCTGCCAATGCAGAGGACTCAGGTTAGATCCCTGGTCCGGGAAAATCCCACATGCTGAGCAGCAACTAAGTCCATGAGCCACAAGTACTAAGCTTGCATGCCACAACTATTGACGAACCTGTGCTCCGCAACAAGAGAAGCCACCACAATGAGAACCCACACACCACGACGAAGAGTAGCCCCCACTCGTTGCAACTAGAGAAAGCCCACACGCAGCAACAAAGACCCAACACAGCCAAAAATAAATAAATTAATTTTAAAAGTCTGCAAGATCTGTTACATGTATTGAGTTTTATTTTTCTCTGTGGCATTCCATTGCATTAATATACTACAATTTATTCATCCACTCTCTGATAAACCTTTAGATTATTTCTAATTTTGCGATATTATCAATGAAACTGCTATGAAACAATCTTGTACATGTCTTTTCGGGGCACATTTAGGTGAGTAATTGCTAGTTACATATTCCTTTTTAATAGGAAAAAATTCTAGAGCAAACTGCATGTTAATAGAGAAATCATTGTGTAAATTACAATGCTTATTTTCTAAAAAATTTAATAGTATATAAAAAAATGTATAGTAATAGATACTATGTAGTAACGAGTTAATACTTATGGTGTAACTTTAAATTAGGTGATCAGAAAACAAAATACTCTCCATACTATAACACTATATGTAAAGATATATATGTGTTACATAAACTTAGTATCATAAAAAAGCATCAAAAATGCCACAAGGCTAAACATGATTTTTTTTTTATCATAGTCAATGAAACAAGGCAAAGATGACATTACAATATTAGTGGTAAGCACAGAAAACACCTTTTAAGAAATGAGGAAATGATAATCCAGATAACAATCAGAAGAAACAGGTAGAGGTGAAGCTGGCTGTATAGTTTGTGATTGTCTAACTTAAGAGGTTGAACATTGACAAATACGTTGATAAATTTGTACAATTAGTTAATTATCTTTGATATAAGGAGAAATATGTTAGATATAAAGTGGTTTGAATAGCATAACTTTAAATCAAATATTTTTATAAGTTGATCAACTCAGAAAGAATAATGAATACAAAAAAAACGTAATTTCTAGTTGTCTCCGTGTTGCTATGCATGTTATCTGCACAATAAACTTTGCATAGTTCACATAGTCCCTAGTGAAGATGGGTGGCATTACACCCATGACATCTAGATGCTGATGTATATAAAACCCTGTACTATGCTATCTGGGGTATGGTTTTACTCACAAACATGATGGGATCCGAAATTTACTGGTCATAATCTCAGTCTCTGGGAATATGTAGTACATTGGAAAGGTTGTTTCTGTTGGTAACGAAATGAAGAATGATACTTCAAATTTTAACTGTTTAGTGTTTCAAATATCCTTTTATCTCTGCTTCAACTATATGGTTTGTTAGATCATTGAATTGTAAGATCACATAATTAAATGAAAAGAAAACTTATGTGGATAATGACTCCCAGTGTAAGATAATATTTAGGTAAACTGTGTTGAAGCTCCCCATACCTCTGCACACTGGCCAGAAAAGGAAATGAATTTGCCCTTAGAAAAATTAAACACTAAATCAAGCCACTCTGTCAATATATACTAACAGTTTCACATAACTGTAAATGGTGGAGCAAAAAGAGTAACTGAAGGGATATGTACATAATTAATATGCTTTATAGAAGCAATCTCTACCCTCATTGGGTGTTTCAAAGTCTGGTGGCCTTCAGGGTATTAGTATGCCTAATCTTCTGTATTTAATTTTGCAGAAAATGTTGTAGGACAGATAATGGAAAAAGTAACTGAGAAATATGTTGCAAGGAGATATTGATTGAAGTCAGAGATATTGATTGAAGTCAGAATGCAGGCAGAGGAGGAAAGGGTTACAGAAACTGGCCTGGGATTTGCGTCTTTACCAATAATGGAGGAACATTCCTGGGTGGGCAGGGGGAGGCAAGTGTTTCAGTTGAATTTCTTTGCATATAAGATAATAACTCACCTTAGGAAAATAGACAAATAATAATTGCTAATAGAAGAATGCTTCTCTATGAAGTGCTCTTAGAAGGACAATCCTGATTTAAGATTTCTTATGGTAAAGAAACTTAGAGTCTATGAAATTAGGAGGCACACTCCTGGAAAGTGTCATGAAAGCCCTGTAATAAGTTGGATATAAAATAGAGATGTTTCATAACTTAGGTGCTCACACTGGGTAAGGTGACATGCATACCTCACCTGGAGACCTTTTCTATTACTGTGGGCCAGAAAGTACATCTGATACATGAGGGGAAGACCAAGAGAGCCACATGGGATATCTAAGTCCTCTCCCCGCTTTGCCCATGCCACTGATAGCTTGTGTCCTTGAATGAGTAAGAGCTCAGATTTATGTGTGTGTGATTTGACAATTAGATCCTCTGTGTTATCTCATAGTGAATGAACCATTAATTTAACTATTAACCTCCATAAAATACAGGATGAAAAGAATCTCATCTTGGAGTGTTAAGAAAAGGTAATCCCTGACACAAAATTGTAGCCAAGTTTCTGACATCATATTTTCTTTAATGATAATATCTACCTATCTATCTATTCTCTATCTATCAATCATCTATCTATCATCTAAAGTTATACAGACAGTTTGGGCCCATGTCCACAAACAGAAACCTAAAATATTATTTAAGAAGTCAGAGAAAATATGTAAATATTGATTGTAAGTAATATAAGGCTTTTTTCTAGTTGTCTTTCCATCTCAATATAATTAACTAGGCGGTAATGATTGATGAAAATGGAAATTTTAAGCTAAGAGCTGGCAGATATGTAGAAGAGTAAAGTAGTCAGTACATTGTTTTTCCTCTCTTAGGGGAGAGTTTTTGCTGAGTTGCAAACCATTCATTGAATCAATAAATATGTTTTAGCAGCATCACCTATGCACCAGTTACTGTGTTTGATTTGGGGGCCAAAAAAAAAAAAGATGAATGACATACATATTACTTCTATTAAAGAGATAATATTATAATAGTAAGGGAAGGTAGGTAACTCATATTATAATATGGTACAGCAAATGCTATAAGCAAAAATCCCAAGAGATAATAGATATACACAAGAGGAGGATAGAATGCAGACATGGAGTGGGTGAATGAGAAGGTATAAACAGTGGAACACAATCAGAAATATGTTTTATTAAAAAGAAAAATAAATAAATAAGGGAATTCCCTGGCAGTCAAGCGGTTAGGACTCCATGCTTCCACTGCAGGGGGCAGGGGTTTGATCCCCGGTGGGGGAACTAAGATCCCGCAAGCCATGTGGTGCAGCCAAAAACAAAAAAAAAGGAATAAGTTTTACATAGTTAGTTAGTTAGCTAGTTAGTTGTAAATGCTAAAACACCACTTCAATATCAGAAGCAACATTTTTTCTTTAAAAAATTATCTATATCACCAGGCTCTATATAGCAATAACAAAATGTAATGAAGGTGTTTCTTGGACCCCATTGCCTAGGAGTTCTTTAGACTCGCTCACCTAAAGAAAATATAAATAGAATTGAACAAACATATCAGCTTGTTATCAACTATAAAAATCACATTGCTAGGGCTTCCCTGGTGGCGCAGTGGTTGAGAGTCCGCCTGCCGACGCAGGGGACACGAGTTCATGTCCCAGTCCGGGAAGATCCCACATGCTGCGGAGCGGCTAGGCCCGTGAGCCATGGCCGCTGAGCCTGCGTGTCTGGAGCCTGTGCTCCGCAGCGGGAGAGGCCACAACAGTAAGAGGCCCGTGTACTGCAAAAAAAAAAAAAAAAAAAAAAAAAAAAATCACATTGCTACTTAGTTGAAATATTTCACAGAATCAAAATACAAAAATATAGCAGACTACAGCATTCTGATTTTTCTCATCTGCCTTAATGAACGTACCACATGGAGTTTTTCAATCAGAATTGTTGGCAGGGGAAAAACTCTAACCTTGGCATAAGAGGGAACCTGATGTTTTTAGAAAATACATATTTTTTAAAAGAATAAGGAAGATAAAATGTAATTTGGTAAAATATACATAACCATAGTTGACTAACACTAAAAATTCAGACTGTTCTCTCTCTCATTTTCTCTCCTTATTTCAAGGTGTGATCATTCTCTTTTGTGAATTTCTTATTTTGTTGGCATCTATGTATAAAGGGAATAACAAGACAGGTGCTTCTAGTCTTTACACTTGTTACATTCATATATGGAAAATAACAATTTTCTGAATCCTCTCTGATTTACCACAATCTGTGCTTCCTGGATCTCTGTATTCACTTATAAATAGCTTCAGATGGAAGTCATAACTCTTATCTCCACTACAAAAACCACCAATTGCTTTACCCAACTCTGAAAAACTGATGGATTCAGTGAAAAATATATATATATATATATATATATATATATATTTTTTTTTTTTTTTTTTTGATATATAACCAAACCAATTATTTGAAAGACTCTCTGGCTGACTAGCTCATTTTATAAATGCATAGGTACTAGGAATTCAAGGGTGTGTTTTGGACTACTAGATTAGCCAGTGATTTAGCTTTTCTCTTTTCAATGATGGTTGTCAACTGCAAAATAGAGAGGATTTGTGAAAAAGAAAAAAGAAATCTATTGAGCATGTATATGTGGTAGGCCTTGTACTAAACAATGCATGTATTATCTCATTTAATCCTTAAAAATAACCTGTGAGGTATTATCACTTCCCATTTCACAGATGAGGAGGCTGAAAATAAGACAATTTAACTTTTTCATTGTACAGATATTGAAAGAAAGTGATAGAGCTGAGATTTAAACTTGGGCCCAAATCTTACCCCTCAGATGAGGAACAGATATATCCCTAAAGCTTCTTTTTTGTTTCTTTGTTTTTGTTTTTTATAAATGCTTCCTTTTTTTTTAAATTTTATTTTATTTTTGGCTACATTGGGTCTTCATTGCTGTGCGCAGGCTTTCTCTAGTTGTGGCGAGCGGGGGCTACTCTTCGATGTGGTGCGTGGGCTTCTCATTGTGGTGGCTTCTCTTGTTGCGGAGCATGGGCTCTAGGCATGTAGACTTCAGAAGTTGTGGCTCGCAGGCTCTAGGGTGCAGTCTCAGTAGTTGTGGCACAGGGGCTTAGTTGCTCTGTAGCACATGGATCTTCCTGGACCAGGGATCGAACCCATGTCCCCTGCATTGGCAGGCAGATTCTAAACCACTGCACCACCAAGGAAGTTCCTCACAAAACTTCTTGTTAGTAATCCAGGGAGCTCATTAAGCAATATGGACATGTACATACAAACACATTTCCGATACTGGGAAATGATAGATGATAGATAGATAGATAGATAGATAACAGATGATAGATAGATGATAGAAAAATAACAATGTTAAGGCCATTAGGGTAGCATCCTTTTTACATAATCATATATATACTTTATTTTTATGTTTACCAATTAAACCTTTCAAATACATTCTAAATTCTACCCCACATAAAAATAATTGCAGGGGCTTCTCTGGTGGCGCAGTGGTTGAGAGTCCACCTGCTGGTGCAGGGGACACGGGTTCGTGCCCCGGTCCGGGAAGATCCCACATGCCGCAGAGCGGCTGGGCTCGTGGGCCATGGCCGCTGATCCTGCGCGTCTGGAGCCTGTTGCTCCACAATGGGAGAGGCCACAACAGTGAGAGGCCCGCGTACCGCAAAAAAAAAAAAAAAAAAAAAAAAAAAAAAATTGCAGAAAAGGGCTTTTGGATGATTGTGAAGATAAGACATTCTCAAAGGAAAATACAAGTAATAGTACTTTCCAGCAATTAATTGCAAATAATCTCAAATACTTAAACTACTATTTAAAATTGTTGAACCTTAATTTCTCTATGTAATTTTTCCATAGCATGTAATGTCCATAAATCTTGAGGGAATGTGTTATTTCATACCCAAATATAAAAATTCTCACAAATTTACAAACTAGTAGCATGAGTAAAATAAAAAGTAGAGTAATTATCTCAAAAACAATGGCCTCAATATGATATTTTCAAACTGTAGAAAGACATAAATGATCGATTTTCTTTTCTAGTCACCCAAATGTCCTCAAGATAAATGATGCAGTATAATTAAGTAGAGGAAAGTTTACTTTGCTCAATCCATGAGGAGCAGTAAATCTTTAACACTTACTAAATTTGTGTTAATTAGGTAGCCATGAAAAGCACGTTGTTATTAAAAATGATGGTAGAGCTTTAAAAAAGAAAAGAAAATTGCTATTCAGGTTAATTGAAGAATTTTTCAGGCAAGTATCAAAGAAAAAGAAAAAAATGACACTTGTTTTTACACCTTTATCAAAAATAAGCACCAAAGACAATAAAGATACCTAAGCACCAAGGTGAACTGACAAGTGGAAACCAAAGGAGCATATGCCAGTGTTATGTGGCATGAAAGAGGTTTAAAATACAATCCTTACCCATCAAGAAGCACAATTTAACTGTTAGGGTACTTGGAATGGAGAAATTCTATATTTTCTAACATTTGGATCAAATAGAGAATTATTTTAGGTTATTTGCCCTTTTAGAACTTCCCTTTCCTCTTTGGTAAAGAATCAGAATACAATACAATCTTGCAAGGTTTTTGCCAAAATCACATGAAATAAGGAATTTGAAAACTATACAGTGCTATAAAAAATAGGGCATTTTTATTACTCTGTAGAATGAAAATTATTCAGAGCTAATAAGTGTACAGCTGTGTGAAAACAAGAGAAGCCAGAGGGGTTGAATAATCCATTTAGGAAAATCCACATTTTAAAGGAGTTCCAGTGCATCTCACTGGTCAAATTAACTCAATGATGCAGTCACTGGGAGTATGATATGGGGTCCCTGTCCTATTTTCCCTCATTCATCATTCAATGGGCTGGACTGCTTTGGAAAATGAAGAAAGAAGAACAAGGGGAAGATGTTTAGATATTGTCATGTCTGGTTTTGAACCTATATAGGTTCTGTTTCGTTCTAGAAAAAGGAAGATCAAGGTTTCTTAATCCTCCAAACCCAAAAATAAGTACGGCCTGCTGTGGACAGAAGATTTCACTGAAAAAGGTTTTTATTCAGTATTCCTTTGTGGATCCCAATTTGAAGGCATCATCTTAATAGGCAAGTCCCTCTCATAGCTAAACAATTACAAGGACAATAATATTGTAATATTGATTACATTTTACAAGTGATATTTTGCCCTTAGCTGTGGATGGCATGCTTTGAGGAGCCCATGATGTCCTACCTACCTCAAAGCAAACCCTGACTTGAGTTCCATACTGATTATCATCATTGCTTTAGCCTTTCTATTCACACCCAAATGAATGATTATATGCGACCTCAACATAGCAAAGGACAAGGAACAGACATTGAGGAAATACAGTGTGGTAAGACTGGAATTTAGAAAGGGCCAAACTAATTTTTTTTTCTTTCTTTTGCGGTACGTGGGCCTCTCACCGCTGTGGCCTCTCCCGTTGCAGAGCACAGGCTCCAGACACGCAGGCTCAGTGGCCATGGCTCACGGGCCCAGCCGCTCCGCGACATGTGGGATCCTCCTGGACCGGGGCACGAACCCGTGTACCCTGCATCAGCAGGCGGACTCTCAACCACTGTGCCACCAGGGAAACCCCTAACATTCTTTTTATATCCCTACTATGTGCTGGGCACTTAGTAATAATTTGACTAAAGTCTCTCCTTTAATCTTTACAACAGTCCTGTAAGAATATTTTTAAAAATTATTTCAAAGCTTTCAGATTAGAAGAATTCAGTTTAGAAAGATTAATTTAAGTAATGGTTGCTGGAGTCTAGAATCCAAACTCATGGCCCATATTCCTGTCACTATCACAGTACTTCTCAGACTTTGTGAAATTTTTGTATTCATTTTTGTTTTTGTCTTGTTGTAATTATGTTACCAGCAGGGAAACATTCCCATCAAAAAAAAAAAAAAAATCTCACAGAGAAACTCAACTGTAAAACAAATTTTAAAGTAGTTAATTTGATTGCAAGTGAGGTCATGAAGAGGAGGCCTTCATTAATCACCCCTACATTGGCCACTACGACATTTGTTCCAAAGCTTTGTTTATTTCCAGGACTCAGAAAATCACTCAACTCGACAAGCTAACTTGAGTCCTTACTCTGAAAACTGCTCTTGCTGAATGCAGATGGAGGTCAAGGGGATGACATGGAATGAGATTACTAAAAGGGAGAGGGATGCAACAGAAAGGAGACAAGAATGAGATCACAAATTTGCCTATTTCACAATTCAGCCTATGATCAGTCCTGGATAAATGACACTCAATGTCATTTATGCTAATGATTTGAATGCAAATTTATTTTGACCAACATTCTTTCAGATTAAGAATCATACATATTCCTAGTCACACCTTACATTAAAGAAACATCTGACTTATAATTGATTTATTTGTCCTTAAAGAAGAAAAATGAATAAATGCATTTTAAAGCACCATTAATGAGTAAAACAGCATTTTAATTAATGTGCCTTTAATTAAACAAAATTAATTTTCTTCACAAGATCCTAAGTGATTTTTTTCCACCCCCTCTAGGCAAAACAGCAGCATTAAATGTTTCAGCCCATTAGGTTTTAAAGTTTTAAGTGACAGAAAAGTTGGATTCCTGAATCTGTATTACAACCCACTCACAATGGAAAATTAATAGCTCATAAATGTAACTTCTGTTACTAGTAAATTACATCAAACATTTTCCTGAAATAAACATTTTTTTAAATGGAGCTAATTTTAACTTCTGTTCTCTGCCCCAGGTGGTCACAGCTCAACAAAGGAACACAGCAGCGGCAATGGACCAGAGTAACTTGGGAACCAAAAGTTCACACACCTGTAGCTTCAGCTTTTCATGCACCATCTATTTTTCTCTTCTAGCCCAAGGCATAGGCCTTATAAATCATTGTTGGTTTTTATTTACATGTAAACACATAGCCTAAGCAAATGTGACATAAGGGTCCACAAAATATGGGTAAGAAAATTCTCTTTTAAAAAAATAAACAATTAGCAAAAAAATAGCTTCAAAAAAATACCTTCTGTGAAATGTGGACAAAGTGAAGCTTCTGTTTCTACATCTGGGGGAAACATACACGATAAGAATTAAAAATGCTGTAATAATTTAAGAAAGCAGATTTAACTTTGGTGTCCCTGGAACAAGTTGAGAGACAATATTGGTCTTCTTCAGGCTCTTGTCTTAAATTTTGCAAAGTACTGTCCAATCATCAAATGCAAGAAAACTCAATGAAATGCTAAACTCTGACTTGCCAAGGCAATGCATTGTAATTAGAATCCTTTGTGTTCCACCTAAGTCAGTGGTTCTTGAACTTTTATGTACATAAAACACACCAACAGGTGCTTTTCAAAGTGTAGGATCCAAACCCCATTCCTAATTCAATGAGTCTGGGAGAGGGCCTAGAGCAATCTGTTTATCCTATGTGATTCTAAAGTAAGTAGTCTGATGACTATGAATAGACACAGACCTATAAAGATGTTTTTTTTCCATATATACACCTTTGTATAAAATTTGGAAAATAAAAGGGAAAAAATTCTGAAAAGAAAACATAATTGCTTGTAGTCCCATCACTCAACATAGCTACTGCTAAATCTGTACAACAACTTCTAGGAGTATGTGTATAATTATCCACAGTTTTCTTCATGCTGTATATATTATATATAATATTTCACATCTAATTTAATATTACATCTCAAAAACTTTCTTTAAGTCATTAAAAACTGTGTATAAAATTCTGTGATGATTATATTTTCTCTTAATATTTGAAGATATTATTCCATGGTTTTCCTACACAGTGTTGCTAATGAAAAATCTAATGATAGATTCCTGGTTGCTCATAGGTGACTTTTTTAAAAATCTCTGAAAACACAGACAATTTTATTTTCATCATTGATATTCTTAAACTTTATCATCCCATGTTATATAAGTAAAAGTTTACCTACAAAATTAGAGGGGTTACACAAATGGAATTTCACTATCCACTTTCTATGTCTTTAATCGTTCATTTAACAATGGATTTTACAGGAGTCTAGATAGAAGAGGGCCAAAGATGACAGAATAGGAAGACCTTCAGTTCAGTACCACACATGGGGACACCAAAATTACAATTTATAGAGCAACTATTAATGAAAACAACCTGAAGGCTAGCAGTAAAGAGCTTCAACAATTAAAAATATAAAGAAGGAAGCACTACAAGATGGGTAGGAGAGGGACAGAGACATAGTATAGACAAGATCCACACCTCCAGGTGGGCAACCCACAAACAGGAGGATAATTACAATTGCAGAGAGTCTCCCCAAGAAGAAAAAGGCCCAAGCCTCACATCCAGCTTCCCAGCCCAGGGTTCCTGCACCAGGAATATAAGCCTCAGAACTTTTGGCTTTGAGAGACAGTGGGACTTGCTTTCAGGAGAGTCAGGTGGCTTGTAGGAAACACAGACTCCACACTTAAAGGACACAAACAAAATCTCACACACTCTGAGACCCAGGGCAAAAGTAATAATTTAAAAAGATCCTGGGTCAGACCACTTGCTGATCTTGGAGAACCTTTCAGAGAGGCAGGAAGCAACTGAGACTCATCCTTGTGACATAGACACTGGAAGCATCCATTCTTGGGAGCTCACTTTACCATGAGGATACTGGTGCTAGAAAGTACTGTTTTGGAGTCCTACCTCTAGCTCATTAGCCCCAGGCAAAGAAGACATAGACACAGATGGCAAAGACACAGCCCCACACAAGAGTAGACCAGTTGCCATAAGCCCTCCCGAGCCTCTCAGCTGCCCTAGGACCTGGCTCCACCCACCAGTGTGCTGATACCAGTCATGGACCCCCATGGTCCTGTGGCCAGGGACACTGGAACCCAGCACCACCCACCAGTGGACTGGCACTAGCCTCAGGACCCCATGGGGCCCTGCAGCCCGGCCTTGGGACAAAGACCCACCCACCAGCAGGCTAACACCAGCTCCAGGACCTCTGAGCCCTTCACCTAAAGATCCCAGGGCCCAGCTCCTCACACTTACTGGCCAGCACTAGCCCTGGGACCAGGCTCACTACCTGTGGACAGGCATCTGTCCTGGGACCACCTGGGTCCCAACCCCACCCACCACAAGTGGACACCAGATTCAGGACACCTTGGGCTCATCACCCAGCAAGCTGATAGTTCCAGGACACCCCAGGCCCACAGCAGACCACATCAGAAACCAGTCCCATAAACCAGCAGGCTGACACTAAATCCCAAACCCCCACAGTCCCACAAAGAGCTGTGTCAGGATCCTGCCTGACTACCAGTGGACCAGCACCTGATCTGGGATCTTTCAGGTCCCAGCCCCACACACCAGCAGGCCAGCACCAGCCCCAGAACACCTGGCCCCTGAAGCCTTCTGCCTTGTGAACTGGCCCAGCCCCTTAGCAGACAAACACCAAAACTGGAACTCCCTGGGCCATGCAGACAGTGGCACAATGACCCAGCCACTCCCAGCAGTGACCAGCAGTCTCCACATTACGCAGGGCCTGGCAACAAGCCAGGCAAGAGTACATTCATGCCTACCAGCATGCTCACAGTAGGCAGTCCTGCCACAACAGAAGGACCCATGCAGCCCCCACAGAGGGCACCTCTAGAGCACATAGCTCTGGTGACCAGAGAGGAATGTACTGCTGGACCCCATATCATGTCTCCTGTATGAGGCCACTTGTTCAATCAAGATGGGGAAACATAACTGACTTATCTAATACATAGAAATAAATCAGATAATAGGAAAAATGAGGCAACAGAGGAATATGTTCTATATAAAGGAACAAGATAAAATCCCAGAAGAAGAACTAAGTAGAGACAAGCAATCTACCCAATAAAGAGTTCAAGGTAATAATCATAAAGATGCTCAATAAACTCAGGAGAAGAATGGAAGAATACAGTAAGAAGTATAACCAAGAGTTAGAAAACATAAAGAAGAAACAGAGCTGAAGAATATGTAACTGAAATTTAAAAAAAAAATACACTAGAAGGAAATAACAATAGATTACATGATACAAAGGAATGGATCATTTGGAAGACAGAGTAGTAAAAATAAATGGAACTGAAAATATATATATTTTTAAAAATAAGGACAATTTAAGAGACCTCTAGGACAACATCAAGTGTACTAACATTTTCATTATAGGGATCCCAGAAGAAGGGAGAAGAGGGTAGAGAACATATTCAAAGTGATAATAGCTGAAAACTTTCCTAACCTGAGAAAAGAAACAAACACCTAGGTCCAAGAAGCACAGAAAGTCCCAAACAAGAAGAATCCACAGAGGCACAGACCAAAGCAAATTGTAATAAAAATGGCAAAATTTAACGATAAAGAGAGAATATTAAACATAGCAAGGGAAAAGCAACTAGTTTTGTACAAGGGAGGTCCCATAAGGCTATCAACTCACTTTTCAGCAGAAATTCTGCAGTCCAGAAGGGAGTAGCATGATATATTTAAAGTGATGAAAGGAAAAAAAACCTACAACCAAGGATAATACACCCCACAAGTCTATCATTTAGATTTGAAGGAAAGATGAAGAACTTTACAGACATGAAAAAACTAAAAGAGTTCAGTACCTTGAAACTGACTTTACAAGAAATGCTAAAGGTAGTTCTCTATCAGAAACAAAAAGACCAAAACTAGAAACATGAAAATTACCATGGGAAACCTTTTATTGGTAAAGGTAAATATAGAGTAAAAGTAGTAAATGAACCACCTAAAAAGCTAGTAGGAAAGATAAAATCAAAAGTAGTAAAATCATCTATATTCTACTTATTGTGGAATAAGTAGTTGAGGGATACACAAAACAAAAAGATGTAAAATATGACATCAAAAACATTAAATGTGGTGGGGTGAGTAAAATGCAAGGTAGTCAATATGTGTTCTAACTTAAGAGATCATAAATTTTAATATATATATATGTAATACATATATTAAATCTATAATAGATACACACACAAAAAAGAGAAAGGAATCCAAACATAACACTAAAGATAACTATCAAACCACAAGGGAAGAGAGCAAAATAATAAAGGAATAAAAAGGAACTACAAAAACACCCCAAAACAAGACACAGAATGACAATAAGTGCATACCTGTCAATAATTACTATAAATCTAAATGGACTAAATGCTCCAGTCAAAAGACATAGAGTGGCTGAATGTATATAAAAAGAAGACCTATATATATGCTGCCTATGAGAAACTACTTCAGATCTAAAGACACATACAGACTGAAAGTTAGAGGATGTAAAAACAAATTCCATACAAATGGAAATGAAAAAAATCCAGGGCAGCAATATTTTCATCAGACCAAATAGATTTTAAAACAAAGACTGTAACAAGAGACAAAGAAGCATATTACATAAAGAGATCAATCCAAGAAGAATATATAACAATTTAAAATATGTAAGTACCCAACATAGGAGCACCTAAATATATAAAGCAAATATTAACAAACATAAAGAAATAAATTGACAGAAACACAATAACAGTAGGGGACATTAACACCCCACTCACATCAAAATACAGACAGAGACAGAGAATCAATAAGGAAACATTGACCTTAAATGACACATTAGACCAGATGAACTTAAGAGATATATAAAAAATATTCCATCCAAGAGCAGCAGAAGGCACATTATTTTCAAGGGCACATGGAATATTCTCCAGGATAAATCACATGTTAGGACACAAAACAAGTATTCTGAATTTCATGAGTACTTCATGAGTATTTCTCTGCCCCCCACGTATATTGCTTAAGAAGCTGCTGCCTTACCTGGCCCAGTGGAAACTCAAATATAGAAACTTCCTGAACCACACACAGATCTGGTTTACTGATGACTCTTCTGGCTAACTTCTACGAGGATGGAATAGGGTACAGTTCTCACTCATACCAGCCCCTGAGAACTAAAGGATCCTTGCCTTGATTTTTCTCTGTGTTTGTTTCAAAAGCACGTGTTATTTGACAGAGATGTTTTGCAGCTGTGCTTTAAGAGATATGCAGTGGTCAACAGCCCTGAACTGGGTCTGACTTGACCACAGGAACACACCTGCGTAGATGAGACCTGGAGGTGTCCAAAAGTTACCTTTGCTTCATTACAATGTTAAGATCTCCACCAAGGGAGGGACTTGTACTCTGCTGGGCACAATTTGTGCAGTGTACAAAGTAAGTGGAAGACTGAGCATGCCCAGGCTACCCCTAGCTGCCCCTGGAAATCTCTGTCCCTTTCCTAGAGCCCCGATGACATGTCTGCCTCCTACTCCTTAAAATTCCCTTATTCCCCTCCCTTTAGGGAGAAGGTGATTTTGGAGTACAAGTTCTCCCTTCACCATTCCTTGATCAATGAATAGTTTCTGCTCTGCTACATTAAACCTGGTTTGTTTGATTAGCACTTGTGATGCTGGACAAAAGACCCATTGAGGGATCCCTGACCCATTGAGGATTGGTAACACAGCTGTCATCCAACCTGAGAGGGACAGTAAAGGATGCTTGGCAAAATGGGCAGAGCCTCATGCAATGTGGATGGCTATTCAGGCCACCCCAGTAAATGAGCTGTGCTATATTTTCACTGACTCATGGGGCTGTGGCTAATAGCCTGGCTGTTTGGTCAGGCCACTGGCAAGCCTCAGACTGCCATATAAACAATCTTCCCTTTGAGGATGAGGCATTTGTATCAAAACTAGCTCTGCTCCTAATAAGTTTTTGTTACCTGTGTAGATGCGTACCAGAAAGGCTCTTGTGCTGACTGAGGAGAACATAACGAATGAGCAGACCACATCTGTCACCTAAATACAAAGACTGAATAGCCCTCTAACTCAGGACAAGCAGACATGCATCCCATTACCTCCTGGATCCATGAGAAATCAGCCTATGGAAATTCAAGCACCATCTTAGACTAGCCTATGTGCTTAGACTGCCGCTACTATTTGAAGAAAAACAGCATGAAAAAGCTGTCCTACCTGCCAGGCCATCGCCAAAGCTAAAAGTACTGACCAGGGACAAATCTTTCAATCTAATGGTCCAGGGAGTTCTTGACAAATAGATTATATCAGGTCTCTGATCCCATCTAGAGGGTTCTATCACCAGAAAAGCCCACTGGGGTCCCCAGGAAAAATAAGAAAGATAAGTGATATGTGATATGTGTGATATGTGATATGTGATAAGATGAGGTCTAACCTCTTCTTTCATGGTTTCACTTGTTTGTAGGCAGCCATGGGCAGAGGCCTTGCCCTTAACACATCGGATTAGAGTTCCCAGCGCAGACTGCAAGTTGGCAAGTCGTGTGGAGAAGAGCTCCCCACAGCACTTCAATAAAGATGGTGATGATGGACCACGTGCAGAGATGCTGTGCCCCGCACTTCGATCTGGAGACTTGAGCAACATAACTACTCCTGACCTGCAAGAACTCCACCCCTCCCTCCACAGATGAGAATCCTACAAACCAGCCCCACCATCAGCCTGTTTGGGAGAGTGTGTACTTTAGAACGTGAGCTCACACCTCTCCGTTCTTTGATCAAAGGATAAAACTTTGCTTCTGAACTGAACTTGGTCTCATTCTATTGATGCGACTGACACCAGGCAGGATGACACTGGTTGGGGTTTGACTCAAATACTCGGGAACTGTTCCACTAGATCTTGATTACAGTTGACACCTTCTCTGGGTCTGACCTAGCCATCCTTGTGAATTCCACTGACTTAGACCACACTGCCCAGGTCACACAAGACCATATTTGTATTTTGTTCAGGTTTCCTGAGCACATTGTGTCTAGTGATGGCCCCAAATTGTGGCTCATGTTCCACATCAGGGGGCCAACATGGGCATACAATGGATTTTTCAGGTTCTATATCACTTCCAAGCTGCAGAGGTGATTGAGCATTTTAATGGACAATCAAAAGACAGGTTTAAGTGTCTTTTGATGGGAGGAGTAAAGATAATTCTAGTCTGAACTCAAATCTCAAGCGATCAGTCTGGGATCTCAATGCAGAAATTCCCTAAAAGGGTACCTCTCATTTGCCCCATACATTTTACCAGGATGCCTGCCCTCTCCTTTCAATTGTACAATCTTTTTTTTACAATTATTGACAGTTTGTTCTCTATAAGGAACACTGCAAGGACCCTCCATCCCTTTCTAACTCTTCCTGAAGACTCAGATCAATGGGAGATTAGAAGGGCTATTAAACAGTGAGGAGTGAGAGTCAGTAACCTCCTTCTCCATCTACTACACAGGTGCAGAGGATGGATTTTTGCCATCAAGGACTTTGAAAATTATGATCATCAATTTGAAGACTCTAGTTTAATATTTTCCCTAAGGTGGCCCTGCTGCTTTGCTTCATGTAGCCCCATGGGATCTACATCAATACATAGAATAGAAACATTTATTGAACTGCTGGAGGATCCAAGCCAGAAGATTTGGGTAAATCACCCCAGAAAATGGATTAAGAATGCTATCCTTGCCCAAGGTATGGGACAGATTGCCACACTGCAGTCAATGGGGAAGGTCTCCTTGACCTATAGGATGTGAGCTCCTTCAAACCTAAAAGCCTGGGTAAAGGAGAGGGAGGGGAAGGGGATGTAACTTCTCTTCTCTCTCCTACAGAATACACTGTGTGACTCCTGCCTTGCTGAATTTGTTGATGAATCTGCTCCAGACAGTCACCCCTGTCCTGAATGTGACAAGCCATTGGATATGTCACTCACTGCCTGATCCCACAAATAAACATTTGATAGCTGTGCCAATAAATACCAGGAACAGACATTTCTCTAACCACAGACCTTCTGACACCTCCTGTACCCAAACCTTATTCAGCTGAAATGATTCTTTGCCACAACTGGACTCTGACACTGCAGAAGCTAAGTGCTATCAGAGGTACACTGGGAACACCTGGGAAAGGGATCATAGGCTCTGCCATCAGTGCTACTTAGGTATGGGTAGTGGCAGTCTTCTCCTCCAGTCTTCCCCTACACTCACCCTAGTTCTACACAAACTCCTCAATTCTGCTCAAGAATTCTGCCCACCAGGAGAGACTCTTAGCTGGTTGATCCTCGTAGTATTCAATGACTCTACCCTCTCAACACTGTGTGTGCACCCTCTTGGGATATTATTTCATCCACAAAAACCAAACCATCACCTTTCTTCCTCCTACAAATGTGACATACATATGGGCATGAATAAGAACATCCCCTCCAATTGAATATGTCACATTATGCTGACACAGGTGGGAGCTCCAAAACCAGGCACAGCCCAATTACTAGAGGGAATTGACAAGTGGCATTCTGAACTCTCTGCTCACAGGTATGCTCATGTGGTTACCCCACCATGAGGGGCATTCAATTAAGAAAAGTTTTGCACAACCCGTCCTGACCCTCGCTGAGGTCATTAATGATAATACCTCTGCTTTGTAGGCAAAAAAGACCAGCTCAATTCTGTGGCTCAAATAATGTCAGATAACTACATAGTCCTCAACTTCCTGCTGGCCAGCCAAGGAGCTTGGGTGTGATTGGGGTCCATGGCTATGTGCACTCCTCCAGGCAGGCCTGATTTTCCAGCTTCAAGTGACTTGGATCATGGCCCTTGTCCACTGTTGCCTCAGAATAATTAACCAGTTATTGTCAGAGCTCCTTAAAGTCCAATCTATTTGGGCCCATCGTGGGATAACCTGTGTTTTTCACCCTAGCCCATAAAGATCAAGAGTTGGAGTTGAAGAGTCTGGCTCTAGCCCCAAATCCTATGGATAATCTTTAAGGCCCTATTTTCATGTTTTTCACAAATAGCACTAAAAAATGTGCATGACTTGAGGGAAAAATCTAGTATTAGCTGATGTCTACAGGCTCCAAACATATTTCATTTGGGAGTAGAGGAGAGTTTTGGCAGGCCATTACTTCTTCAACTAGGTTATTATAAAGCAAACTCATATTCAAGTTCCAAGAAAACTTTCACACTATAACTCTGACCTGAGGCTGGTTGACCTTGTCAACTATCTTTCTTTATCTCTGTGGCTCTTTGTCCTATTTGCTACACTTAAAACTTCTCCTCTATCCATATGTTAAGAGTTGTCTCTGAATTCAAAGACTCTGACAAAGTTCTGCTTCTTATATAAGAGTGTGGGAAACTCCAGCAATCTAGTCTCCAGTGAAAATAATGAAAATTATTTTAAACTTAAATTATTCGAAATTTCTGGAAATGGCACAACAGACAGGTAACAAGTAAAAAGCTTCAAAAAATATACTAAAATTTATGAAGAATTATAAGAATCTGTGGTAGTTGAACCGTGACCTGTACCCTCCTTTCCAAGCCTCAGTTTAACACTATGGAATCTCCACTGTAGACTGGGACAGAGTCTATAACCCTTATATATTGAAAACTGAAACTTTTATTACTATATAATATCTCCTTAAATGTATTTAATGATTTAGTTTTAATATTTTATTTTTTCTGATCTCAACATTACTTCTCATATCTTATTATTTATTAGCATTAATCTAGTACATATATTCCATCATTCTTTTCATTTTTTAAAAAGATTTTCTCTTAGGTGTTTCCCAGTAAACAGCCTATGTCTTCAAGTGGAATGATTTTCAAGAGTTCACCCAGAAGAATGGCTCCTGCCTAGATCTGTATTCTGTGCTCTGGTTGCACAATTAATCTAATCTTTCTGGCTAACATCTTCTAAAACATCTTAAAATGTTCTGGTTGCTAATGGTACCCTGTCTTATTTCTGGTCCCATTATAGGTTTATTCTAGAAGGATAGAAAGACAGGCAAATAAAAATATATTCATCCTAGATGTATATGTACAGGAAGATAATTTTCTCTGTTGTTTCTATATGATTTGGATGAGAGAGGAGAAAATGGATGTACTTAGTCTGTCCTCTTGATCTGTTCTCTTAATTGTCCTCAAATATGATGAACTCAGGTTCACAGAGAGTAAGTGATTTGTACAAACTCACTAATTAATAACTAATTAATAGCAGAAAGAAAACTGAGGCACTGAGCTCTTAATTTCTATGCAAGAACTGTTTTCACTAGAGTGTGTCTTCAATACACACGTGTTTAAAAATTTATAGCACAAAAAGAATTAAGTGAAAATATAATAGTTGTGAAAAAGCACTTCTAAATGACTTTTATAAGTAATGTTTAGAATTGAAGTGTAGCAACTGTTACAGAAGCGCTCCACTTACAAAACTGAAAACAGCTCTCTCTTTAATAAAACCAATGCATCAGAAAGTCAATATATATCCTACTGATGTGCTCATTAGAAGTGGAGACTGAGTTACAAAGCTCAATCAGCAACTGGTCGATACAGGATTTCAAGTGGACATCATTGGCCCAGCTCCAGTGCACCAATCTATAAGTCTTCTTCTAAATCATCCACGATGCTCAGAACTTTATTTCTTCCTGAATTAGCTAAACTTTCTTCAGCATTTCATATTATTTTTAATCAAAAATTTCTCTTCTATTTATCTCTAACCTGTTTATTGACGCTGAGTTTATAGACAAGACTCACATATGACTGAAACTGAAAGCCGTGGGAGACTGCAAAGTTGGATCATTTTTATTGAAGAGCTCAGAAGATTAACCACGTGACCCAGTGATTTATAATAACAGTTATAAGCCAAGGAGTTTCATACACTTGGATAGATTTCACAAATACCTTCCACATCAGAACTCACAAAGGCTGCCTTTTTCTACTAATACTAATAATTTTTACTAGTGCTTTTGTAACAAATAAAAGAAAAATTACATTGAGATTAATATGCCAGATTTTAACTCTAAACTTTTTATGTCCCAGAGAATAAACTCATATTATAAAAATAGGTCCAGCTTTAACGTATAGACAGGGTACACAGTGAATAAATAAATAACTAGAGTAATTTTCCTGAGAAGTATCTAGTCTGGGAGTAAAATTAAAATGACCTTTTGAGACTAGAAAATGTCCTGCAAAAGAAGGATGCATATAAAAGGGAAAAGTGCCGAGAAAAATATTTAGGAAAAAGAAAATCAAAATAATGTACAATTAAAATATAATCTAGAACAAAATATTATGAGTCAGTCCTCTTCTCATATACTACTGACATCCAAAATATATGTATAGAAAAAAAAAGAATATACTTTCTCATAAAGTAACATTATAAGTGGTCTTTATGTCCCCATGTCCATTCACAAGAACAAGGAACACATAATAAGGCCAAAGTTACTTTACATGTACTTATAAAGTAAAAAAGATAGAAGCAATGCAAACTCTTTTTTTTTTTTTTTTTTTTTTGCGGTACATGGGCCTCTCACTGTTGTGGCCTCTCCCGTTGTGGAGCACAGGCTCCGGACGCACAGGCTCAGTGGCCATGGCTCACGGGCCTAGCCGCTCTGCGGCATGTGGGATCTTCCCAGACTGGGGCACGAACCCGTGTCCCCGGCATTGGCAGGCGGACTCTCAACCACTGCGTCACCAGGGAAGCCCATTTTTATTTACTTTTAAATATTAAAAAAGTTGACTCAAATTTATAATATACCTAAGAAAAGGTAAATAAAATTTTGCAGGGCATGAATTAATGATTTTTATTATTTATACTTGTCAATTAATATACTCCTTACTTGCAAAAGAACTGAGGCAATTTACAAATCATATGTAACAAAAAAAGTGTGTAAAATGGATAGAACCATTTTTGCTCAACCCTCCCCTCCCCCACTCTTCTCAGAGATACACACTCTGTAGTGCAGGGATTCCACAGTTTGTGCAACTTGTAGTGCAAGGACAGAAACTGTTTAGAACAAAGTGATTATATTCCCGAGGGCAGAGTTCGAGGAAGTCTGCTTATTCCTATAAAATATCCTTCTGGGTTCTCTATAGGCTAAAACATATTTATATTTTTAATATTGTGAGATATAAAAGGCAAGAGGATAAGAAAAAGCTTTGAAAAGAAAGCATATAGGAAGCTAAGAGTATAGCTCCTAATCCTTCCTTGCCTTCATTTTGTTTCCCCGGAGAATGGGAAAACAGTATCAGATAGATGTCTCCTTGTGGACGGGTGAACTTGAGTATAGAAACTGATGTTTGCTTCCCTTCTGGTGACTTCTGAAGGCTGACAATATATTATTCATATATAGCATATAGGGAGGTAGCACAGAACCACAGTGCTGCCCAGAGGGCTACTGAGCCAAGCAGAGGAAGAACAACTCAGAGAAGAGGTTAAAGTGTGTATTGCTGGCAGGGTCCAAATAGTCACAGTTGTCCTTCGATCTTTCTGTAATGGACAGGGTCAAGGTAAAGCTGTCAAAAAGAAAGATGCACAAAGGCCCATGTCAAGACCACACCCATCAGACCCAAACAGACTGAGCAGGAGAATCTCTTCCCCTACCCACTGCCCATCCCATGAGCAGCACTCCTTTCCTCCCTGCTGTCTGACCAACAAACAAGAATGAGAGTGACAGTCTTGAGTATACAGACTCAATATGGAGACATGAAGGGAAGGAAGTTCAGAAAGAAGAGAGTTTGAAATCCGAAGAGTGATTGAAATAATGATTATATCAAACAACTTACTGACTATTCACCCAAGAGAAATATAAGTTTTAATAAGTAGATTAATTGTGGATATTATTGGGGTGGATGAAGATTTAATCAAGAATGGGAAAAAAGATTCCTTCTCTGTATATTTGGGGATCCAGTGACTAGAATCATTCATACAAGCTTTATATTTGAATATATCTGCATTGAGAGTCATCAGGCAAACAAGATACACATGGTAGATAAGTACACAGTTGATTGACCTACAAGTATATACTTTACCTAAATTGGTATCATCAAAGTCACTACTCAGAAATGAAGATTTGGTATTGGGCTAAGGAAATTGTCTTAGTCTGCCATGTCTCTTGCTTTTGAAATTTCTGTTGTTGTTGTTCCCACTGTGGTTGTGTATTTTGGTGTAAGTTGGGTCAGCAGGTTGAGTTTGCTTTCAAGGCTTGTCCTAAAGGGGGCAGGACTAATCTGCTCAGCCTTAGTCACATGTCCTCCCCTGTGACAAAAGGGATCAGGATACTATAGTTGACTGGTTCAAGCAGAACCATTTGTGGTGGAAAGAGGACACTCCCACAAAGAAAAGATACTGGAAGAATAAAACAAATCTATGCTTACCACCTGGGTGAAAAAACAAGAAGACAAAGGTAGAGGAATACATGAAAGAGAAAATAGATATGTGAAAAATACTGGACTAAGAATTCCTACTGAGCTTCTTCACAGCCAAAGCAAGAAGAGAAAAAAGAATAATATAATTGTTCTTGACAACTACAAAGAGGAAACAGAACAGTTAATCGAGAGAAACTTAGCGGGTGATACACAGTAATTTTCTCAGAAGCCTTATGTAATGATCGTTGATAAAAAAGGAAAAATAAATGTTGGCGAGGACAGGGAGAAGGCAACATATACTAAATTATAATTATGTGATGCCTTATTTTGGAGAATTAAAGGAAAACCATCTACTATTTAACTTTGTGATAATCTGATACAATGTGAATTCAGAATTAAAGGCCTTTGTGTGACTTTTGCTCTAGTGTTTCCCAAAACCTAGATACATACCAGAATCACCAGGAGTGCTTATTAAAAGCAAAGATTTCAATGGTCTAAATTGAAGTCTGAGAAGCTGTACTTAATAATGCCGCTAGCAATTCTGATTTAGGTATCCCTGCTTGGGAACCACTGATTTACACTATAGTCTCAAGCACTGATTGTCCTAGCCAGGTGTCTGAGAGGACTTTGGACAGTTGCCCATAAATCCATCCACTTCCCTTGCCCTACTCTCCTTTGTCTCTTGTTAAGGTGGTAATAGAGGACAGGTTGGCCTATGGCTTGTTTTTCCCAGGCTCCTATGTTACCTGACTTCCAGATAGGTTGAGTCAATGGGAAGTAGTGGTAAGATATTAGATTGCAGAGGAAGGGGGAGAGGCCAAGTTATTCCAGACATCACTACCACCAACTCTGCTTCACACTACCCCCACCTGGCGTTGCATTTAAAATTTTGACCCTGTGTCTTCCATGGCTTCAACTCTACTAGACCATGTCTCCTCCTTGGTTCCATCTCCAGATAGACAGACCCTACTCGTAGCACTGATTTCTGGGCTCTGAAAATCCTATCTCCCTTCTTTTCTTGAGCTCTGGAGGGCCCTGGAAGTGGAAGTTGTTTTTAGCTGCTGATGATCTCGAGGTTGCCTCACAGTCTTCTGCTTGGCTTCTCAGGTCTTCCACTATCCATGTAACCAATTCTCTGTATTAAATTCTTTCAATTTAAAAACATACAATGGATTTTGATCAGATTGTATCTGATACTGTGTAGTTAATTGAAAGACCAATATATTTCAGATACTGGACACATATGTGATAAAGCTCATATTCCAGATGATAGTTCCATAGACAAAGATGCGTATAAACATATACAACTATGACTTGTATTTTTCACCATTTAAAAATCTACCACAGCAGCACATTGGAGTGGAGATGAGTTTCTTTATTGCCCAGAGAAAAAACAGACTATGCTCAGAAAACAGCTTTTTTTTTTTATTAACATCTTTATTGGGGTATAATTGCTTTACAATGTTGTGTTAGTTTCTGCTTTATAACAAAGTGAATCAGTTATACATATACATATGTTCCCATATCTCTTCCCTCTTGCATCTCCCTCCCTCCCACCCTCCCTATCCCACCCCTCCAGGTGATCACAAAGCACCGAGCTGATCTCCCTGTGCTATGTGGCTGCTTCCCACTAGCTATCTACCTTACATTTGTTAGTGTATATATGTCCATGCCTCTCTCTCGCTTTGTCACAGCTCACCCTTCCCCCTCCCCGTATCCTCAACTCCATTCTCTAGTAGGTCTGTGCCTTTATTCCTGTCTTACCCCTAGGTTCTTCATGACGTTATTTTTTTTCTTAAATTCCATATATATGTGTTAGCATACGGTATTTGCCTTTCTCTTTCTGACTTACTTCACTCTGTATTCACTCTGACTTACTCTGACTTACTTCACTCTTCACTCTAGGTCTATCCACTTCATTACAAATAGCTCAATTTTGTTTCTTTTCATGGCTGAGTAATATTCCATTGTATATATGTGCCACATCTTCTTTATCCATTCATCCGATGATGGACACTTAAGTTGTTTCCATCTCCGGGCTATTGTAAATAGAGCAGAAAACAGCTTTTTAAACACATGTTTTAACATTTGTTTAATTGAAAACTCATATTCTACACATTAGTACATGCAAAAGTTGTTTGTGGCCTCAAACTTCTGATAACAGAAGTTACCAATCATTACATAATAAATGAAGCTTCATACAGTCTCTCTGGAATGGAAAATTTATGATCTTCAAAATACACTCACAGATACATTAAATGAAGTGTTTAATATGTATTAAATGTATATTTGATTTAGGCATAATTGATAGAGCTGTTGTTATTGAGGCGTAATTATCCAGTACATTCGGTTGCATTCTACACGTCCACATGGAGTGTAAGAGAAAGCACACTATACTGAAACATTACTAATGAAAAGATATTTTTAGTTATTTTGAACACAGGTGTTTGATGAAAAGCTTTCATGGGAGAAGAAACATATAAAGATTTACTTATGTGGAAATTCTAAAAGGTTATCTCTTCTGTGTACCTACAAACATTTTTGTGGCTGCCATCACTGGTTATTACAAAAGGTTGAGTGACATATTTAGGTATTTACACAAAACTATGGACAATATAAATTTTCCATTAATAGTTAGAAACTTGTGAATTTAGAACTTTTCACAAATTAGCAGAATAACTAGGTAAAGTAAGAACCTACTGAAACATTTTCTAGAAAGAATGATTATGATACCTTACTCTACACAGAATTAATCGCTATCTTCTCTGTTAGACTGAAAGCTCCATGAAGGCAAAATACTTTGCTATTTTTTTCATCTTGTTAAAAGAAAATCTGAGTCATATTAAAAATTTTAAGAGTTTATTTGAACAAAAATCTAAAAATCAGGCAGTGCCAAAGCAAAGGGGTTAGGAGTGTTCAGCTGAATGGAGCTGGGGAGAGATATTTATAGGGAAGATGGAAGCAAAGTAAGGAAGTTCTTGACTGGCTATAGCTTAAAGCCTAGTTGGCTGCTTGTGACTGGTTGTCCTCAGGTTTCAATTTCATAACCTTGAACTTTTACAGGCTTAGATTTTGATTTGTTTATGTAGGCTTCCACAACATTAGAACCACCTTTGTCTAGTGACCTCCTGATTTATTTAACATTCTGTATCCAAAGTGTTTAAGACAGTACCTGGCACGGAGTAAATGCTGAGAGAATATTTGTAGCATTGAAATAAATTGACCTTAACTGAATTCAATTGAACTAATTAAGAGGTCTGAGTGTTTAATTCATAATTTGTACAGAAACCTATATAGGCCATCATGAAGTCTCCTAATACAATGTTCTTTCCTTCTTCCTTGTTCTGTTTCTGGAAAAAGAGAGAGAGAATATGAGACTCCAAACATCCACACAAAGTCAGAAGACTGGGCATGAAGTGATTGCAAGTCCTGCATGTGTGACTTACCCAGCAGTTACTGAAATGTTTCTCTGATACCCTCACTTTAACCACTTTCTTTCTGTTGGACTGCTGTAACAGAATACCATAAACTGGAAATTGATTTCTCACAGTTCTGGAGCCTGGGAAGTCGACGATCAAGGCACCAGCAGATTCACTGTCTGGGAAGGGCCCACTTTCTGGTTCATAGACAACCATTTTCTCATTGTGCCCTCGCATTGCGGAAGCCCCTCTTTTACAAAATCACTTATCCCATTCAAGAGGGTTTTGACCTAATCACCTCCCCAAAGCCCTACCTTTTAATACCTTCACTTTGAGGGTTAGAAATTCAACACGATTTTTTTTTTTTTTTGCAGTGAGATGGAACATAAACATTCAACCTATATCACTGACCAGGAAGAAACACCATTTCTTAAAAGGACCCCGTCTTTAAAATACCAAATTATGTTTTAGTGAGAAAGTAAATGATAAATAGGAAAAAGTCAAATATGTTATTAGAAACATCCATATTCCTGACAGTTATACATACACAAATATTCTTTAGATTAAAAGTATAACAAACTATTGAAATGTTTTGCAGATGTAGATAAATTCCACAAAGTAAATTAATAAGCAGATGTGGGAATGCTCCGTCATTCTACTGTCAACTTTATAAAGCTGAGACTGTATTCCAGAACTCCCTGTCCAGCTGGATCCAGCTGGCCTCCCTTTTCTCCAATTTGCGTCCAGTTTTTTCTTCCCACCCACTGTACAAGCTGACCAACAACAGCCTTAGCCACCACCAGAGGCTTGCCTGTGTACCACAGAGCTGTTAACTGCAGGAGCAGTAGCTATCCATAGACTTATGCCCTTACTTGTCAGATATGCTGAAAGTTCCTATACCAGTCCATTCATTTCAGTGCTTTAGGAGGTCGTTTAGTAACGTCTCTCTGATCTTCTAGCTCCTCCAATAGAACTTTACTTCCTCAACTCCTCCTGCAATTGCATAATAAATCTCTTATCACACATCCTTTGTACTGGTTCTATTTCCCTAAATGGACCTTAATTGGTGCAATGGATTTCTGATTCCAGACACTATATTCTTAGAATATATCGCTTTTCCAATTTCATCAAATTAGAAATCAGTAGCTGTTGATAATAGTATTTTATCTTAATTTTAAAAGATGTTTAGAATAAAATCTGCTATCCTTTCACACAAAGACCAGCTGCCTTTATATTTAGATACTAAATAACTTCTGGAGAACATTTGTAATATTATATACTAGTAATATAAAAGTAAATTGGGACCAAAAGTATTCCTGATTATTTATATAATATCAAATTTTATTATTTTACACTATTCATTTCTATGTATTAAATATTTCTTTGTGGTTAATGTATATAAACAAGTGTGTTTAATATATATTAAATGTATAATATAATGTTATATGTATTATAAATAATATAACTGATGTTGGGAATATCTTTTCTTCTTTTCATTGTCTTACTACAGAAAAACATGTCCAAAATTATTCAGAAAGAAGTGTTTAAAGAATCAGATTATTTAACCTAAATGAGTCTCAAACACTAATTCACAATATGTGTTCTCATTCCTGTGATTGCATTCATTCAATATATGGATATACATTATTGACCAGACTACTATTTTCTCAAGAAGTTTCTTTCATGAATTGTATCCCATCAATATTAGTATCAACAGTGAATAACACAGTAAATGGCACATAGTTGGTACAACATATTTTGAATAAATGAATGAATGAAACACTTGGTCACCCTCTGCCTTCTGTCAGGAAACTTCTACTTACTACGGCTACATAACAGATTATTCCAACCCATAATGGCTACCTTAATGGCTAACTCAACTGACTATCAAATGTAGTCAGTTTCTGAGTATCTCTCATTGTTTCTGTGGTTCGGGGATTAATGAGCAGCTCAGCTGGGTGGTTCTGCTTTGGGGGTCTCTCATGATGTTATAGTCAGATAGTGGCTGAGGCTGGGGTCATCTGAAAGGTTTCTTCATTCCTTTGTCTGGCATGATGTCTGGAAATCTCAAACAGCTGGGGCTGGAACACTTGAGTCTCCTTGAACGTCTTCTCTCTATATCTTTGTAGTACCTCCATGTGATCTCTAACATAGTGGCTTCAGTATAGCCAGACATTCTTAATATTGTCTCAGGACTCTCAAGGCATGTGCCCTTTTATGGGAGGAGTGTCAAAGGACTTGGTACAAGTTTTTAAACTACCACATACCTTATACATTTTAATTCAGCCAAATATCTAATACTTTCTTAAATCACACAGTCCTTCAGTGTTGATACTTAATATTTAACATAAAAGTAAGGGTCTATATTTTCTTACGGAAAGCTTTCCAATATATTTACAAACTGAGAAAATGGCTATCACCAATATTACAATGGATTTAATTTGTATCTAGGCTCAACTTTCCCTTCTAAACTAACAACATCCCTCTGAATGCCAAATCCTAACTTTATGGTTTAGCGGCCTTATGATATTGAGAGCCACTGAATAGTGGGATGTCTGTTAGAGGGAGTTCAGATGGAGCTCAATGAAGTTTTGAGGCATGGACACACATCCCTTCTGATGGGTGGTTCATGAGCAACATGCAGTTTTCTCTTAATGGAAAGTCTTCTCCAGAGAGCAAAGACAAGATATTCAGACCACCTCAGGAGCTTATTCCAATGGCTAAGCATAGCTTCCAGTTACTAAGTCAACACAGTGAGCTTTCTTAAACCTAGAAATATATTGTGTTGTGTGGTCTCTTCAAACTCATTTCCTGATTTCTAGATGGTTCTGTGTCCCCTCTCCTTAGGCGCAATTTTCCATCTCCCACCTATGCCCTCCTGTCTAAGCCCAGAACTAAAATTCCCAAAGAGTGAAATAATCTGAATCTTCTAACATTCTCTTCTGTGTCTCTTTTTATAGCATCAACTCTATACCTTACTTACTTCAGTGACTTTATTTTTCCATTCATTAAACAGATACATATAAATTGCCATCTGTATACCAGGCACTATTCTACATATTTGGGATGTATCAATGAACAAAACAAATAAATGTCCCTGTTATTCTAAATCTACAATTAACATAACAAATAAGTAAATTATATTGATAAATGCTGTGGATAAACTGTAAAATAGAGTCTGGTAATTTGGATAGGATATCAAAAGCTTTGCTTTCAAAACTATTTTATTTGATAAATGATTCAAGATAAGGATATTTCAGCAGTAAAAAAAAAAAAAAAAAAAACTTCTTTCTTTCTCATTGCTGCAACACCTGCAACTAATTTTTTTCGAGGCAGTGTATTGTCTCTGCCTTCTGAAGCCAAGGGTGCTTTGCAAAGAGATGTGGAAATGAAGGGCAGATTATTACTTCAGCATGCTCTCTCACTATACCAATATTACAGTCTACAGATACCAAAGACAAAGATCTTCTTATAAGTGATAAACTAGTTACTGAAGCTTCTTATAAGTAATAAATTGCTTACTCATGCTCACTAAGACATATTATTATTTTTAAATAACTCTCTTCAAGAAAGATAGGCAATGACCACCAAACTTTTGGAAATGAAAGCCTGCTTTGTTAATGAGGTGACTACGTGTATACATTAACACATCACTTGAAATTTCAACAACGTGTAATATAATACCATCAAAATAAGCAATAGTCTATAAGAAAGATCTGAAATCTGCCCAGAGCTTCTGTCATAAAACTATTCTGAAAAATAAGCAAAATAAAAATTAAAGCACATAAAATCTTTGAGCAATAGAAGGAATCAGAGGATTTGTTTTGAAATGTAGCACTTTCTTTACAGATTATTGTAAACTACAGTGTTGTGGCAGAAAAACTTACTGAAATAAGAAATGTTATTTCTTCACTCTCATGCCCCGCCCTATTTCGTACCTTGTCTTTGCCTCAGACATACGGTGTGATAGAAAAGCATAAAGAACCCGAAGGCAAAGGTCTTGCTGTGTTTAAAAACATCCTTAGTCTTTTGACGAGATAAAACTAAGTGTGTGTGTGTGTGTAAAGGGGTGAGAGGAAAAGTGTTTGGGGGCGAGGAGAGAGAATACAAGAGACTACTTCAGCCTGGAAAGAGTTGTAGGTGGTGATACAAGAGTAACAATGACCACGTTTTGACAGCACACTGATCAAGGCACAGAAGCCAGAGGGAGTACACTGGAGCCAGGTTTAAGGGGAAGAGTCTCAATATCATCAAATGTTTCATGCCACAGAGGTAAGGTGTGTCAAAAAAAAAATATATATATATATATATATATATATATATATATTTTTTTTTTTTTTGCGGTGTGTGGGTCTCTCACTGCTGTGGACTCTCCCACTGTGGAGCACAGGCTCCAGGCACGCAGGCTCAGCAGCCATGGCTCGCTCCGTGGCATGTGGGATCTTCCCAGACCGGGGAACGAACGCCTGCATCGGCAGGCGGACTCTCAACCACTGTGCCACCAGGGAAGCCCAAAATATAATTTTTTAGATGTTAAGAAACATAGTTCTCACACAAATAAATAGGGAGCATGCATCAACCCATAATGATTGTATCATCAGAATAGCAAAGCTGGTTCAAAGGATGGTAAAGTAACATGCATATATAGTCAATGAAAAAAGAAATAGAGAATTCTAGAATAAAATTCCTAAATTATAAAACCAGTTAATGCTGTCTTACAGGACAATAATAAATAATATTTAGAATTACCTTCTTTATGGAACAGAAATATCTCTTCACAATATAACATTTTCACCTTATCAGATTTATTTGATACGATCTATTTTTATAGAGTTGTAAAGGTCCAACTCAATAGTAAATACTAGAGCAAATACATATAATTCCATCTAGAGGATCAGAAAACTCTTTTTATATGAAGTTCCAGCATGGCGTGATGGTCACATAGTCATTCTTTTTTTTTTTGCCTTACCTCCAAATTTTGGAATTTTTTTACAGGTAGAAGTTGTAGACACATCTAAACTAAGGGAGTAGCAACAGAATTAGATATAATGGGGCAAAGTCAGCAGGAAATAGTTAACTAATTAAAGGTGCTTAAATAAATTGGCACCTGGAAACCTTGGTACAATCCTAGGAGGAGGAGAGGAAACCCAAATGACTACAGTTAATTTTCCCCCCAGCCAGGCAGGATGGGGATTTGGATATGGACTTAGCAAAGGGTAATGATAAATAATGTGATACTTTCATACAACCTAGCATTCTGTCTAGAATTTGTTCTCAATAACAAATAAGACAATTAGATCATAAGATGCCAAAGGCCCAGAAGAACACAAGAATCCAGAAGAAAATCAATATACATTTCTGGCTTTCTTAAAAAAATGACTGCACTTATTATAGGACAATGGATTGGAGAAAACATGATTGGTTAAAGGAGTTAGTCCAACCGATCAAAGATTTTGCAAAGTTTGCTTCTTTGATTTTGGCTTAACATACTATACAGCCTGGCCCTAAAATAGTGAAGGGCATTAGGCTGCCATACATTTTCCACATTTCCATTGACCAGATCAGCTTGATGCTTCTCTATCCTAAACTGAAATCAAGGTAGGATGGGAGTATAGTTACACATGATATCCTGGTAATGACAACAGAGCACATTGTTATTCTGTACTCATTACATTTGACTGTGTTGTGTTAATGAACATTCTCAGAATTCCGTTCTCTCCCCTCACTTATTCAACTGCAAAACCTCTAGCAAGTCACTTATCTCTCAAGGCCAGAGTTTTCCCATCAGTGAAGCTAAGGGTCAGTTTTCAACCTCCTTCCAGGTTTTAAAGTCTATGCTCAACATACCTGACTGCTCACCTCTTTACCAGAGCAGGGCTGCCAAGCATGTAAAACCAGAACTGCTGAAGAAACAAGCCAAAACCCAGACACAGATAGAGAAATGTCTATTTTAAAAATGATTATCTAATTACCAAGATAAATTAGAAAAATTTTTAATTAATAAAATGAAATTAGATCCAGGTGTTCAAAAGCATAACTTTGAAGAAAACAAAGGTTGGTTGCAAAAAGAAAATAATGCCCAAAGAGTGTTTAAAAATTAAACACACACCACTGGCATTTTTCACAGAACTAGAACAAAAAATTTCACAATTTGTATGGAAACACAAAAGACCCTGAATAGCCAAAGCAATCTTGAGAATGAAAAATGGAGCTGGAGGAATAAGGCTCCCTGACTTCAGACTATACTACAAAGCTACAATAATCAAGACAGTATGGTACTGGCACAAAAACAAAAATATAGATCAATGGAACAGGAGAGAAAGCCCAGAGATAAACCCACACACATAAAGTCACCATATCTTTGATAAAGGAGGCAGAAATGTACAGTGGAGAAAGGACAGCTTCTTCAATAAGTGGTGCAGGGAAAACTGGACAGGTACATGGAAAAGTATGAGATTAGATCATTCCCTAACACCATACACAAAAATAAACTCAAAATGGATTAAAGACCTAAATGTAAGGCCAGAAACTATCAAACTCTTAGAGGAAAACATAGGCAGAGCACTCTATGATATAAATCACAGGAAGATCCTTTTTGACCCACCTCCCAGAGAAATGGAAATAAAAACAAAAATAAACAAATGGGACCTAATGAAACTTCAAAGCTTTTGCACAGCAAAGGAAACCATAAACAAGACCAAAAGACAACCCTCAGAAGGGGAGAAAATATTTGCAAATAAAGCAACTGACAAAGGATTAATCTCCAAAATTTACAAGAAGCTCATGCAGCTCAACAACAATAAAAAAAACAACAACCCAATGCAAAAATGGACAGAAGGCCTAAATAAACATTTATCCAAAGAAGATATACAGTCTGCCAACAAACACATGAAAGAATGCTCAACACCATTAATCATTAGAGAAATGTAAATCAAAACTACAATGAGATATCATCTCACACCAGTCAGAATGGCCATCATCAAAAAATCTAGAAACAATAAATGCTGGAGAGGGTGTGGAGAAAAGGGAACACTCTTGCACTGCTGGTGGGAATGTGAATTGGTTCAGCCACTATGGAGAACAGTATGAAGGTTCCTTAAAAAACTACAAATAGAACTACCATATGACCCAGCAATCCCACTATTGGGCATATACCCTGAGAAAACCATAATTCAAAAAGAGTCACATACCAAAATGTTCATTGCAGCTCTATTTACAATAGCCCGGAGATGGAAACAACCTAAGTGTCCATCATCGGATGAATGGATAAAGAAGATGTGGCACATATATACAATGGAATATTACTCAGCCATAAAAGGAAACAAAATTGAGCTATTTGTAATGAGGTGGATGGACCTAGAGTCTGTCATACAGAGTGAAGTAAGTCAGAAAGAGAAAGACAAATACCATATGCTAACACACACACACACACACACACACACACACACACACACACACACACACACACACATATATATATATATGGAATTTAAGAAAAAAAGATGTCATGAAGAACCAAGGAGTAAGACAGGAATAAAGACACAGACTTACTAGAGAATGGACTTGAGGATATGGGGAGGGGGAAGGGTAAGCTGTGACAAAGTGAGAGAGTGGCATGGACATATATACACTACCAAACGTAAAATAGATAACTAGTGGGAAGCAGCCGCATAGCACAGGGAGATCAGCTTGGTGCTTTGTGACCACCTAGAGGGGTGGGATAGGGAGCGTGGGAGGGAGGGAGACACAAGAGGGAAGAGATATGGGAACATATGTATATGTATAACTGATTCACTTTGTTATAAAGCAGAAACTAGCACACCATTGTAAAGCAATTATCCTCCAATAAAGATGTTAAAAAAAAACCAAAAAACAAACTAAACACACACATACACACACACACCTCATACTAAAACTCATTTAAAGGAAAATATATTAACTAAAGCAAAAGGAAAAAAAGAAGGAAAGAAATGGCACATGTGTCTCTTTTGCCCGGAGACATTTGGATGCAACTCAGGAAACTCTGAATAAACACAGACAAATAGGTAAACAGGGGGAATTAGTTTTTCTGCAGTCCAATCTGACTTGAACTCCTCTTTGAGACAAGTCCCTTGTGTTGTGCACACATCATAGTATTCTGGATACCTTGTTTACAGGCACAGACTCCTGCAGGGAGCACTTATGTTTTCCCCCCACTATTTCATTTGCAGTAAATATAAATTCTCTTCCCATGGGAGCTGGGAGGCAAGAGGTGAGACAGCCTGGTCACCTTTCAACATTCCTGACTGCAAAGTATCTTCAGTAAACACCAAGAGAAAAGCCTTCACAGCATTCAGCAAAAAAAATAAACAATGAAGCTCATACTTATTTGGCAAGCCCTGGAGAGTTTCTAAGAACCAGGTGATATCAGTCATCAAAGAAACTGCAGGCATATGGAGCCAGGCCTCAGGAGTGCAGACCTTCCTTGAAGGAACTTGAGATTAAATGATAGCTTTCTATAGACATAGGAGCTCAGAAAAAACTCTGCCAGTATGGAAATGTATTAACTCTCAGGGGTATGTTTTCAATGCAGAGTGCAAGCAATTTAGCTACTGACTCCCACTGACGGTGGGTATGCAGTTAAATCCTAATCTGGCACTTTCAACCTGGACCCTAGAGCTTTCTTTTCTCCCTAAGAGAGAGAGTATTTTGTTGCCAATGCTGTGGGTCAGCGGGGATGGGGGTGGGGTTGCGGATAAAACGAATCATTGGTTTACAGCATTAGGCATCTATACACTCCAGTGATACCCATTTCAAAACTTTGAAAGAGTTGTCTATGAATTTTTGCCGAGGCCAAACTATGTAAAAGGTAAAGAATATATATGTTTTTGTTAGATCAATGAGCAAAATGCTTACTTATTTTCTTAGAATCACAGAATTTTACATATTTAATCCTAATATTTTCTAATACTTAATCCACTAATTGTTTTGATGTCATCTATATTAATACTTATTTCAGTGCACTGATCTTTTAAGGGTTTGGGCTTCTTATATGTCTACTTAGAGCAGTAAACTCTCTTCACAGAAAGAGGCACATATATCCAAATTTGTTAACACAGTTTGATAGGGTTCACAAATTCCCTGAAACGCACTCATGGATAAAAAGTCCCAATTTAAGAATCTGTAATCTAATATAGATCAACATAACATTATAAAACCACCTCTGTGTTTGCAACATAAAAAGTAGTAAATGAGATGATCATATGGTTTTTCTCCTTCAATTTGTTAATATGGTTTATCACATTGATAGATTTGCGTATATTGAAGAATCCTTGCAAAATGTTCATTGCAGCTCTATTTACAATAGCCCGGAGATGGAAACAACCTAAGTGCCCATCATCAGATGAATGGATAAAGAAGATGTGGCACATATATACAATGGAATATTACTCAGCCATAAAAAGAAACGAAATTGAGCTATTTGTAATGAGGTGGATAGACCTAGAGTCTGTCATACAGAGTGAAGTAAGTCAGAAAGAAAAAGACAAATACCGTATGCTAACACATATATATGGAATTTAAGAAAAAAATGTCATGAAGAACCTAGGGGTAAAGCAGGAATAAAGACGCAGACCTCTTAGAGAACGGACTTGAGGTTATGGGGAGGGGGAAGGGTGAGCTGTGACAGGGCGAGAGAGAGTCATTGGCATATACACAGTAACAAACGCAGTAAGGTAGACAGCTAGTGGGAAGCAGCCGCATGGCACAGGGATATTGGCTCGGTGCTTTGTGACAGCCTGGAGGGGTGGGATGGGGAGGGTGGGAGGGAGGGAGACGCAACAGGGAAGACATATGGGAACATATGTTTATGTATGACTGATTCACTTTGTTATAAAGCAGAAACTAACACACCATTGTAAAGCAATTATACCCCAATAAAGATGTTAAAAAAAAAAAAAAAAAGTAGTAAATGAGATGTGAAGTACTTGAAGGAATTGGTGCTAAATAAAGCTATTGTATTTTCTATTACAATTGTTTTCTCCATATAATCAAAAGGACATCTCAATGTTACCATGTTGCCTATGGTATAGCATATGGTATATTCAAATACAGGAAATGTGGACACTTTAATGAAATTGATTAGTCTGCCAGTGAATTCAATAAAAACAACCAGCAACCAGAGTTAGCAACTATTCATTTTATTCAATTAATTCACCAAAGATATTTGTTCGGCAAACATTATATTTGGTGAAGCCAATTCATATTCTCTGCCATCTCACTGCCAAAATCATTCTCAGGATTTTAATCCCTTATGAAATGGTAAACATGCCATGATGCCTTTCAGCATCTCTAGTAACAAGCTATTTACTGAAATGACGATAGCAATAAATTTTACAATTTCCAGCTTGTATAGTATGTTATGTCAAAGACAGGGCCTCAATACCTGGTTAACATTGCCTTTGACTGAATTCTTACCATGGTTAGGGTTCTCCATGGCATTGGAAATCAAAGTAGAAAACTTTATTTCTGCAAATCAGCATCTTTATGGTTGATCTGGTTGGTAGACAGGGAAGGGATAGACAGAACCAGTAGAAATATAAATACACACCTATAAATAGAGAAACACAGTCACAATCTATTACTATTGTACAGACTATTACACAAAGGTCAAGTAACAAAGGATCTAGAAATGATAACAGAAAAATGATACCATACTGCACAAGTATCAAGGGCTTCGGCGGAGGTGAGGAGCATGATTTAGAGAAGATAATTTTGAAGGCATTTCATTTAAAACGTTACCGGAAATTCCTCAAAGTTAGAAAACTTGTTAAGTACTTGGGCAACATGCTTATTTGAATTGAATTGGCAATATAATTGAGGATGTCACTAGAAATTAGGACGTTTAGAATCCATCCTGTCTATAACTGAACAGGAACAGTCTTGTCCAGGTATTATCCTCTGGATGCTCTTTGTTCTGTCCACGCTGAGCACGAAGATACTGAGAGCAAACACTGACTAGTTTTATTAGGATGAACACCTCTACTCACATCAGAGGGAGTTTTAACTCAAGACTATAAATATAAATAGCTAAATGAAAGTAATTCAGAACTTAGCATGCATTATTTACTACATATGTCAGTTTATTTTAATATATGTTAATAGTAACAGACACCTAAAGATACTTATATAGACATAGACATATGTTTGGGCATAGCTGCAAATTCACTTTCATTAGTCTGTTGATAGTACCCTTAACTAGATATAGCTTGGGAACATTTTGTTTTGAATGTTTCCAAACACAAAGGAATCAGGTTCCCAAATTGGAAAGATTCTAATAAAAGACTGTGAGAACTGTCTTCCTCTCTCCTATTTTTTTTTAAACGTCCAAACACTTTTTTTTAACACTTCCCTTATAGGATTTGTCCCACTACTACTACTTGCTCTGAATGTATTATTTTCTTTGCCCCTGCAACCCACCAAAAGACAAAGGGAAGCCTGTCCAAAAGCATAAGGAAGAACTCCAGAGAAGAGATTATGTGTGATAGGAGCTATCTTCCTACCAAGTTTTCATACTTCATTGTTCCTTGTGATGGTCAGGGCTGCATCCATGATGACCAATAACTACTATATAAACAAGTACATACAGCAAAGGCTTCAAAATCTAGGCAGCTAGATGCTCTCAAGAGGAGAAGTACTTAAAGTAAGGAAACAATTTTTCATTACCAAACTGTATGTGTTCTTTTTTATAAGGAAAAGTGCTCATTCTTAGCTCTGAAAAGAATCTTAACATCAGTTCAAACTACACTAATTACTAAAAGCATGTTTTAATAATGTCATTATGTAAAGCAGATGAATAAAGAAAAATTATAGTTAGGCAACTTCCCAAATATTAATATAAAACATCCACAATGATTTTGCAAAGGTAATTGATTCCTTTTTTTACAAATGGTGATAAAATATTTCCTGCTACTTCAGATTTATACTATAAAAGATGAAGCAATATCTTTATTACTGCTTAGGAAGCAATGCACAGTTCATTCTCTCTTTAGGAATTTGTCCTGCTCTGGTCTTCATTCAACATAAGTAAGACATACGGGAATTTGACATACCAAATTCATTCATCAGAATATAAATTGCCTCATAAATGCTCTCACTGATGTTTTGATTAGCAGATAGTATTGTGAAGGAAGTCAGAATTGGTGATCATCAAATGTCAGGAAACTGAATGATATTTGATGAAGACTAGATTCTTTGATTTTATTAAATTTCCAGATGGTAAAGACCATATCTTATTCATCTCCTAAGAAACATATCCCTGTTCCTTTGCCCCTTAAATATTTTTTAATAGTTTTCTTCTTAAGGAAGACTAACCAGAATAACCATTTTTTAGAACATGTTTCCAATGAAAGTAATGTTACTTCAACCCAAGAAACAGTGAAGCCATCTATCCATTGTAAAATAAATATAACGAGAGAGCTATTAAAAGTGATCACTTATAATGATAATAACAATAAAACATCTGCCATGCAAGTCAAGATTTATTTAGCTGTACATAAATTAGAGTCCCAGAACAGTTTGAAACAAGAAAGAAAGGAACAATCAGTAATCCACTGATTATTAACAGAAACAAAATGTTAAGTTTTAGCCTTGACCCAAATTTACTGTTTATTATCTTTTCCCACTACAATTAGAGGATTCAGCATTATTAAAACCTAATAAGAATTTTTATCCTCTTCTGACCTATGTTTTTATGCTTGTTTCTTGGTGGAATATTGACTGAAGCTAATTGGCAAGTATTTCTATGAAAGACAAATCCTTTACAAACCCAAGCATCCATAAAAATCAACTGAGGTAAGTTGTTAAGTGCCTCTTGAGAATATGGTTTGCTGAGCACCACTTTCAGAGATTCTGATTTGGTTGTAAGGATGTATTTCATAAATAATTTGTGAATAATTTACTTTTTAAATATTTTATGTAAGATAAAATGTTATTTCTATCTTAATGGAAGCGTCATTTCATACATGGATATGTTTACTTTATTTGCAGAAGAAAAGATGGTTATGCAGTTGGGGTGCAGGGAATTGCAGATTTCCCAGATCAAACCCATCCTAATGAGTCTTCTACATGAATGTCACTATAAGGTAGAGAACAGATGCCCTGACATAGCCTTATACATCCACTTAATGTTTAGAATGAGCACCTGAAAATAACAACAAAAAGAACCCAAAGCTATACCTTTAGATATAAAGAATGAATAGCTAAAATAATCATCATTGTCATCATCATCAAGAGGAAAAGGAAGTCTTTCCTCCTCATTGCAGGTTACCATCTGTCTTCAAAACTTGGGCATGACCCAAGTATTTTTCTTTTCCAAAATTTTCTCCCCCAGGTTTCCAATAGGAAAGTTGAGCATCTGGAGGAACGTTTGCCACATAGTAGGTGTTCGATAAATACTGGTTGCATTCTTGAGTGAAAGATTTCATTGATATCTCAAGGGATAGGAAGAAGAGAATGAGGAGAACATGGGGGTTTTATTACCTTCAATTTACATATGAAGATACTGAGGCTTAAGGAAATTGAATAAGGTCACAGAGCTTTAAGCGATGGAACTATGATCTGAACCGAGGTGGCCAGACACCACAGTCCACACGCTTTTTAACTCTTCATTACATTGTTTTCCTGTTGTTGACTCTTCTCTTGCTCTCTGAATTGTTTAAACTGTCATAATGTACCCCTTAAGGGAAAATATAAGGGATAGCTCTGAAGGGTTTCAAATGCTTTTCAAAGAGCAAAGCCTAGTCAGAGAATGATAGAATGTTAAAAGGGATCTCAGATATCATCTAATCCAGACACACCAACATCCTTTTTGGAGCCATTATATAAAAGAGCAAATATCCTCAGATAAATTAAGCTAGTTGTTCAATACAGCTAGTCAGTGGCCATACAGGAACTCAGAACTAAGATCACCTGTCAATTAGTTCAAATCGCTGTCCTCAGCTTTCCATAGGCCTTAATTTATACACTAGCAATAGTGGATCAAATATAGAATTTAGGTATATATCAATGATAGAACTCTAAAATTTCTAGGCTATTCTTTAGATGCACCACTTGGTTGAGGTGTTGGAGATTTTTTACAATATAGAATCTAGACCCTGCCCCCATACTTTGAGGGATCCTTAGAGATCTTAACTATTTCCCCACTTCTAATAAGTAAGACACACCCTCTACACTGAACAACCGTATGTGTATTAAATAAATGTAGGGGTCTGAAAAATTTAACACACTACACTGTGATATTTGATGAAAATGCAGCATCTTTGTTCCCACTAACTGATTTAATCTTCCTCCTGAGCCTTACACATATGGAATAGGGTGGACACAGAGGGAAAACTAAACTTTAAATTTGCTGACAAATATCACTTCATATATTCAGTTTAAATAATCTCCTCTGTTCTGTCAGTTTGGGTAAATTATTAGTCTTTAAGCTTGCTTCTCTCTCTCCTTCCCTTCTCCAAAATGGTATAAGATAGAATCAGGGACTGTTAGGTACTCTGTGTCATCATAAATGCAGGGGTGTAATGCTGTGTTTTCTGAACCATTGGCAGTCTCAGCAACAGAGTGGCTGGTCTGTTTTGGTCCCGGAGCTGGCCTTTTAAGGCTGTACTTCTGGCAGTCACCACCTCAAGTTCAGGAGTCTGCAACACATTGTACCCTTTATCCTACCCTATGCAATATGAACAGTCGATTCTCCCAGCTCTCCTGAGTGACCTTTCAAAGTCCCAGGGAAACGTCTGAGTTTAGCATTACCCACAGAGCTACAGAACAGGAACAAAGCTCTACTTGGAACTCACTATCCTAAACTATCTAGTTCCAATCCCTGGTGCTGTGTTCTCACTCTTGCAACAGTTGGAAGTTGCATTCTGCTGACCCTCTCCGGGAAACCTGAAGTCTCTCCCAGACTGTGCCCAGGAACGTTTCCTTAGCTTTCATCCTGAGGTGGAGAAAGCAGAGCCATTAAAAGCAGAGCCATTAACTCCTGATACCCCCACCATACTCACTGCACTTCTTCCCACAATCCTCTAGGACTAAAGTAAGAGGGCTTCTAACCCACTCTCTTCTTTTTGTGTGTGGCTGCGTTGTGCACCATGTGGGATGTGGGATCTTAGTTCCCCAACTAGGAATCAAACCTGCACCTCACTGCAGTGGAAGCATGGAATCCTAACCACTGGACCACCAGGGAAGTCCCATTCTCACCCAGTCTTATGAGGAAGAAGTTCCTAAGGTGTATTTTCAGTTTTCTCCACCCCTAGATTATTGTTGATTTTTGTAATGGAGTCTCACACTTATAGCTCTTGATATACCCATCAAAGCTAAATTAATTTACATAACCCTCTTTTCTCCGCAAGTCATGATTTTCATGACTGTGATCTTGAGGATTCAAAATGCTACTCTGGATGTTGAGAACTACATTGACTTTATTTAGCATCCTTGTTAATATGATCCCAATCAGCCACCAGGTTAAATATACACCACTGGCTGAAGAGAGGAAGTTCAGGAACAAAGAAATGGAAAAAATAACTACATTGATGTATTTCAGAAACAGTATTTTTTTCATCACAAGGAATGAGCTTAAATTTCAAGCTGTAGTTGGTCAACATGAGGAGAGATCATGGCTTACTCTGAAATTCATGCAACTTTTTCTAAAAAGCCACGAACTGGAGGGACAAGGAGAAGATGGCAGAAGAGTAAGACGTGGAGATCACCTTCCTCTCCACAGATACATCACAAATACATCTACAAGTGGAACAACTCCTACAGAACACCCACTGAATGCTGGCAGAAGGCCTCAGACCTCCCAAAAGACAAGAAACTCCCCACGTACCTGGGTAGGGCAAAAGAAAAAAGAATAAACAGAGACAAAAGAATAGGGACAGGACCTGCACCAGTGGGAGGGAGCTGTGAAGGAGGAAAGGTTTCCACACACTAGGAAGCCCCTTCGCGGGTGGAGACTGTGGGTGGCGCAGCGGGGAGTTTTGGAGCCACGGAGGAGAACACAGCAACAAGCGTGCGGAGGGCAAAGCAGAGAGATTCCCGCCCAGAGGATGAGTGCCGACCAGCACTCACCGGCCCGAGAGGCTTCTCTGCTCACCCGCCAGGGGCGGGCAGGGGCTGGGAGCTGAGGCTCGGGCTTCGGTTGGATTGCAGAGAGAGGACTGGGGTTGGCGGCGTGAACATAGCCTGAAGGGGTTAGTGCACCACAGCTAGCCGGGAGGGAGTCCGGGATAAAGTCTGGACCTGCCAAAGAGACAAGAGACCTTTTCTTCCCTCTTTGTTTCCTGGTGCGCAAGGAGAGGGGATTAAGAGTGCTGCTTAAAGAAGCTCAAGAGACAGGCGCCAGACGCAGCAATCAGTGTGGACCACAGAGACGGGCATGAGATGCTAAGGCTGCTGCTGCCACCACCAAGAAGCTACCCACCTCCCCTCCTGGGAGCCTGTGCAGCCCACCACTGCCAGAGTCCCGTGATCCAGGGAAAACTTCCCCGAGAGAACGCACGGCGCACCTCAGGCTGGTGCAAAGTCCCACCGGCCTCTGCCGCCGCAGGCTCGCCCCGCATCCCTACCCTTCCCTCCCCCCGGCCTGAGTGAGCCAGAGCCCCGGAATCAGCTGCTCCTTTAACCCCATCCTGTCTGAGCGAAGAACAGACGCCCTCAGGCGACCCACATGCAGAGGCAGGGCCAAATCCAAAGCTGAACCCCGGGAGCTGTGCAAACAAAGAAGAGAAAGGGAAACTTCTTCCAGCAGCCTCAGGAGCAGCGAATTAAATCTTCACAATCAACCTGATGTAGCCTGCGTCTGTGGAATACCTGAATAGACAACAAATCATCCCAAATTGAGGAGGTGGACTTTGGGAGCAAGATATATTATTTTTTCCCCTTTTCCTCTTTTTTGTGAGTATGTTGGTATGCTTCTGTGTCAGATTTTGTCTGTATAGGTTTGCTTTCACCATTTGTCCTAGGATTCTGTCTATCTGTTCTTTTTTTCATTTTTACTTTTTTTTTTTTACTTTTTAAAATTATTTTCATAATAATTATCTTTTATTATTTATTTTAATAACTATTTTATTTTATCTTACTTTATTTGATTTCATATTTTTTTATCCTCTTTCTTTCTATTTTCTCTCCTTTATTCTGAGCCATGTGGATGAAAGGCTTTTGGTGCACCAGCCAGGAGTCAGTGCTGTGCCTCTGAGGTGGGAGAGCCAACATCAGGACACTGGTCCACAAGAGACCTCCCAGCTCCATATAATATCACACGGCGAAAATCTCCCAGAGATCTCCATCTCAACACCAACACACAGCTTCACTCAACGACCAGCAAGCTACAGTGCTGGACACCCTATGCCAAACAACTAGCAAGACAGGAACACAATACCACCCATTAGCAGAGAGGCCTAAAATCATAATAAGACCACAGACACCCCAAAACACACCACCAGATGTGGACCTGCCCACCAGAAAGACAAGATCCAGCCTCATCCACCAGAATACAGGGACTAGTCCCCTCCACCAGGAAGCCTACACAGCCCACTGAACCAAATTTAGCCACTGGGGAAAGACACCAAAAACAATGGGTACTATGAACCTGTAGCCTGCAAAAAGGAGACCCCAAACACAGTAAATTAAGCAAAATGAGAAGACAGAAAAACACACAGCAGATGAAGGAGCAAGGTAAAAACCCACCAGACCTAACAAATGAAGAGGAAATAGGTAGTCTACCTGAAAAAGAATTCAGAAAAATGACAGTAAAGATGATCCAAAATCTTGGAAATAGAATAGAGAAAATGCAAGAAACATTTAAGAAGGACCTAGAAGAACTAAAGGTGAAACAAACAACGATGAACAACACAATAAATGAAATGAAAAATACTCTAGATGGGATCACTAGCAGAATTACTGAGGCAGAAGAACAGATAAGTGACCTGGAAGATAAAATAGTGGAAATAGCTACTGCAGAACAGAATAAAGAAAAAGAATGAAAAGAACTGAGGACAGTCTCAGAGACATCTGGGACAACATTAAATGCACCACCATTTGAATTATAGGGGTCCCAGAAGAAGAAGAGAAAATACAAGGGACTGAGAAAATGTTTGAAGAGATTATAGTTGGACACTTCCCTAATATGGGAAAGGAAATAATCAATCAACTCCAGGAAGCACAGAGAGTCCCATACAGGATAAATCCAAGGAGAAACATGCCAAGACACATATTAATCAAACTATCAAAAATTAAATACAAAGAAAACATATTAAAAGCAGCAAGGGAAAAACAACCAATAACACACAAGGGAATCCCCATAAGGTTAACAGCTGGTCTTTCAGCAGAAACTCAGCAAGACAGAAGGGAGTAGCAGGACATACTTAAAGTGATGAAGGAGAAAAACCTACAACCAAGATTACTCTACCCAGCAAGGATCTCATTCAGATTTGATGGAGAAATTAAAACATATACAAACATGCAAAAGCTGAGAGAGTTCAGCACCACCAAACCAGCTTTAAAACAAATGCTAAAGGAACTTCTCTAGGCAGGAAAAAAAGAGAAGGGAAAGACCTCCAATAACAAACCAAAAATAAATAAGAATATGGTAATAGGAACACATATATTCATAATTACCTTAAATGTAAATGGATTAAATGCTCCCACCAAAAGACACAGACTGGCTGAATGGATACAAAAACAAGACCCATATATATGCTGTCTACAAGAGACCCACTTCAGATCTAGGGACACATACAGACTGAAAGTGTGGGGATGGAAAAAGATATTCCACGCAAATGGAAATCAAAAGAAAGTTGGAGTAGCAATTCTCACATCAGACAAAATAGACTTTAAAATAAAGACTATTACAAGAGACATCTAAGGACACTACATAATGATGAAGGGATCGACCCAAGAAGAAGACATAACAATTGTAAATATTTATGCACACAACATAGGAGCACATCAATACATAAGGGAAATACTGACAGCCATGAAAGGGGAAATCAACAGTAGCACATTCATACTAGGGGACTTTAACACCCTACTTTCACCAATGGGCAGATAATTCAAAATGAAACTAAATAATGAAACACAAACATTAAATGATACATTAAACAAGATGGACTTAATTGATATTTATAAGACATTCCATCCAAAAACAACAGAATATGCATTTTTCTCAAGTGTATATGGAGCATTCTCCAGGATAGATCATATCTTGGGTCACAAATCAAGCCTTGGTAAATTTAAGAAAATTGAAATCGTATCAAGTAACTTTTCCGAATACAACACTATGAGACTAGATGTCAATTACAGGAAAAGATCTGTAAAAAATACAAACACATGGAGGCTAAACAATACACTACTTAATAACCAAGAGATCACTGAAGAAATCAAAGAGGAAATCAAAAAATACCTAGAAACAAATGACAATGAAAACACAATGAATCAAAACATATGGGTTGCAGCAAAAGCAGTTCTATGAGGGCAGTTTATAGCAATACAATCCTACCTACAGGAAACATCTCAAATAAACAACTCAACTTTGCACCTAAAGCAATTAGAGAAAGAAGAACAAAAAAACCCCAAAGTTAGCAGAAGGAAAGAAATCATAAAGATCAAATGAGAAATAAAAGCTGGTTCTTTGAGAAGATAAACAAAATTGATAAACCATTAGGCAGAGTCATCAAGAAAAAAAGGGAGAGGACTCAAATCAATAGAATTAGAAACGAAAAAGAAGTAACAACTGACACTGCAGAAATAAAAAGGATCATGAGAGGTTACGACAAGCAACTCTATGCCAATATAAAGGACAACCTGGAAGAAATGGACAAATTCTTAGAAATGCACAACCTGCCAAGGCTGAATCAGGAAGAAATAGAAAATATGAACAGACCAATCACAAGCACTGAAATTGAAACTGTGATTAAAAATCTTCCAACAAACAAAAGCCCAGGACCAGATGGCTTCACAGGTGAATTCTATCAAATATTTAGAGAAGGGCTAACACCTATCCTTCTCAAACTCTTCAAAAATATAGCAGAGGGAGGAACACTCCCATACTCATTCTACGAGGCCACCATAACCCTGATACCAAACCAGACAAACATGTCACAAAGAAAGAAAACTACAGGCCAATATCACTGATGAACATAGATGCAAAAGTCCTCAACAAAATACTAGCAAACAGAATCCAACAGCACATTAAACAGATCATACACCATGATCAAGTGGGGTTTATCCAGGAATGCAAGGATTCTTCAATATACATAAATCAATCAACATGATACACCATATGAACAAACTGAAGGGGAAAAACCATATGGTCATCTCAAGAGATGCAGAGAAAGCTTTTGACAATATTCAACACCGATTTATGACAAAAACCCTGCAGAAAGTAGTCATAGAGGGAACTTTTCTCAACATAATAAAGGCCATATATGACAAACCCACAGCCAACATCGTCCTCAATGGTGAAAAACTGAAAGCATTTCCACTAAGATCAGGAACAAGACAAGGTTGCCCATTCTCACCACTGTTATTCAACATAGTTTTGGAAGTTTCAGCCATAGCAATGAGAGAAGAAAAAGAAATAAAAGGAATCCAAATCTGAAAAGAAGAAGTAAAGCTGTCACTGTTTGCAGATGACATGGTACTACATGTAGAGAATTCTAAAGATTCTACCAGAAAAGTGCTAGAACTAATCAATGAATTTCCTAAAGTAGCAGGATGCAAAATTAGTGCACAGAAATCTCTGGCATTCCAATACACTAATGATGAAAAGTCTGAAATTGAAATTCAGAAAACACTCCCATTTACCATTGCAACAAAAAGAATAAAATATATAGGAATAAACCTACCTAAGGAGACAAAAGACCTGTTTGCAGAAAACTATAAGACACTGATGAAAGAAATTAAAGATGATTCCAAAAGATGGAGAGATATACCATGTTCTTGGATTGGAAGAATCAACATTGTTAAAACGACTCTACTACCCAAAGCAATCTACAGATTCAATGCAATCCCTATCAAACAATGAATGGCATTTTTCACACAACTAGAAGAAAAAATTTCACAATTTGTATGGAAACACAAAAGACCCCAAATAGCCAAAGCAATCTTGAGAATGAAAAATGGAGCTGTAGGAATCAGGCTCCCTGACTTCAGACTATACTACAAAGCTACAGTAATCAAGACAGTATGGTACTGGCACAAAATCAGAAATATAGATCAATGGAAAAGGAGAGAAAGCCCAGAGATAAACCCATGCACATATGGTCACCTTATCTTTGATAAATGAGGCAAGAATATACAGTGGAGAAAAGACAGGATCTTCAATAAGTGGTGCTGAGAAAACTGGATAGCTACATGTAAAAGTATGAAATGAGAATACTTCCTAACACCATACACAAAAATTAACTCAAAATGGATTAAATAGCTAAATGTAAGGCCAGAAACTATCAAACACTTAGAGGAAAACATAGGCAGAACACTCTATGACATAAATCACAGCAAGATCCTTTTTGACCCTCCTCCTAGAAAAATGGAAATAAAACCAAAAATAAATAAATGGGACCTAATGAAACTTAAAAGCTTTTGCACAGCAAAGGAAACCATAAACAAGACCAAAAGCCAACCCTCAGAATGGGAGAAAAGATTTGCAAATGAAACAACTGACAAAAGATTAATATCCAAAATTTACAAGCAGCTCATGCAGCTCAATAACAAAAAACAAACAACCCAATCCTAAAATGGGCAGAAGACCTAAATAGACATTTCTCCAAAGAAGATATAAAGACTGCCAACACACACATGAAAGAATGCTCAACATCATTAATCATTAGAGAAATTCAAATCAAAACTACAATGAGATATAATCTCACACTGGTCAAAATGGCCATCATCAGAAAATCTAGAAATAATAAATGCTGGAGAGAGTGTGGAGAAAAGGGAAACCTCTTGCACTGTAGGTGGGAATATAAATTGATACAGCCACTATGGAGAATAGTATGGAGGTTCCTTAAAAAACTAAAAATAGAATTACCATACAACCCAGCAATCCCACTACTAGGCATATACTCTGAGAAAACCATAATTCAAAAAGAGTCATGTACCAAAATGTTCATTGCAGCTCTGTTTACACTAGTCAGGACATGGAATCAACCTCAGTGTCCAGCAACAGATGAATGGATAAAGAAGATGTGGCACACATATACAGTGGAATATTATTCAGCCATGAAAAGAAACGAAATTGAATTATTTGTAGTGAGGTGGATGGAACTAGGGTCTGTCATACAGAGTGAAGTGAGTCAGAAAGAGAAAGACAAATACCGTATGCTAACACATATATATGGAATCTAAGAGAAAGGAAAAAAAAGTCATGAAGGACCTAGGGGTAAGACGGGAATAAAGACACAGACCTACTAGAGAATGGACTTGAGGATATGGGGAGGGGGAAGGGTAAGCTGTGGCAAAGTGAGAGAGAGGCATGGACATATATACACTACCAAACGTAAAATAGTGAGAAGTGGATGCACAGCACAGGGAGATCAGCTCAGTGGTTTGTGACTACCTAGAGCTGTGGGATAGGGAGGGTGGGAGGGAGGGAGATGCAAGAGGGAAGAGATATGGGAACATATGTATATGTATAACTGATTCACTTTGTTATAAAGCAGAAACTAACACACCATTGTAAAGCAATTATACTCCAATAAAGATGTTAAAAAAAAAAAAAAAGCCATGAACTAACTCAATAAGTTTCCTGTGTCTGAGAAAGTGTGTAAATATCAAGACCAGTTGGACATTTCCTTGCCTCCTGATCACATGGCCCCTCAATTAAGGGAGATGAAAGAAATCCTTCAGTTGAACCTTTGCTGAATCTCCTAAACTTGAAACAGTTAGGTTCCAGACACTAATAACCGTCAGATAGCAAATTTGTCACTCTTCAGGTCTTCAAATGAAATTTAAAATTTCTACTCTTATTCTGCAAACGATACACAAGTGGATAAGTCCCTTTATGAAAAATCCCAATTACCCAGACTTCCTGTGCTGTCATAAGCATGTTTCAGACAGAAAATTTGCAGTTCAAAAGAGTCTAATCAACAAAAATTTCCATCATCTGTGTAAGAGAAGAAAACTGTCACATTTTGTGTTATTTTAAAATAGGAGTCAGGAGGAGTCACCTTTTGTTTTGTAGGAAACAGGGCAGGTTAAGGATTTCATTTTGCCTAGTCTTTTTCCTGAGAATCATCACTGCAGCCCCCTTCTCTTTAATAAAATGAATTTAATTTTACAAAATCAATTTTTGAGGTAAAAAATGAAGTATGTGAGTTTTTCCTGTGTTAAATTTTTTTTGTAAGAAGGATACACTTAATACACTTAATGGAAACTTTTTATACTGAAATTGTCAAATGTTTGAGCTCAAGGTACAATTTCTAGTAGAGAAGGCTAGTGCAGATCTGCTGACCTAACTTTTGAGACCTGATATATGCGTTCAGCACTGAATAAACGTAACATCAGACCTATTTCAGAATAAACGATCTTTCATCTATTTGTAGTAAACCATTTTGAAGCATTATTGTATCCTTTAATTATAACGGCAACATCTGCTTATTGTAGACAATTCAGAACTTATAGAAAAGCATATAAAAATAGAGATTAATTGAAACCCTACTATGTAATAACAACTTTTAATATTATGATATATATCCTTCCAGACTATACATATTATGTTTTTATATATACATGGTTTTTAAATTAAATAAGACTATACTAAATTTATTACTTTTGCAGTGTTCATAGCTCACTCACCACACCCCTGCTCCACCAAAACTGATAGAAGTTTATTTTTGTTATCATAGATACTAAACTTACCCAGTCTTTTCTTGACTTTTATGACACAGAAACAGAGAAATGAGTAGGCAGAGCAAAGTTGGAAGAAAAGAACAGGAGATTTGCTTCAAAGAAACCTCTAATATAAGTCTAAGGACAAAGGGAGTTGAGAAACAAGTCACCTCCAAGAACTGGTGACCAGGTACCATTCAGCTGGAGGATATTGAGAGTGGTGAGATATACAGGTGGGAAACTGAAGATACTTTGCTGTGCATTAAGAATGTACCTTCCACATAATAATTAAATTACAAGTTTTCTATTGGATTTCTGTACTTTGAGCCAACAGGCTCAAATTAGAATGAATTGGGTCCCATCTATTCAGATCATTTGAAATGTTTTTTTTCCAGTAAAATATATAATATGACACCTTGTCAATAGGCATAATCCTTATCATTTTTGAAAAGTTGCATTCTATTCCACTATGTATATATTAAGAATTACTTAGGAGCCCTTGACTGCAATTCTTTTCAGAAACTGCAGTTCATTGTGTCTGCATCAAGTGGAAAGGCTAGATTTCCCCTGAGTCCTGCCAGGCTCAGAATGTACTTCGATCTCCAGGAATCAAGAACATGTCACAGGCAGTTCAAAAAAGAAAAGTACAGATCTTCCTTAATTCATGATGAGATTACAACATGATAAACCCACAGTTCCCTGTGCTATACAAGTACTTTTTAATATGAAAAGAATTCCTTCAATCAATTGTAAAAAGAATGATTGCATCACAGTTATAAATGGGCAAGGACACAAAGACAGTTTGCCAACTACAGAAAGGGTCTTCCGAGTTTTCTTTTTTTTCGTTTTTCCTTGTCATATAAAAAATGTGTAATGCTGAGTATATAAACAAAATATACTTTTTAATAGCTTTGGACATTTTGCTGAGTGACAATACTGCCTGAGACACCTTCAACCCCCCTGTTTCCCCAAATACCTTCCTCATTAAAGAACTCTCCCCTGCTACTCAGAGATGAAACAAGGAGTCAGCTCCCTTTACACCCCTTTGTTTATCTACCAATTTTATTACTGTTGTAATTAGAACACTTAGCATGAGATCTACCCTCTTGACACATTTTTAAGTGTGTGATATAGTATTGTCAACTATAGGTAAAATGTTGTACAGCAAATCTCTAAAATTCATTCACCTTCATAACAGAAACTCCATACCTGTTGAACAGTAACTCCCCATGTCTCCTCCCCCCAGCCCCAGGTGAGCACCATTCCACCTCTGTGTCTGTGTGTTTGGCTACTTTAGATACCTCCTCAAAGTGGAGTCATATTGCACTTGTCTTTCTGTGGGTGGCTTATTTCACTAGCATAATGTCCTCCAGGTTCATCCATGTTATCACATGGCAGTATTTCATTTTTTTAAGGCTAAAGAGTATGCCATGGTATATATTTACCATATTTTCTTTGTCCATTCTGTTGATGGGCACTAGGTTGTTTCTTGGCTATTGTGAATAATGCTGCAATGAACATGGTAGTTCACTGAGATCTGGATTTCAATTCTTCTGGATAAGTTCCCAAAAGTAGATCATATGGTAGTTCTATTTTTAATTTTTTGAGGAACCTCCATACTGTCTTCCATAATGACTGCACCATTTTAACATTTCCATCAAGAGTACAAGGTTTCCAAATTCTCATTATTCTTACCAATACTTGTTAGCTATTGATTTTCTGATAATAACCATTCTAACATGTGAGGTGATATCTCATTGTGGTTTTGATTTGCGTTTCCCTGATTAATGATGTTGAGCATCTTTTCATGTACTTGCTGGGCATCTGTATGTCTCTTGTCACTTTTTCTTTATTATTTCTGCTTTTGAGTATTTTTTTAAAGAAATTTACCTAAGATGAATTAATAGAGTCCTTCATATGTCTTTTCTAATATTTTTATATTTTGTTTTTCATAATTAAGCTTTAAGTACACCTAGAATTTACTTTGCACATATGGTACAATAGGATTATTGTAAGCATAAGATGTAAAGAATTTAATAAATTGTTAACATAGAAAAAAGCAAAAAAGAGAATTACTTAAACATCCTTCACAATTTTGTTTCCAATTTTCAGAAAGTATGTACAATGAACAATTTTATATATAAAACTGTAGTTTTCCAACAATTCTATTAGTGTTATTTCCTGGAAGTACAATTTATGGGTTAAACGCAAAGTACTTATTTGATCTTTTGATATATGTAGTCTAATCATCCTCCAGAAAGATTGTACATTCCTATAAACCACGAGTGAGAGGGTTAAGTTTCCCACACCCCTACCAGTACTGATTATCCTAAATTTTATTTCTAACTTGCTTACAGGACTAGGAAACAACAGAAGTGATAGATATTTTTAAATTCCATTGTTGATAATGATTCAGGACATCTTATCATAAGTTTATTAACCAAGAAATATCATTGACACTAGGAATCACTGAAAAGGCCAATAACTCTCATTGGAAATCCAGGAATTATCCTCCTTATTGTTTGCTTAAATCATTTAAATGAAAACCTGGTTAAAATAGTGTAGTTAAAAGAATGTACTACAGAGCAAAATAAAATCTAATAGAATGCTAACCCTTCCAGATGAATAGCTCTATTAAGCTGATGCTTTTTTATATACTAAATCAATTTTACCAGAATAATAAAAACCACTTAACGGAATGTCTATGAAGAAAAAAAGCTACTATGGTAATCAGTATCAAAGTAGATTCCCTTGAAGGTGAAACGTTTATCTATATTTTGAAATGAACCTATTTTTTCATAAGTGGCACAATATAAATACTTCCCATATATCCTTTTAGCAAATGGCTCTATTTTACAGTTTTTTAAAGTCTACTATTTTTTAACACACCATTACATAAAAGCAAATATTTTTCTAATAATTTTCCCTATAAAAACAATTCATCCAATCTTGCCTTTTCTAGAAGTTTCAAGTCTTTATCCAGATTTGGCAAAATTGGAGACAGCACATTTTGATAATATTGTCTACGTATAATGACAAATCCTCAAAGATGTCACTATTTTAAGTGAATAGAAGACATTATACTTCTGCTGTTTTAAAAGCCTTATTATTTGTTTTACTTTTTGTTTTTACAAGAAGTGAGAGTTGTAACATACCAATTTTCTAACTTATGATAATACAGAATTTTTAACAACTGCAGCTGTCTCTTAAATGTTGATGTTATCCAGGCTTCCATTCTTGACCCTCTGTTTCTCTTCTCTGCAGTGACCTTATTTAAATTCCACACAACACAAACTCAGTATGTCCAAAATTATCACCATCACCACCCCTTCTCACACACAAACAAACCTGTTCATCTCCCCAAAAATGTTCTATTGAACAGTTGCCCTGTTACAATGAAGTCATCCTAGACTTTCTTTCTAACTCCCAACATTGAATCAGTCATCAAATCCTATTGATGCTACTCCATAAATATCCCTTTAATCCATCTTTCCCCTCATTCCCATTGACACACCCTTGACTTAGATCTTGATTACTATAACAGCATCCTAAATTTCTTTTTCTTTTCTACTTCTACTCTTCTGATCTAAACTCTAGCACCCCCCCCCCATCAATTCTCCTTAAGGCTATCAGAAAGAACATTCTAAAATTCAGATTTGATTTCATTACCAACCTTCTAAAAAGCCTAAACATAGGTTTTTGAAACTCCTTAGCTTAACACCCAAATGTCTATATATTCTGATGCCTGCTTACTCTGCATTATCTCCCACCACTCACTCACATACATCCTGTGTGTTAGCAATTCAGAATGGCTTGATAATCCCTGAATTTACCTCACTCTTTTCCTGTGCATTTCTCTTCTCACATTATTCCCCTCTTCCTAGACTATTCTCCCTACTGCCTTGATAATGTGTATCCTTCAACAGTTAGTTAAAAATTCACCACCCCAAACAAGCCTTTCCTAAAATATGGGACTGAATTGTGTATCCTTATTTATGATTTTAACAAGAAAGTATGTATACAATTTTTCCTCTATTAAAGGGAAATTTTCTTGACAAAAAGGCCTCTTTTTATCCATACATGTGTCTCCAGCACCTATCACAATGTCCAGTCAAAATAAACCCTCAAAAAATCAAGGTATAAGATAAGGAGCTTCTGTCTTACAGGCATTTAAGCAAAGGCTGGATTTCAACTTATCAAAGATGATTTAGAAAAGGTTAGACAGAATCAAATCTGTTTAGAACACTTAAATTCTATTGTATATATAACTCAGTTAGCAAAATTACTGAAACAGTGTAAATGTATTTATTTATTGTCACTGCCAAGTAGTACTTTTCTCCTACCCATACCATTAGCTCCTCAAGATCATCCTATGATGCTCTTTTCTATATTATGCTTTATAGAAAATACAGATGTTGGAAGACAGTTCTCCATGGGTCTCTTGTTTCTATACTTCTTGAGAGCACAGGCACTGACAATCTTTGCTCCAAACTATCTTTCCAAGGACTTTTGTGTAGTGAACCGTCTTGGAAGATAGAGACAGCGTGTGCCTCTCGAGCAAAGGGTAGGTTTGTTTACTGCCCAGTATAATAAAGATAACATCTCACTTAAGAACAAAAGGCAGGTTTGCTTGCAGTTTGTTATAAAATATCTGAGCTCACTAAACTTGAGGTTCCTCAGGTGTAATGGAACACACTACATATGCAGCATTTTTCTGGCTCCTTTCCCGTCACCTCCATGGAGTTGGGGGACAAAAGGAAATCTTAAAAACATGTATCTCATGCGACTTGCTGTACAGTGGGTAAGAAAACTCTCTCTTACTCCAGGTATCTTGTTGCTTCTTTCAGCATCCATGAAACTGTAATAGCTAACTTGTAAGATTGCAAGTAGGATACATTCTCAAGCCCATCTCAGTTCTTGAGAGTAGCTTTAAGATAAACCCACCCTTCAAACCAGATTGTCATTCCAAAGTATATCCTGTAAAAAAAAAAAATCTGGAACAGTTTTCATCTACAGATTACCATGGTAAACATTAGTTAAACAGCAGCATATTTGGCTCTAACCCCCTAAACATGCAAACATCCAAACACAGAAAATAACCATGATCAAGCAACTTCTTTTTATCAAGAATAGTGGCCCTGCTCGACATCCTTTCTTCTGTCTTCTCAAGAATATGTAGAAATAGCAGCCTGTGCTCTTGGAGAAGGATAAAGCTGATTAGGTCTACAAATTGTCAATCATATTCAGCATTTGTTCTTCATAACCTTCAACTCTGACTTGATTACATGATTTGGAACATGCCTGTGGCTCATTGATTCCAAAGCATGAATCAGCTAACTCTTTATTTGCTATAGCACATAACAATGCTTTATCATTACAAGGTACTAAATAAATCTTTGTTTAAAATAATGGGCAGCTTAAAACAGTTATTTTATTTCACTAAGGAAAATATAAGCTTCCTTAGAACGAGAAGTAAGTCTTTTTTGCAAGCCATATATTTTCAAAAGAAAGTGAATGCTTATTGATTAATTGATAAGTAAGCAGTCTACACAATGGTTACCTGACCTAAGTACACAACAGAATCACTCAGGCTGCTACACTTATTAATCAGAATCCCTGGAAGCAGGACAGAGTAATCTCTAGTTTGGAAATGCTCACCCAGACAAATGTGAGAAGTAATAAGAATTTGAACTTGTTGCTAGATAATTGTGATCATGAAACCTTTGGTGAATAATCATTATTACAGCCCAATTTCAATTAGAAGATTTGCTAAACAAAACAAAAGATACTTCATGTGGTATTAACTAAGTTCCAAAGCAAAAAATTCTATTTTACAGCTATGATTTTCATGTATAAGTGTCCTTTTTAATATCAACAAAATTTGATTGGACCCTAATAGTTGTGGTTTTCTTGGACACTAATCGAACCATGGATAATAACTAAATTATTATTAATGTAGAACCTTTTTTTTATTTGGCTCAACAGTATCTTCATATATTTGAAAAAGTATATGTGAAAATGAGTGAATGTAAAAGAAAAGCATATCTACTCAATCTACAGATTATACTTGGTCCACCTCGATATTTTCTGACTACTTTGAATATTCCTCCTTGCTCTTTCCCAGGTAGCTAGAGACACCACACTAGAGACACCACACTAAAGACACTTTTCAGGAAGATACAGTCCAAGTTTGAAGGCTGAGTCTTTTTGCAGTTAAAAATCATCAGGACATTAGCTAAAAAGTCATTATATAATAACACCACTTTCCTTACTACAATATTTAACTGCTCAAACTTTTTAAACAGTATCTTTTGATTTGTCCTTATCACACCCCTCTCAGATAAGATACTATTTACCTTCATTTTCTAAATGTGGTTACTGAGATACAGAGAGGTTAAGTGATTCACTTCAGGCTTTCAGATATAGTTGAAAATTCCAAATCTCCTGACTGGCAGTTTCTCATCTGAACCGTGAGACAGCACTGCCCCTCCAAGGCAGCTAATGGTATACAGGGAAGAAAGTTAGAGACAGAATGGTGAAAGCTTGCCTTTGACAGTAGTGTGTGCACTTGATGAATATGTCAAGGTAGTGGTATAGATCTCTTACTGACAAGATCAAATGGGTCTGTATATTTAAGAGTTAATTGCAGAGTAGAAAAAAAAAAGATTAAATCACATTCAGAAGAAAACAGCATTTTGGAGAAGAGGCCTAAAGATCAAAATTCAGAAGCTTGCTATAGGGCTATGAAAAAGAAGCAAAGGAGCTTAAAAGAAAAAAAAAAATTATTAGAATATACTTACTTTAGGGACTGTCAAACTAAGCCACATCTTATAGGCTGAATTGTGTCCCTCAAAACATTCATATGCAAATCTCTAATCCCTATTACTTCAAAATGTGACTGTATTTTCAGATAGGGCCTTTAAAGAATGGGATTAATTTCAAATAAGGTCATCAAGGTGGGCCTTAATCCAACCTGACTGGCACTCATAGAAAGAGGAAATTTGGACACAGAGACAGGAAAGGTATACATGCACAGAGAGACAACCATGTAAAGCGGCAGCAAGAGGGAAGCCATCAGCAAGCAACAGAGAGGCCTCACAGGGAGCCAATCCTGCGGACACCTTGATCATGGACTTACAGCTTCCAGAACTGTAAGACAATAGCATCTGTTGTCTAAACCACTATGTCTGTGGTATTTTGTCATCATAGCCCCAGCAGACTAAGACACCACCCACTTTGTAGATCAATCCAGAAGGATGAAGGAATGTGCTTAAAACCATATAATGGAGTATTTGTCCTTTGCTGCACTTCTGGGGGCCTTTCCTAGTTCACCCACCTGTAGCAAATCCTGTCAGTGTCTCATGTCTACTCTCCATGGATTCACTGCTACACAGTAGTGCTGACACGGAAGATTCTGCCTGAGGTCTTTGTTTCTGACTGCAGGTTCACCCTCAGCTTGCATACGGAGCACACACAGAGTACCAAACAGTTAAAGCCCTGGAAAGGCCCTCAACAAGTGATGGACAGGGATTTGGTGGATAAATACCCCAGCTTCCTCACTCCTTTACTGGGATAACTTTAAGGCTTCTTTCTACACAACCCCTAGAACTCTCCAGTGGGGATAAGCCCTAATTGCCCACCACATTAGTTGGCTTGATAATCCACCTCTTTTCTGGTTCCTTCTCTCCCTTTTACACTTTTTCACTTCCCTATTAATGATACCTAGGGTTATCTCACAAATAAACTACTTTCACTCAAATCCTTGCTTGAGATCTGCTTTGGGAGGAACACAAGCCAAAATACTATCTCTATGTGCCTCTGGCCTAAATCATCATCCTTGTTTATAAACTTGAGATCAGGCTGTAAGTGATTCCAGAAAGACCTAAACATCTATGAAGACTCTACTGAACACACAAAATTGCCCTTTAAAAATATATATATTCCTCCCAACTTTGAAATAGTTAATTTGTCTTTCAAAATATGTTCATCCTGAAATCTCCTTGTTGACCCTTTCCTCTTGTTCTATAAATATAATCATGTCTGCCCCTTCAAAAAATTCATTCTTCCTTGACTCTGTGCCATCTTCTAGTTTCTGCTGAAATCACTGAAACTTCTCTGGAAAAAAAACCCAGTAAGCATACTCCCAAATCAAACAAACACCTCTAAATTTTTACCTTATATAGAAGACAATGCAGTCTTTTTCATTTTTTTCCTTATATTTTAGGATTTGTGACAGTCTTTCTTACCCCCAAATCAGAAAATTATTCTCTTATATTTTCCTAGAGTTTTAATTTTTAAAATTTAAATCCTATTTTATTTGGACACTATTTTGTTTATGGTACAAAGGCCTTCATATATAAGGCAAAGTTGAACATTCACTTCTACAACTTTTCTACTTCAGCTTCTTTATTCATCTCTCATTCGACTCTTCTCCCACATTTCTAATCACTAATTCATTTCTACTTTGTGCTTTCTTCTTCTGCCAACTCTGGGAATTCCCTCAAGGTCTGACAGCTGGCCCACTCTCCTTTTCACATCACACTCTCTTTTTGAGCAGTCTTATACTCAGCTTTACATTTTTGCTCTTCTTTTGTATTTCTGTACTTCTCTTTCCACAGAACAAGAAGTTCTTTAAATCAACAAATTCAAAAGTAAAACTTATTTTTCCCATCCCACCAATGAAACTTCATGTTTCTCCAGTATTGTATTTCCAGTCTGAATAATCATACTAACATCTACCCAATTACACATGTCAGAAATCTCAGAGTAGTCTTAGATTCTCTGTATTCTTGCTTCAAATCACACTTCAATAAATTAGTCATCAATTCTGATTATTTTAATTCCTAACTATTTATTATATCATCCCCCTCACCCCATCTATATCTCTACTAATCTGGCAATGCATTCATAATATTTTGCCCAGATAATTTAGATACTTTCTGTTTTCAGTACTGTACTACTCAAACCCATCCTCCTGACTGCCTCTAGAGCAGTACAATAGTGATAGAAATTACTACTGCTCACAAACATTTTAAGTTCTTCTTTCCTGCTGCACATAGAAAAACTCCAGCCTTTTCAGACATATTACAGTTGAGTAGCACCATGCAATGGTTTATGTAGGGAAGTGGTATTTCCAGGTGAAGGTGATGAAAAGTCCATGTATTCATTACCAATCTATATTCCCTGGGATTGTCAACCAAAGAGATTGTACAGCCCTGATAGTCAGGGTTCCTCAGTGAATACTTAGGTCTGATCCCTAGTTCTTCCAGTCAAAGCCATGAAGACTTGGGGACTAATTTATTAAAGCAGCTTTCCAGAATTCCATGACTGGTAGAGCATCTTAAACAAAAATTTTAAGCATGTCACTCTCTTACATGAACTGCTCCAATAGCTTTTGATTTTTCTTTAAGTGTGTTCCAAACATCTTCCATAGTGAAAGAAGGATTTTCAAATGTGGTCTCTGCTCATCTTCATCACTTATGTTCAGTACCTTCATTTTATGTACTATGTACATTTTATGTACTATGTACATTTTATGTACTAATATGCTGAATGCTTTTTTTTTTTTTTGTATATACAATTCATGCCTTCATACCTATGTTTTCACTGTTCTCTCTATATTGGATAACTTCTATTCAAACTTTAAGATTCCACTCAGGTGTCAGAACCCACAGGTAACTGACTGCAAACGTTGAAGCTGATAAACTTTCCAGGAAATGTTTGAAATTTATATTTTTTATCTTAATCTTTTAACAAACTGCCTTATACCTTATTGTATACCTTATACAATGGACATTTCTGGAATTCATCTTAATTAACAAATAGGATATTTTTTGTTAAAAAATTTTAGCTTAATGGAGGGGAAAGGCAAATAATTACAACGATAATAATTTTTATAAATATGTCAAGGATAAAAGAAACATATTATACTGGTAAAGAACAATAACCAGTGCATTTTGGGAGGTCTAACTACCAGCTACCAATGCAGTGAGTATAAAATGAGAGCATTTTCCTTTCACTTCTTTTCATTCCTTTCTTGATAGCTCTTTTTTCTTTTATTTTGCATAATTTACAGTTGTATTGATGATTTACATTTTGATTATGCTATGATAGTTTTACTATGTAAACTGGACCTACTATGTGCATAAGAATTGGAATGGCAGAAAACATTTTCTTTTTCAAAAATGTCCATCATGCTCAGTTGCAATTCTTTGCCTCTAAATATATGAAACACAAAAACATGACATTTCAGACCTAATGGGATTTTAGACACACTCTCATTCATGTATCTGGAAACAGTCATACTGATGGAAGAAAAGTTAACACTTGCAAATTCTATTACTATATCAAGCACCATGCGAATGACCTTCAAGATGGCAGAGGAGTAAGGCATGGACATCACCTGCCTCCTCACAAATACATTAAAAATACATCTACATGAGAAACAACTCCTACAGAACACCTAGTGAATGCTGTCAGAAGACCTCAGACTTTGCAAAAGGCAAGAAACTCCCCATGTAAATGGCTGTGTGGCTGACAGGGTCTTGGTGATCCATCCAGGTGTCAGGCCTAAGCCTCTGAGGTGGAAGAGCTGATTCAGGACATTGGACCACCACAGACCTCCTGACCCCATGTAATATCAGTCAGCAATAGGTCTCCCAGAGATCTCCATCTCAATGCTAAGAACCAGCTCTACTCAAAGACCAACAAGCTCCAGTGCTGGAAACCCCATGCCAAGCAACTAACATGACAGGAACACAACCCCACCCATTAGAAGAGAAGCTGCCTAAAGTCATACTAACTTCACAGACACCCCAAAACACACCACCGGATGTTGTCCTGCCCACTAGAAAAACAAGATCCAGCCTCATCCCCCAGAACACAGGCACCACTCCCCTCCACCAGGAAGTCTCCACAAGCTGTTGAACCAAACTTACCCAGTGGGGGCAGACACCAAAAACAACTGAAACTATGAACCTGCAGCCTGCGAAAAAGAGACCCCAAAAACAGTAAGTTAAGCAAAATGAGAAGAAAGAGAAATACAGAGCTTCTGTATTCCTCTGAAGGAACAAGGTAAAACCACACCAGACCATACAAATGAAGAAGAAATAGGTAGTCTACCTGAAAAAGAATTCAGAGTAATGATAATAAGGATGATCCTTATTATAATAAGGGTCATCATAATTATTATTATTATATAATAATAATATAATAATTATTATTATATAAGCATTATGATGCTCATATAATTATTAATATTATATAAGCATTATGATGCTTATATAATAAGCATCATAATAAGGATGATCCAAAATCTTGGAAATAGAATGGAGAATATATAAGAAAGGTTTAACAAGGACCTAGAAGAACTAAAGAGCAAGCAAACAATGATGAACAACACAATAAATGAAATTTAAAATTCTCTAGAAGGCATCAATAGCAGAAAAACTGAGGCAGAAGAATGGAGGAGTAACCTGGAAGATAAAATAGTGGAAGCAACTACCACAAGGCAGAATAAAGAAAAAAATAATGAAAAGAATGGAGAACCGTCTCAGAGACTTTGTGACAACAGTAAATGCACCAACGTTCAAATTATAGGGGTACCAGAAGAAGAAGAGAAAATACAAGGGACTGAGAAAACATTTGAAGAGATTATAGTTCAAAACTTCCCTAATATGGGAAAACAAATAGTCAATCAAGTCCAGGAAGTAAAGGGAGCCACATACAGGATAAATCCAAAGAAAAACATGCCAAGACACATACTAATCAAACTATCAAAAATTAAATACAAACAAAAAATATTGAAAGCAGCAATGGAAAAGCAGGAAATAACATACAAGGGAATCTCCATAAGGTTAACAGCTGAACTTTCAACAAAAACTCTGCAAGCCGGAAGGGAGTAGCAGGATATATTTAACGTGATGAAAGGGGAAAACCTACAGCCAAGATAACTCTACCCAGGAAGTATCTCATTCAGATTTGATGGAGAAATTAAAAGCTTTACAGACAAGCAAAAGCTAAGAGAATTCAGCACCAACAAACCAGCTTTACAACAAATGCTAAGAGAACTTCTTGAGGCAGGAAATGCAAGACAAGGAAAAAACCTACAATAACGAATCCAAAACAATTAAGAAAATGGTAATAGGAACATATATATCAATAATTACCTGAAAAGTAAATGGATTAAATGCCTCAACCAAAAGACATACACTGGCTGAATGGATGCAAAAACAAGGCCCGTATATATGCTGTCTACAATAGACCAACTTCAGACCTAGGGACACATACAGACTGAAAGTGAGGAGATGGAAAAAGATATTCCATGCAAAACGAAATCAAAAGAAAGCTGTAGTAGTATTCTCATATCACACAAAATAGACTTTAAAATAAAGACTATTACAAGAGACAAAGAAGGTCACTGTATAATAATCAAGGGATCAATCCAAGAAGAAGATATAACAATTGTAAATATTTATGCACCCTACATAGGAGCACCTCAATACAGAAGACAAATGCTAACAGCCACAAAAGGGGAAATCAACAGTAACACAATAATAGTAGGGAACTTTAACACACCACATTCACTAATGGACAGATCAACCAAAATAAAAAAAAAAAAATAAGAAAACACAAGCTTTAAGTGATACATTAAACAAGATGGACTTAATTGATATTTACAGGATATTCCATGCAAAAACAACAGAATATGCTTTGTCCTCTAGTGCTCATGGAACATTCTCCAGGATAGAACATATCGTGGGTCATAAATCAAACCTTGGTAAATTTAAGAAAATTGAAATCATATCAAGTATATCCTCCTATTACAACAGTATGAGACTACGTATCAATTACAGGAAAAAAAACTGTAAAAAATACAAACACATGGAGGTTAAACAATATGCAACTAAATAACCAAGAGATCACTGAAGAAATCAAAGAAGAAATAAAAAAAAAATAACCTACAAACAAATGATAATGAAAACATGATATCCCAAAATCTATGGGATGCAGCAAAAATAGTTCTAAGAAGGAAGTTTATAGCAATACAATCCTACCTCAAGAAACAAGAAAAATCTCAAATAAACAACCTAACTTTAAACCAAAAGCAATTAGAGAAAGAAGAACAAAAAAACCCCAAAGATAGCAGAAGGAAAGAAATCATAAAGATCAGAGCAGAAATAAATGAAAAAGAAATGAAGGAAACAATAGCAAAGTACAACAAAACTAAAAGCTGGTTCTTTGAGAAGATAAACAAAATTGATAAACCATTAGCCAGACTCAACAGGAAAAAAAGGGAGAAGACTCAAATCAACAGCACTAGAAATGAAAAAGGAGAAGTAACAACTGACACTGCAGAAATACAAAAGATCATGAGAGATTATTACAAGCAACTATATGATAATAAAATGGACACCCCTGAAGAAATGGACAAATTCTTAGAAAAGCACAACCTTCTGAGACTGAACCAGGAAGAAATACAAAATATAAACAGACCAATCACAAGTATTGAAATTGAAAATGTGACTAAAAATCTTCCAACACACAAAAGCCCAGGACATGATGGATTCACAGGTGCATTCTTTCAAACACTTCGAGAAGAACTAACACATATCCTTCTCAAACTTTTCCAAAATATAGCAGAGGGAGGAACACTCCCAAACACATTCTACAAGGTCAAAATCACCCTGATACCAAAAGCAAAGATATCATCAAAAAAGAAAACTACAGGGCAATATCACTGATGAACATAGATGCAAAAATCCTCAACAAAATACCAGCAAACAGAATCCAACAGCACATTAAAAAGATAATATACCATGATCAAGTGGAGTTTAACCCAGGAATGCAAGGATTCTTCAATATATGCAAATGAGTCAAAGTGATATGCCATATTAACAAATTGAAGAATAAAAAACATATGATCATCTCAAAAGATGCAGAAAAAAATTCAACAAAATTCAACACCGATTTATGACAAAAACTATCCAGAAAGTAGGCATAGAGGGAACTTACCTCAACATAATAAAGGTCATATATAGCAAAAAAACTGAAACCATTTCCACTAAGATCAGGAACAAGACAAGGTTGCTCACTCTCACCACTATTATTCAACATAGTTTTAGAAGTTTTAGCCACAACAATCAGAGAAGAAAAGAAATAAAAAGAATCCAAATTGGAAAATAAGAAATAAAACTGTCACTGTTTGCAGATGACATGATACTATATAGAGAATCCTAAAGATGATACCAGAAAACTACTGGTGCTAATAAATGAATTTGGTAAAATAGTGCAATACAAAATTAATGCACAGGAATCTCTTGCATTCCTAAACAATAATGATGAAAAAATCTGATGGTGAAATTAAGAAAACACTCCCATTTACCATTGCAACAAAGAGAATAAAATACCTAGGAATAAACCTACCAAAGGAGAAAAAAGCCTGTATGCAGGATACTATAAGACACTGATGAAAGAAATTAAAGATGATTCCAAAAGATGGAGAGATATACCATGTTCTTGGATTGAAAGAATCAACATTGTGAAAATGACTATATTATCCAAAGCAATGTACAGATTCAATGCAATCCCTATCAAACAATGAATGGCATTTTTCACAGAAATAGAACAAAAAATTTCACAATCTCTATGGAAACACAAAAGACCCTGAATAACCAAAGCAATCTTGAGAAAGAAAACTGGAGCTGGAGGAATCAGGCTTCTGGTCTTCAGACTATACTACAAAGTTACAGTAATCAAGAGAGTATGGTACTGGCACAAAAACAGAAATATAGATCAATGGAACAGAATAGAAAGTCCAGAGATAAACCCATGAACCTATGTTCACCTTATCTTTGATAAATGAGGCAAGAATATACAGTGGAGAAAAGACAGCCTCTTCAATAAACGGTGCTGGGAAAACTGGATAGCTACATGTAAAAGTATGAAATTAGAACACTCCCTAACACCATACACAAAAGCAAACTCAAAATGGATTAAAGACCTAAATGTAAGGCCAGACAGTGTAAAACTCTTACAGGAAAACATAGGCAGAACACTCTATGACATATATCACAGCAAGATCCTTTTTTGACCCACCTCCTAGAGAAGTGGAAATAAAAACAAAAATAAACAAATGGGAACTAATGAAACTTAAAAGCTTTTGCACAGCAACTGATGTCATAAACAGGAGGAAAAGACACTCCTCAGAATGGGAGAAAATATTTACAAATGAAACACCTGACAAGGGATTAATCTCCAAAATATACAAAGAGCTCATGCAGCTTAATATCAAAAAAACAAACAACCCAATCCAAAAATGGGCAGAAGACCTAAATAAACATTTCTCCAAAGAAGATATATAGATTGCCAACAAACACATGAAAGGATGCTCAACATCACTAAGCATTAGAGAAATTCTAATCAAAACTACAGTGTGGTATCACTTCACACCAGTCAGAATGGCCATCATTAAAATATCTACAACCAATAAATGCTGGAGAGGGTGTGGAGAAAAGGGAACCCTCTTGTGCTGTTGTTGGGAATGTAAATTGATACAGCCACTATGGAGAACAGTATGGAGCTTCCTTAAAAAACAAAATAGAACTGCCATATCATCCAGCAATCCCACTACTGGGCATATGCCCTGGGAAGACCATAATTCTAAAGGAGACATGTACCACAATGTTCATTGCAGCACTATTTATGATAGCCAGGACATGGAAGCAACTTAAGTGTCCATCAACAGATGAATGGATAAAGAAGATGTGGCACATATATGCAACGGAATATTACTTAGCCATAAAAGGAAACACATTTGACTTATTTCTTTTAAGTTGAACAGTCCTAGAGTCTGTCATACAGAGTGAAGTAAGTCAGAAAGAGAAAAACAAATACCATATACAAATACATGTATACGGAATCTAAAAAAAAAAAAAAAAAGGTTCTCTAGAACCTAGGGGCAGGACAGGAATAAAGACACAGACTTAGAGAATGGACTTGAGGACACGGAAAAGAGGAGGTGTACACTGGGACGAAGTGAGAGTGTGGCATTGACATATATACACTACCAATGTGAAATAGATAGCTAGTGGGAAGCAGCTGCATAGCACAAAGAGACCAGCTTGGTGTGACCTCCTAGATGGGTGGGATAGGGAAGGTGGGTGAGAGATGCAAGAGGGAGGGGATATTGGGATATATGAATATGTATACCTGATTCATTTTGTTATACATCAGAAACTAACACAGCAATGTAAAGAAATTATCCTCCAATACATATGTTAAACATAAATAAATTATAAAATTTAAAAATTTAATAAAATGGAGAGGGTTTATGTGGATATATGTATTAATTTTTTTTAAAAAAAGCAGCATGATGAGGATTTTATATACAAGCATTTCAATTTATTAATTCTCAGGACAACCATGAATATTAGCGTAGGAATCCTTCCTATTTATGCTTCTTATTTTGGGTCACCAGAACAAGATACAAAGAAACAAGACATTTAAAGTAATGAGATTTATTTAGGTCAATGTTTCTGCATGGCCACATTAGTTGATTTTACAGAGGTCCAGAGTCAAGGCAACTGTCTAGTCAACTCAGGTTGCTAAGACAGAATAGCATAGGTTTATACACAACAAACGTTTAGTTTTCACAATTCTGGAGGTTTATACACAGCAAACATTTAGTTCTCACAATTCTGGAGGCTTAGACGTCCAAAATCAGGGCACTGTGAGATTCAGTGTCTGGTGAGAACTCTCTTCTTGGTTTGCAGAAGTCTGACTCTTGTATCCTTCATGAAAGAGAGCAGAGACAGGAAATAAACTCTTTTGACTCTACTTATAAGGACACTAATCCCATTCATGAGGACTCTACTTTCATGAACTGATTTACTCCTAAAGATGCTTCCTAATACTTTCATACCTGGAGTTAGCATTCAACATATTAATTTGGGGTGGGGGGATTTAAACATTCAGCCTATAAAAGCAACTCTCAAATTTAATGTCAAAATTTAAGTACTCTGCATTTTCCTCTAAAGTGATATGTTTTCTCTACTTGTCACCAGAGTTCCTAGAATCTGCAAATTCCTTCTCTGCATATCCAACTTTCTCAAGACACTGCTTATATGAGGCATATGGAATAGTTCAATGGAGACACAGACAATTCTGTGCAGATACAAAAATGTGGGCATTTGACTAGAGCAGACACCAAGGTCCTTACCTTGGGTACAGCACAGCCCATCTACCTCCCCACTCCCTTTCAGGTCAAAGTGTGAAGTTGCTGTTGCTGTGAATTTTGGTTTATTCTTCAACCTTCTTATTAGATATTTTTTGGCTTAATATAGCCGCATCCTATTTTGCTACACATTTCTTATTTTAATTATGATATACTATTTATTCCCCTATGTTCCAATTCTGTGAAGAAACTGAGACTCTGAGGAGTTAATAAGTATCCCAAATCACCCAATTCTTTAAGTGTCAGATCTTTCACTTTATGTCTGACTTCACACAATTTTACCCTGTCCAAGATTAGAGATAGAATCTAAATTATAGCTCAGATTTCTTGTATGTCAAATCACTGAAAAGAGATTCACATACCCACAAATATTTCACAACAAAATAAACAAAGAATTATGTTCACCCAGCCTACTGTTTATTTCACAAGATTGTAAGCATTAGTGGCCATGACTTAAAATAGGACAAAAGAATAAATCTCTTTTCTGATCTCATGAAAGGACTATATTTTATTTTATTTTATTTTATTTTATTTTACATGGGCCTCTCACTGCTGTGGCCTCTCCCGTTGCGGAGCACAGGCTCCAGACGCACAGGCTCAGCAGCCATGACTCACGGGCCTAGCCGCTCCACGGCATGTGGGATCTTCCTGGACTGGGGCACAAACCCATGTCCCCTGCATCAGCAGGTGGACTCTCAACCATTGCCCCACCAGGGAAGCCCAGGACTATATTTTAAATTGTTGGTGCTTCACTGTATAAATCTGTCTTTAGCAATAGATCCCAAGTCTGTGTATGTTGAAATATGAAAAGATATTTTTTATAAAAAGCAAAATAATGGAAAATTTAACATGTGTTTTTCCTGGATCATATTCCAGGAATGTTGGGTTTCCCTTTAGAGGAGATTATGAGCAAGACTTTTGATGTAAGTGATCTAATTATAATTGCCCCCTTTATCACCAATCTATATTGATATTTCAAAGTAACCCTTAAACCATCTTTTCAACTGCTCTTCCATTACCCTGAATTGAGTTCTCATTATCTTATACGCAAGTCATCAGGCTTGAAGTTATTGCAGAAGCCAAGCATTGCTTTAGGTCCCAAGCATTGTCCAAAGAATCATAAAATATGTGAATACATTTCACACAAGCAAATACAACTGTTTTTCAAATGTGTCTAGCTATAACTAATAACAAAATCTTATCTAAAGCGTTATTTAATTTATGAAATTTTGACATTATGTATTTTTACTGTATATGAAAACATCAAGTATAATCACACATGGGGCTGTAAACAGTTTCTCAAAATAAAAAATGTATACAACCAGAGAGAGACCTTCAAGATGGTGAAAGAGTAAGACATGGAGATCACCTTTCTCCCCACAAATACATCAAAAATACATCTACATGTGGAACAACTCCTACAGAACACCTACTGAATGCTGGCAGAAGACCTCAGACTTCCAAAAAGTCAAGAAAATCCCCATGTACCTGGGTAGGGCAAAAGAAAAAAATAAAAAACAGAGACAAAAGAATAGGGATGGGACCTGCACCACTGGGAGGGAGCTGTGAAGGAAGAAAAGTTTCCACACCCTAGGAAGTCACTTCACTGGCAGAGACAGGGGGTGGGTGGGTGGGGAAGCTTCAGAGCCACAGAGGAGAGTGCAGCAACAGGGGTGCAGAGGGCAAAGCAGAGAGATTCCTGCACAGAGGATTGGTGCTGACCAGCACTCACTGGCCTGAGACGCTTGTCTGCTCACCCATCAGGGTGGGTGGGGGCTGGGAGCTGAGGTTTGGGCTTCAGTGGTCAGATCCCAGGGAGAAGACTGGGGTTGGCTGCATGAAGACAGCCTGAGGGGAGCTAGTGCACCACAGGTGGCTGGGAGGAAGTCCCGGAAAAAGTCTGGACCTGCTATAGAGGCAAGAGACCATTGTTTTGGGGTGTGCAAGGGGAGGGGCTTCCTGCTCCGTGTGCCCACAGATGGCAGAGCACTGCCTAAGCAAGCTCCAGAGACAGGTGTTAGCCATAGCTATCACCTTACGGCCAGACCCCAGAGGCAGACACGGACAGCTAGCGCTGCCACCGTTACCACCAAGAGTCCTGTGTGCAAATACAAGTCACTACCAAACCCTCCCAGGAGCCTGTGCAGCACACCACTGCCAGGGTCTGGTGATCCAGGGACTACTGCCCTGGAAGAACACACAGTGTGCCTCAGGCTGTTGCAAAGTCATGCCAGCCTCTGTCACCTCAGGCTCAACCCACATTCCAATTCTGACTACCATACCCCTCCCTCTCCACAGCATGAGTGAGCAAGAGAGGCCTAATCAGCTGCTGCACTAACCCTGTACTGTCTAGGAAAGGAACAGATACCTGAGGGAAGCCTATATGCAGATGCAGGGCCAGAACAAAAGCTCAAACCCAGGAGCTGTGCAAACAAAGAAGAGAAAGGGAAATCTCCCTGTAAAGCCTCAGGAACCATGGATTAAATACCCCCAATCAGCTTGGTAAACCCTGCATCTGTGGAATACCTTAATGGACAGAGTGTTTTCAAACTTGAGGCAGTGGACTTTGGAGGCAACAGTGGACTTGAGGTTTGCTTCCTCCATTTGATTTGTTTTTGGTTTTATGTTTATCTTAGTTTAGTTTTCAGTGTTTGTCTTCATTTGTCGGTTTGTTTATTGGTCTGGTTGTTGTCTTCCTTTTTTTCCTTTTTTATTCTCTTTTTGTGAGTGTGTGTGTGTGTGTGTGTATGTTTCTTTGTGTGATTTTGTCTGTTTAGTTTTGCTTTCACCACTTGTCTTGGGTTTCTGTCTGTTCGTTGTTTGTTTATTTGGTTGCTTGTTTGTTTTTCTTCCTTTTCTTCCATGCCATGCAACTGGCAGCATCTTGGTGCTCTAGCCGCTGTCAGGCCTGAGCCTCCAAGGAGGGAAAGCCAAGTTCAGGATATCGGACCACCAGAGACCTCTGGCCCCATGTAACTTTAATAGGTGAGAGCTCTCCCAGAGATTTCCATCTCAACACTCAGACCCAGCCACACCCAACGACCAGCAAACTCCAGTGTAGACACCCCATGCCAAGTAACTAGCAAGACAGGAAAACAACCCAAACCATTAACAGACAGGCTGCCTAAAGTCATACTAACTTCATGGACACCTCAAAACACACCTCCAGACATGGTCCTGCACACCAGAGGGAGAAGATTCAGCCCCACCCACCAGAAAGCAGGCACCAGTCTCCCCTACCAGGAAGCCTACACAAGCCACTGAACCAACCTCACCCACTGGGGACAGAAACCAGAGGTAAGAGAAATTACAAATCTGCAGGCTGTGAAAAGGAGACCCCAAAACAGTAAGTTAAGCAAGGTGAGAAGATAGACAAATACACAGGAGCAAGGTAAAAACCTACCAGACCAAACAAATGAAGAGGAAATAGGCAGTCAACCTGAAAAATAATTCAGAGTAATGATAGTAAAGATGATCCAAAATCTCAGAAATAAAATGGAGAAAATACAAGAAATGTTTAACAAGGACATAGAAGAACTAAAGAGAAAACAAACAATGATGAACAACACAATAAATGAAATTCAAAATTCTCTAGAAGGATTCAATAGCAGAATAACTGAGGCAGAAGAATGGGTAAGTGACCTGGAAGATAAAATAGTGGAAATAACAACCACAGGGTAATTATTTTTTATCGATAATTACCTTAAATGTAAATGGAGTAAACACCCCAACTAAAAGACATAGATTTGATGAATGGATACCAAAACAAGACCCATATATATGCTGTCTACAAAAGACCCACTTCAGACCTAGGGACACATATGACTAAAAGTGAGGGGATGGGAAAAGATAGTCGATGCAAAAGGAAATCAAAAGAAAGCTGGAGTAGCAATTCTCATATCAGACAAAATAGACTTTAAAATAAAGACTATTAAAAGAGACAAAAAGGACACTACATAATGATCAAGGGATCAATCCAAGAAGAAGATATAACAATTATAAATATTTATACACCCAACATAGGAGCACCTCAATACATAAGGCAATTGTTAACAGCCACAAAACAGGAAATCAACAGTAACAAAATAATAGTAGGTGAGTTTAACACCCCACTTATTCCAATGAACAGATCATCCAAAATGAAAATAAATAAGGAAATGCAAGCTTTAAATGACACATTAGACGAGATGGACTTAATTGATATTTATAGGACATTCCATCCAAAAACAACAGAATACACTTTCTTCTCAAGTGCTCATGGAACATTCTCCAGGATAGATCATACCCTGGGTCACAGATCAAGCCTTGGTAAATTTAAGAAAATTGAAATTGTATCAAGTATCTCCTCTGACTACAACACTATGAGACCACATACCAGTTACAGGAAAAAAAAACTGTAAAAAATACAAATACATGGAGGCTAAACAATATGCTACTAAATAACCAACAGCTCACTGGAGAAATTAAAGAAGAAATCAAAAAATACCTAAAAACAAATGACAATGAAAACATGACAACCTAAAACATATGGGAAGCAGCAAAAATAGTTCTAAGAGGGAAGTTTATACCAATACAATCCTACCTCAAGAAACAAGAAAAATCTCAAATAAACAACCTAACCTTACAACAAAAGCAATTAGAGAAAGAAAAAAAAAACCCAAAATTAACAGAAGGAAAGAAATCATAAAGATCAGAGCAGAAATAAATGAAAAAGAAATGAAGGAAACAATAGCAAAGGTCAACAAAACAAACAGCTGGTTCTCTGAGAAGATAAACAAAATTGATAAACCATTAGCCAGACTCATCAGGAAAAAAAAGGGAGAAGACTCAAATCAACAGCACTAGAAATGGAAAAGGAGAAGTATCAACTGGCACTGCAGAAATACAAAAGATCATGACAGATCACTACAAGCAACTATATGCCAATAAAATGGAAAACCTGGAAGAAATGGACAAATTCTTAGGAAAGCATAACTTTCCAAGACTGAACCAGGAAGAAATAGAAAATATAAACAGACCAATCACAAGCACTGAAATTGAAACTGTGATTAAATTTTTTCCAACAAACAAAAGCCCAGGACCAGATGACTTCACAGGTAAATTCTAGGAAACATTTAGAGACGAGGTAACCACCTATCCTTCTCAAAGTCTTTCAAAATATAGCAGAGGGAGGAACACTCCCAAACTCATACTATGAGGCCACGATCACCCTGACACCAAAAGCAGAAAAAGTTGTCACAAAAAAAAAAAAACAAAAAACAAAACTACAGGCTAATATCACTGATGAACATAGATGCAAAAATCCTCAACAAAATACTAGCAAAAGAATCCAACAGCACATTAAAAAGATCATATACCATGATCAAGTGGGGTTTATCCCAGGAATGCAAGGATTCTTCAATATATGCAAATCAATCAATGTGATATGCCATATTAACAAACTGAAGGATAAAAACCATATGATCCTCTCAATAGAAGCAGAAAAAGCTTTTGACACAGTTCAATACCAATTTATGATAAAAAGTCTCCAGAAAGTAGGCATGGAGGGAAATTACCTCAACATAATAAAGGCCATATATGACAAACCCACAGCCAACATCATTCTTAATGGTGAAATACTGAAACCATTTCCTCTAAGATCAGGAACAAGACAAAAGTGTCCACTCTCTGCACTATTATTCAACATAGTCTTGGAAGTTTTGTACATGGCAATCAGAGAAGAAAAAGAAAAACAAATTGGAAAAGAAGAAGAAAACTGTTGCTGTTTGCAGAATCACATGATACTATACATATAGAATCGTAAAGATGCTACCAGAAAACTACTAGAGCTAATCAATGAATTTGGTAAAGTAGCACAATACAAAATTAACGCACAGAAATCTCTTGCAAACTCTCAATGAAAAATCTGAAAGAGAAATTAAGGAAACACTCCCATTTACCATTGCAACAACAAGAATAAAATATGTACCTTAGGTAGGTAATAAACCTACCTAAGGAGACAAAACACCTGTATGCAGAAAACTATAAGACACTGATGAAAGAAATCAAGATGATACAAACAGATGGAGAGATATACCATGTTCCTGAATTGGAAGAATCACCACTGTGAAAATGACTATTCTCCCCAAAGCAATCTACAGATTCAATGCAATCCCTATCAAACTACCAATGGCATTTTTCATAGGACTAGAACAAAAAAAAATTCACAATTTATATAGAAACACAAAAGACCCTGAATAGCCAAAGCAATCTTGAGAAAGAAAAACAGAGCTGAAGGAATCAGGCTCCCTGACTTCAGACTCTACCACAAAGCTACACTAATCAAGACAGTATGGCACTGGCACAAAAACAGTAATATAGATCAATGGAACAGGATAGAAAGCCTAGAGATAAACCCACACACATATGGTCACCTAATCTATGACAAAGGAGGCAAGAATATACAGTGGAGAAAAGACAGCCTCTTCAATAAGTTGTGCTGGGAAAACTGGACAGCTACATGTAAAAGAATGAAATTAAAACACTTCCTAACACCATACACAAAAATAAACTCAAAATGGATTAAAGACCTAAATATAAGACCAGACACTATAAAACTCTTAGAGGAAAACATAGTCAGAACACTCTTTGATATAAATCACAGCACTATCTTTTGTTGACCCACCTCCTGGAGTAATGAAAATAAAAACAAAATAAACAAAGGGGACCTAATTAAACTTAAAAGATTTGCACAGCAAAGGGAATCATAAACAAGATGAAAAGACACCCCTCAGAATAGGAGAAAATATTGCAAATGAAGCATCTGACAAGGGATTAATCTCCCAAATATACAAGCAGCTCATACAGCTCAATATAAAAAAACCAAACAACCCAATCCAAACCTGGGGGGAAGACCTAAATAGACATTTCTCCAAAGATATACAGATTGCTAACAAACACATGAAAGGATGCTCAACATCATTAATAATCAGAGAAATACAAATCAAAACCACACTGAGGTATCACCTCACACCAGTCAGAATGCTCATCATCAAAAAGTCTACAAACATTAAATGCTGGAGAGAGTGTGGAGAAAAGGGAACCCTCTTGCACTGTTGGTGGGATTGTAAATTGATACAGCCACTATGGAGCACTGTATGGAGGTTCCTTAAAAAACTAAAAATAGAGCTACCATTTGACCCAGAAATCCTAGTACTGGACATATACCCTGAGAAAAACATAATTCGAAAAGAGACATGTACCACAATGTTCATTGCAGCTCTATTTACAATAGCCAGGACATGGAAGCAACCTAAGTGTCCATCGACAGATGAATTGTTAAGAGGATGTGGCACATATATACAATGGAATATTACTTAGCCATAAAAAATAAATGAAACTGAGTTATCTGTAGTGAGGTGGATGGACCTAGAGCCTGTCATACAGAGTGAAGTAAGTCAAAAAGACAAAAGCAAATAGTGTGTGCTAACACATATATATGGAATCAAAAAAAAAAAAGTTCTGATGAACCTAGGGGCAGGACAGATATAAAGATGTAGATGTAGAGAATGGACTTGAGGACATGGTGGTGGGGAGAAGAGGAAGCTGGAACAAATGAGAGAGTAACATTAACATATATACATTACCGAATGTAAAATAGATAGCTAGTGGGAAGCAGCTGCATAGCATAGGGAGATCAATTCAGGGTTTTGTGACCACTTAGAGGCGTGGGATATGGAGCGTGGGAGGGAGATGCAAGAGGGAGGAGATATGGGGATATTTGTATATGTATAGCTGATTCACTTTGTTATACAGCAGAAACTAACATAACATTGTAAACCAATTATACATCAATAAATTTGTTAAAAAAAAAAGTGCACATCCAAAATATTTTGAATGGCTAATGGCTATCATTATAGTTAATTGCAAACTGTGCTTTTTACAATTTCCCTGTTCCAATTCCAAATTTGGTAAGAATCCAAAGTGTACCAAAAACAAATTATGGTTTAATTGTTTAACAGAATGCTATTCAGCAATGAAAACAAACTCCATGCACAACATTGATAAATATCTCAAACACAATGGTGAGTGAAAGATGCTGATAGAATTTTTTTCTGTAAGATTCCTATTCTCTAGAGGTTTAGATGGTGGTTTCCTTGATGGAGGGGGAAGAACTAGGAGATGGAATGAAGAGGTCTTCTGGAGTACTGGCAATGTTCTAGTTCTTGTTTTGGGTGCTGGTTACCCAGGTGTGTCCCCTCTGACAAGTTGTATTCTTATGATCTGTGTATATTTAGGTGTTTTAAGTTTCAGTTGAAAGACTACTAAAAAAAGTAACTGACTGACCTGAACTTGAGAAAGTACCTCTCTAATCATGTTATTTTTTAATACAAGAAGTCTAACTAATTAACCATCCATTAAGGACATACTTGAGAGTGGATGAAAATGCTATTAATAATTATCACAGGACCATCCTCGGCAAATAAGGACATGTGGTTACCTTATTAAATACCTTGAATGGTTCCTTTCTTTCCTTTCATCTTGACATCATTATTTATGAACACAATTTGTCGATTTTTTTCTCACTCTTAATCTTTTTGAGGTCTTGGGTGAGGTCATAGCTTATCTACCTGCCCTAGAATAACTAGAAGAGTAAAACCAATAGTATTAACATAGAAATTTAAAACAATAGAAATTTAAAACAACAGCCTTGGTCCCATTAAGAACAAAGAATATGACACCCACAAATGTCAAAACCTTGTCCTCAAAAAACATTGATTATGATTACTAAGACTGTTGACAATAATGTAAAGAGCAGGGTTAAGAGAGAAGCTGGGTACATCATAAAATCCATAGAGAAAAAGAGGACCGTAGCAGAAGGAAAAGTGTGGTTCTCTTGTGTGAAAATATAAAACCACTTCCAAAGAAAAAATACAACCATTTCTTTGCTCATGATTTTTGAAAAATAAATGAGCCTGCAGAAAATTAACATTTTCTTAGAAGACCATTAGTTCTCTAGGGTGTATATTATAAGTGTGAGAATCTTTTTGCTCAAGAATTGTATTCACTATTACAGCTTACCCACTAATCAACCAAAAGGGAGCAGCTTATGCAATGTCACTGGAGAGAATATTTTTTCTACCAATTTCTGTTATTAATTTCTCAGGCATTTTTATACCTGGTGAGAAATGATAGTTGAAAGGAAAATAAAAAGAATTACTTTTTAGTGGTCTAACAGGTTAATTCTACAAAATTAAAGGCAAGAAATAGATTAAAATGTGTATAGTTTTCTATTATCTGGCTTATGTACATTGTTAGGATTAAAGTGGAATAAAGGAGTAGGAAGTGTTCAAGAGCAGACACAAGCATTTTAATTTACCACGGCACACAAACAACGAACATATTACAGAGAGATGGCAGCATTAGGACAGGATCTGGCTGGAAAGGTTTTAAGCTCTCATTCTTCCTCATGGTTGCATGGTGGCCTCCACTCCAATGCAGCTCCTACCAAGGCTTCTCAATCAGGAAAACCCCCAAGAGGGTGCTTCCTTCTGCATGTTCTCTCCTTCTGCCTCAACAGCCTCACCCTTCTAACCCTCAGTACTGAGACTGGTCAAGCACAACCTTTAAAAAAAAATAATGGTTCAACTGATCTTTAATAGTTGATAGGATATCTTCTGCAGGTCCTCTAAATTATTGTTATACTGAACTCTTTTTCACTCCTGACCTTCAACAGTATGACTTCATATTGATTTTCACCATTTCTGATGTAATTGGAGTGAGAGTGAGCCCAACAGAAGCAAAAGTCCATCCACCAAAAAAAGCTTTCAAATATCTATTTATGGTTCACCTGTGCAAAGGCAAGATTTGAATCTGATTATGAAGAATCAGGAAAATCCCTTCACTTTTCCCACTTCTCTAAATAAATACAAACATCCTTCAGGGGAAAACTCTAACAGGCCTTATCTGTTCTCACACACTTTTATCTCTGTTGATCCTAGGCTCAGTTACATCAGAATATTTTACTTTTGGAGACATCGGTTATCAATTCCTTTCAGCATGTATAAAGTGAGCACCTGAGCTGTGCCTCAAGGCAATATTAAACATTCCCTTTCCTACTAGATGATTTTCTGTCAGCTAGCATGTTTGGCACCCTTGGGAAAGGCAGAGATTCATTTGTAAAGAATTATGCTGCACAGTCATAAATTTAATCCACCAAATCAATAGCATTCAGATTTTTAAAAAAGATATCCGTGGTGCTATCAATAAGGGGAAAAAAGTCTCTATTGTTTACGGTCAGATCATTTCCACAAATCTAATTATTTGGTTATTGAAAAACCACACGTTATAATCCCAACTGGTTGTATTAAAACATTAGAATGTAAAGCCTCAGAAAATGTCAATCAGAAAACTTCCAAGAATGATTCATCACCACTTTCAGGGTGTGACGTTGAAAATAGTTTATCTTTATGCACCAGCCATGAAGAAAGCAGATAAGTGGCTCTAAACTGGCTGCAACGATGATCAGATAATATGCTACATTCACTCCTCTCTGTCATGAATCACAGAGTTTTATACTATCCACTTAATATCCTCCTGCGTTTTACAGCCTAATGCAGTAATGCCAAACATTTTAATTCACCAAAGGACAAATGAATCATAAACGTTACAACCACACACAGGTCTCACTGTTTATTGGCATACTGAGGTAGCAGATGTGATACCTTCATTTTAAACTAGAATTGGATTTCTGACTGATGTAGTTTTTGACACAGAACTCATGCATTTCTGTGCTGCAAATGAAAAATTGTTTCTGTCACAGGTGGTTGGAAATGGCCACTTACAGAGGTCTATCTTTAAAGGTAATTTCTTCATCCCCAAAGATTTCTTGGCCAGTTGGGCTCTCAATCTTAGTACCACCAATTCAGACATGTTATGGTACATTTGGGTATACTGACAAAGAGTGAGAAAAAATTGTTTTCCATCTGTTAGTAAAGAAAGTTCCTCTTTCAGTGTCTCTGACATCCATTTAGAGAAGATCCATCCATATTTCTTTTGGTGTAGGTTTAATATTGATGACTCTTCCAGTTTTTGCTTGCCTGAGAAGTTCTTTATTTATCTTATTCTAAATGATAATCTTGCTGGGTAGAGTATTCCTTTCAGCACTTTGAATATATTATGCCACTCCCTCTGGTCTGCAAAGTTTCTGCAGAGAAATCAGCTCAAAGCCTTTTGTGGATTCCCTTGTATATGACTTTTTGTTTTTCTCTTGCTGCCTTTAGAATTCTCTATTTTAATTTTTGCCATGTTAATTATGATAAACTGAGATTTGTGGTCTCTGCAGATGCATTTAGAGTTTGAGCAAAGAAAATGAATTGTGCTATTATAAGAGTTTAGGCAGAAGCACACATTACAAATTAAACTAAGAGAATTCCTGCACAACCATCTCTAGGTGAAGGGTGATGGTAGTCTACTGGATTCATAATTTATATCCTCTATTTGTGGTCAGATAGCTGTGTTTCCCACTCAGTGAACTGGGGATAGCACTATCATCTATTTCAAAATATATTATGAGAATTAAATAAGGAAATGTTTAAAAGTGCTCACTTAAAATATAATCCAGCACTTTGTCATATGATAAATGAAAGCTGCTCTCACTGCTATCAATAAAGGCATTAACCAGCTCAGCTCTCAAGTATCTAATTTCTTATATCTACAACATCTGTTGTTTGTTTCTCAAGATGTTATTTTAAGAGAACAAGTGCTAGCAGCAAACACACAGCACTAAGTCTCTGTCCAGGAATCCAGGAACTTTCATTTCCATTGCAAGTAGAAATGGAAAACTATGATTTAACTGCAATTAAGAAAACTTTATCTACTTACTAAAGTCCAAAGATTCTGCCAAATAATGTGAAGAAATTATTTTATAGATAAAATAAGCTCTAATCAAGTTCATATACTTTAAGAGCAGAGATAGATAGAAGTACAACTTGAGGTTAGTGTCTCTGACTCCAAACCCACATTTAATCTGAACTAAGTGAACTCTTTTAGCTTATATATGAGGATAAACAATTTGTGAAGAAGATAAAAAATGAGGCATCCTACATTTCTAATATTACAAAAAAATTTAATTGAAGTTTAAAAGTCAGAGGAAAGAGAAAAGAGAGGAGTTTATATGAAACTTGAAAGTACAGCTGCAAATGAATGATTATTCAGAAGTAAAAAAGAAGTCAGAGTTACAAGTAATCAGTCTATTTAGATTTCCTTTTTTTAAAAAAAATTTATTGGAATATAGTTGACTTACAGAATATTGAGTAGAGTTCCCTGTGCTATACTGCAGGTCCTTAATAGTTATCTATTTTGTATATAGTATATATATATATATATATATATATATATATATATATATATAGTACTCTGTATATGTTAATCACAATCTCCTAATTTATCACTTTCCCCCACGTTTCCCTTTTGGTAACCATAAGTTTTATTTTGAGATCTGTGAGTCTGTTTCTGGTTTGTAAATAAATTCATTTGTATCACTTTTTATTAGATTCCACAGATAAGTGATATCATGATATTGTCTGTCTCTGTCTGGCTTACTTCACTTAGTATGATAATCTCTAGGTCCATCCATGTTTCTGCAAATAGCATTATTTTGTTCTTTTTTATTGCTGAGTAATAGTCCATTGTACATATGTACCACATCTTCTTTATCCATTCATCTCTTGATGGACATTTAGGTTGCTTCCATATCTTGGCTCTTGTAAATAGTGCTGCAATTAACACTGGGGTGCATGTGTCTTTTCAAATTATGGTTTTCTCCAGATATATGCCCAGGAGAGGGATTGCTGGATTATATGGTAGTTTTTTAAGGAAACTTCATACTGTTCTCCATAATGGTTCTACCAAGTTGCATTCCCATCAACAGTGTAGGAATGTTCCCTTTTCTCCACACCATCTCCAGAATTTATTGTTTATAGATTTTTTTGATGATGGCCATTCTGACAAGTGTGAGGTGATACCTCATTGTAGATTTGACTTGCATTTCTCTAATAATTAGTGATGTTGAGCATTCTATTTCCTCATAATTCAGTCTTGGAAGATTATATGTTTCTAGGAATGTATCCATTTCTTCTACGTTGTCCAATTTGTTGGCAAATAATTGTTCATAATAGACTCTTATAACCTTTGTATTTTTGGGGTCTCAGTTGTCATTTCTCCTCCTCATTTCTAATTTTATTTATTTGAGTCCTGCCTCTCTCTTTTTTTTTTAGTTAGTCTAGTTAAAGGATTGTTTATCTTTTCAAAGAACCAGCCCTTAGTTCATTGATCTTTTCCATTGTTCTTTCTAGTCTCTATTTCATTTATTTCCACTCTGATCTTTAATATTTCCTTCCATTTATTAATTTTGGGCTTCCCTTGTTCCTCCTTTTTTTAGATCCTCTGGGCATAAAGTTAGAATGTTTATTTGGGATTTTTCTTATTTCCTGTGGTAGGCCTGTACTGCTATGAACTTACATCTTAGAAACAGTTTTAGTGTATCCCATAGATTTTGATATGTGACAGTTCTATTTTCATTTGTCTATAGGTAATTTTTAATTTATCCTTTGACATCTTTCATGACCAATTGGTTTTCAGTAACATGTTGTTTCGTCTTCACATTGTTGTGGTTTTTGCCCTTTTTTCTTGTGATCGATGTTTAGTTTCATATCATTGTGATCAGAGAAGATGTTTGATATAATTTCAATCTTCTTGAATTTATTGAGACTAGTTTTGTGACTTAACATGTAACCTATCCTGGAGAATAATTTGTGTACATCTGAGAAGAATGAGACTGAGGCAATAATCAAAAATCTACCAACAAACAAAAGCCAAAGACCAGAAACTTTCACTGGTGAATTCTACAAAATATTTAAAGAAGATTTAATACCTATTCTTCTTTCAAACTCTTCTAAATATTGAAGAGTAGGAAAACCTTCTAAACATTATTTTTAAAGCCAGAATTACACTGACACCAAAAGCAGATAAGTACACAACACACACACAAAAACAATTATGGGCCAATATCCTTGATAAACATAAAAATATCCAACAAAATATTAGAAAATGAATCCAACAATACATTAAAAGAATTATACACCAAACAAAACAAAAACAATTATACACCACAATCACATGAGATTCATTCCAGGGATACAAGGCTGGTTCAATATCAGCAAACCAATCAATGTGATAAATCACATTAACAAAATGAGATTAAAAATTATATAGTCATCTCAATAGATTAAGTAAAAGCATTTTAAAAATCCACATCTGCTTATGATAAAAACTCTCAACAAAGTGAATATAAAGGGAATACACCTCACTATAATAAAGGCCACATACGACAAACACACAGGTAACATCATACTCAATGGTGAAAAGCTGAAAGCTTTTCTGCTAAGATCAGGAAGAAAACAAGGATGCTCACTCACTCCACTTTTATTCATCATAGGATTGGAAGTCCTAACCAGAGAATCATACAAGAAAAAGAACTAAATGTCATCCAAATCAGAAAGTAAGAAGTAAAATGTCACTATTTGCACATGACATGATATTATAAATAGAAAACTCTAACAATGCCACCAAAAAAACTTTAGGACTAAAAAATGAATTCAGTAAAATTTCAAGATACATAATCAATACACAGAAGTTTGTGGCATTTCTATACACTAATAACAAACAATCTGAAAGAAAAATCAAGAAAAGAAACCCATTTACAATTTCATCACAAAGAATAAAATACCAAGGCATAAATCTACTCAAGGAGCTGAAAATTCTATACACTGAAAACTCTAAGATATGAAAGAAATTGTAGAAGACACAAATAAATGGAAAGATATCCCATGGTCATGGATTGGAAGAATTAATATTGTTAAAATGTCCATACTACCCAAAGCAATCTACAGATTAAATTCAATTTCTATCAAAGTTCCAATGGCTTATTTCACAGAAATAGAACAAATTATTCTAAAATTTGTATGGAAATGCAAAAGACCTTGAATAGCTAAAACAATCTTGAGAAAGAAGAACAAAGAAAGAGATATCATGCTCCCTGATTTCAAAGTATACTGTAAAGCTATAGTAATCAAAACAGTACAGTAGTGGCACAAAAACAGACACAGAGATTAACAGAACAGAATAGAGAGCCCAGAAATAAACCTATGCATATACAGACAATTAATTTCTGACAAAGGAGCCAAGAACATACAATGGGGAAAGGAGAGCCTCTTCAATAAATGATGTTGAGAAAACTGGACAACCACATGCAAAGAATGAAACGAGACCACTATCTTACACCATACACAAAAATTAACTCAAAATGGACTAAATACTTAAATGTGAGACTTGAAATCATAAAATTCCTAAGAAAAATGTAACAGGTAACCTCAGTGGCATTGGTCTTAGCATCATTTTTGTGGGGGAAGTAAGGGAAGGAAAACAAAAGCAAGGGAAACAAAAATAAAAATAAACAAATGGACCTACATCAAATGAAAAGGCTTCTATGCAGCAAAGGAAATCATCATTAAAATGAAAAGATAATCTACTGAATGGGAAAAAACTATTTGCAAATCATATATCTGATAATGTGTTACTATGCAAAATATAATAAAGAACTCATACAACTCAATATTAAAAAAAACAAACAACTGATTAAAAAATGGGTAGAGGAACTGAATAGATATTTTTCCAAAGAAAACATACATATAGCCAACAGGCACATGATAAGATATTCAACATCACTAATTATTAGAGAAATGCAAATGAAAACCACAATGAAGGATCATCTCACACCTGACAGAATGGTTATTACCAAAAAGACAAGAAATAACAAATGGTGGAGAGGATGTGGAGAAAAGGGAACACTGGTACACTGTTGGTGGGACTGTGAGTTGGTGCAACCACTATGAAAATCAGTATGGAGATTCCTCAGAAATTTAAGAATAGAACTACCATTTGACCCAGCTACTCCACTTCTGTGTATTATCTGAAGAACACTGAAACACTTATTTCAAAAGATACATGCACTCTTATGTTCATTACAGTTTTATTTGCAATATTCAAGATATGGAAACTACCTAGGAGTCCACTGATGGATGGATGAATGTGTAAAGGAGATGTGGTATAAGTACACAATGGAATATTACTCAGCCATAAAAAGAAGCAAATCCTGCCTTTTGTAACAACATGGATGGACCTTGAAGGTATTATGTTAAGTGGAATAACTGATAGAGAAAGACAAATATTATATGATTTCACTCATATGTGGGATATAAAAAAAACTGATGAATAAGCAAAATAAAAACAAACTCATAGATACAGAAATCAGATTATTGGTAACCAGAAGGGAAGGAGGTTGGGGGATAGGCAAAATAAGTGAAGGGGTCACCTTTATGGTGATGGATGGCAACAAGACCTATGGAGGTGATCACTTTGTAGTGTATACAGATGTCAAATTATGATGCTGTAAACCTAAAACTTATATAATAATAAGTTTTTAAAAGAAGTCAGAGTTACCAATTATTGATTTCATCATTTATCATTCACTTTTACGTATGTGATCTGAGCACTTATAGGCTCCAGACTCTGTGCTAAGTATTAAAGGGGAAAGAAAAAGTAAGAGATACCACTCTTGTGCCCAAGTAGCCCATATTATTTTGTAAGACAGAAATATTTAAACAGTTGCCATAAAGGATAAAGTTGAGGGCTAAAGGTATAGTGCTGGAAAAATGCATTTTGTATGGAGGAATCTGGGAGAGCTTCCTAAAACGAGGTAGTATTTAGGAGGTGAATGAAGGTTTACTAGAAAAACTGAATGGGAAGGAGGGAACATGGATGGTTAGGCTCTAAAGAGGTGCAAGAGAATAGTATGCCAAGAATAATGAGTGATTTGGGGTACCTGTACAGTGTTGGGTATGAAAGAAAAGAGAGGGTATTGGTAAAGGCAGAAAGAAGTGAAGTTGGAGAGAAAAGAAGGACTTAGATCATAGCAATTCCCAGCTGAGTAATCAAACAAGCACATGCCTAGGGAAAGAAAAATGACAATAGCTGGAAGAGATTGAAAATTATCAAACTATATCACTCTCATTATGTGGCTTAGCTTCACTAAAGACATAAAATCTCTGCGATCAGGCAGCATAGAATAGCACACAATTATTTGTCCAATATTTAGATAAAAGAGAGGACGTGTGGTAATGAAAACATCTCAAGGAAAATTGAGTTTGAGAGCAAAGATTGCTAAACTAAGTATTATCTAGGTTTCAGTCAAACACACAGACTTGGGTACAGACACATCTCTTAATCCTCCGATATAGGTGCAATCAATCTCATAACCAGATCCATCAGGTAAACCATGCAGCACATTATGAAGAAGCACTGATTTTAAAAGAAATAAAGTAAAACTCAAGTTGTCACTGACAGTTACATAAAATGAATAATTCTAGAGAAAAAATTTAAATTTTTATACCAAGCATGCAATTTTAGAGAAAGCTTCTGCCACTTCAAGTTTAAATTACATTTTCTGATTTTTGCTTTCAGCCCTGATATATAAAGAGCTTGGAAGTCATCATATCCATCCTTAAAACAAGAAAAAGCTAGGAAACCTGAAAATCAATGTGGATCTATATTAATTTCAGACAAAGCAAATTTTACTAAGGAAAATTGAGAGGTAAAAAAGGAAATTATATAATAATGAAGGTCAATTCTCCAAAATATATAACAATCCCTAATATGTATACACCTAATAATATAGCATCAAAATATGTGAGGCGGGGGCTTCCCTGGTGGCGCAGTTGTTGACAGTCCGCCTGCCGATGCAGGGGACACGGGTTCGTGCCCCTGTCCAGGAAGATCCCACATGCTGCGGAGCAGCTGGACCCATGAGCCATGGCCGCTGAGCCTGCGCATCCGGAGCCTGTGCTCCGCAACGGGAGAGGCCACAACAGTGAGAGGCCTGCATACCAAAAAAAAAAAAAAAAAAAAAGTGAGGCAAAAAAATAATAGAACCACAAGAAGATATATACTCAGTATTACACTTGGAAGAACTCCTTTTTAAGTAATTGATAAAACAAACAGGCAAAACTCAGTAAGAATACAGTTGAGCTGAATAACACTATCAATCAACTTGATCTGACATGTATAAAATACTCCACCCAACAACAGCAAAATATATATTTTTCTCTTATATCATAAAGAAAACTCACCAAGATAGACTATATGCTGGACCATAAACATACCTTAGCAAATTTAAAAGAATAAAAAGACATACAAAGTGTGTTATCAAATAGAATGGAATAAACTATAAATTAATAACAGAAAGAGAGCTGGAAAATCCTAAACATTTGGCAATTAAATAACACTTCAAAATTACTCATGGATTAAAGAAGAGAAATTTATTAATGTAATAAACTAAGTAAAATGTTAATTCAGATTATCAAATTTTATGGGATGCAGTAAAAAAAGTTTTTTGAGAGAAATTTACAGAATTAAATGCATGCATTAGAAAAGAAGAAACTACCTTAGGAAACTAAAACTAAAGAAAGAGGGCCAAGGTAAGCCTGAAGCAAGCAGAAGAAAAAGAAATAATACAAATTAGAGTAAAAATCAATGAAATTGAGACTAAGAAAGCAATGGGGAAAAGTCAACAAAATAAAAAACTGATTTATAAAGATCAAAAAAATTGATAATTCTCTACCCAGAGTAACTAAGAAATAAAGATTGACAGCACAACTTACTAATACAGGGAATGAAAGAGAGGTCATTTCTACTGATTCCCTAATAAGGGGATGCTATGACTAACCCTCTGCCCAAAATATTGATATCTGAAAAAAAATTGACATATTTCTTAAAAGACACTACCAACACTCACCTAAGAAGAAATAAATCAGTGGAATAGGCCTATATCAATTAAAGAAACTGAACCAATAATTAAAACCTTCAAAAAAAAAAAGGAAAAAAAGGCACCAGGCCCAGATGGTTTCACTGGTGAATTCTACCAAACATTTAATAAAGAAAAGACACCAGTTTTCCACAATGTGTTCTAGAAAATAGAAGCACAGGGAACACTTCCTGACTCATTCTGCGAGGTCAGCATTGCCCTACTACCAAAATCAGACAAAGAAATTACAAGAAAGAAAAATTACAGATTGATATTTTTATGAGCATAGATGAGAAAACCTTCAACAAAATATTAGTAAATTAAATCCAACTATGTATACAAATAATTATAGATTTCAACCAAGTGTGACTTACTTCATGTATACAATGTTGTTTCAATATTCAAAGATCAATGTAATCAACCTCATTAATAAGCTAAAGAAGAAAAATTATATGAACATCTTGATAGATGAAGAAAATGTCACACTCATTTACAATTAAAAACTCTGAACAAATTAGAAATAGAGACTTCCTTAACTTGATAAATAACATCCACAAAAATCCAACAGCTAATATCATAATTAGTTGTGAGAAACTGAATGTTTTTCCATCAAGATTAAGAGCAAGGGAAGGGTGTACTTTCCAACCACTCCTGTTCAGTATTGTACTGGAGGTACTAGGTAGTACAATAAAATAAGAAAAGGAAATAAAGTATGTATAGACAGGAAAGAAGAAATAAAGCAGTTTTTGTTTGCAGATCATATGGATTTTTATGTAGTAAATCCTAAAGAAATGAAGAAAAAAAGTAAAAGTCCTCCTGGAAAAAATAAGCAAATTTGCAGGAAGTCTATAATTTAAAACACAAAAGTTAATTGCTTTCCAGTAATAAGTAATTGGAATTTGAAATTCAAATCCCAATTTGAAATTGAACAGTAACACCAAAAAATGATACTCCAGTACAAATCTAAAAAATATTTTCAGTATCTAACACCAAAACCTTCAAAACTCTGATGGAAAATTCAAATAATATCTAATAAGTGGAGAAATAATCCATGTTCATAGATTGGAAGACTCAAATTATTAAGATGTCAATTCTTCCCACTCTATATGTAAATTCAAAACAGCCTCAAACAAAATTGTAGCAAGCTATTTGTAGACATTATCAAACTGATTTTAAAGTGTATAAGGAAACACAAAAAGCTGAGAATAAGCAATGCAAAACTGAAGAAGAACAAAATTGAAGGATTCACAATACATGATTTTAAGACTTACTCTAAAGCTATGTAATCAAGACAATGTGGTGCCAGTAGTGAAAGAAGAGACACATAGATCATAAAGAGTGCCCAGAAATAAATCCACATAAATATATTCAACTGACAGTTAAAAAGGAGTACAGGCAATTGTGTAAAGTAGGGATTAGGTTTTTTAACAAATGGTGTTAGAAAAATTGGTTGTTTCTATGTCTGGTAAACAAAATAATATCCTTCAAAGATGTTCATGTCCTGACCCCAGATCCTATGAACATGTTACCTTACATGATAAAAGGGACTTTGCAGATGTGATTAAGAATCTTGACATAAGCAGATTATCCTGGATTATCAAGATAAGGCTGAGTAATCACAAACGTCTTTTATAAGAGAGAACCAAGAGGGTGAAGGTCAGAGAGAAAGATATGGCAAGTAACAGAAGCAGAGATTTGAATATGTTTGTTGTTGTTTTGAAGATGGAGGAAGTGTCTATGGGCCAAGGAATGCAGGTGCCCTTCTGAAGCTAGAAATACAAGGAAAAGATTCTCTCCTAGAACCTCCAGAAGTAACACAGCCCCTAAAACCCATTTTGGATTTCTGACTCAAAAACTGTAAGAAAATATATTTGTGTTGTTTTAAGCCACTGAGTTTGTGGTAATTTGTTGTAGCAACAAGAAAGAATGAATACCTGTGCAAAATAATTAATCTTGACTCAGACTTTACACCCTTCACAAATATTAAGTAAAAATGGATAATAGACCTAAATGGAAAATGGAAAAATTTTAAACTTATAGAAGAAAACATAGGTGACCTTTGGTTTGATGAATTTTTTGATACCATATCAAAAGCACAATCCATCAAAAAAAATGATAAAATGAACTTTATTAAAATCTTTAAATTTTTCTTTGAGAAATACACTGCTAAGAGAATTGAAAGCTAAGTGTGATATGCTAAATAATGGTCACCTAAAGATGTCCACATCCTAATCTCCCGATTAAGAATAAGTTGTGTGAATATGTTACCTTACTTGGTGAAAGGGGTTTTGCAGATATAATTAAGAATCTTGAGATGGAGAGATTACCCTGGACCATCTGGGGGTCCCAATGTAAACACAAGCGTTTTTATAAAATGAGGGAAGGAGAGTCAGGCTCAGAGAGAGAGATAGTAAAATACCATGCTGCTGACTTTAAAGATGGAGGGTGGGGCCGTGAGCCAAATAATGCAAGCAACCTCTAGGAGCTAGAAAAAGGAAGGAAATGAATTCTCCCTTAGAAACTCTAGGAGGAATACAGCCTTGACAACACCATATTTGTAGAAATTCTGGTGTCAAGAACAATAAGAGAATAAATTTGTATTGCTTAAGTAACTCAGTTTGTGGTGATTTGTTATAGCAGCAATAGGAAACTAAATTCATAAGACAGACTGGAAGAAAAATTTTGCCAACGCATGTCTAATAAAGAACTTGTATCTAAAATATACAAAGAATTAAAACTCTACAATAGGAGAACAAAAATCTAAAATAAAGGGCAAAAAGTATGAACAGACACCTCACCGAAGAAGAGAAGCATACGATTTTTTAAAAGGTATATGAAAGAAAACTGAACACATTAATCATTAAGCGATTGAAAATTAGAACAGTAAGTTGCCACTACACATCCCAGTACAATGGCTGAAATCCAAAAACTTGACAGTATCAATTAATGGAAAGGATGCAGAGCAACAGAAACTCATTCACTGCTGGTGGGAATACAAAATGGTAGTAATTTTGTAAGACAGTCTATCAGTTTTGTACAAAGCTAAATATAGCCTTACCATAAAATTCTGAAATCACACTCCTAGGTCGTTACCCAAATGATTAGTAAACCTAAGCGCAAACAAAATTCTGCAGTTGTATGTTCATAAGAGCTTTATTCATAATAGCTGAAAAGTAGAAGCAACCAAGATGTCCTTTAATAGGTGAATGGTATAAACAGAATGTAGTGGGTCCATACAGTGGAATTTTGTTCAGCACTAACAAGAAATAAGACATCAAGCTATAAAGGTAAAAATAAACCCCAATGTATATTACTGGGTTAAAGAAGCTGGTCTAAAAAGGCTACATATTATATGTTTCTAATTTTATGACATTCAGAAACAAATGAAAAACTGTAGAGCTGGTTAACAGATCATTGGTTGCCAATGGCTTGAAGAGGTGGTTGAATAAATAAAGCACAGTGGATTTTTTAGGGCAGTGAAACTACTCTGTATAATACTGTGATGCTGAATAAATTACTCAAAACCCATAGAACTTTACAGGATAAAGAATGACCCTTAATGTATGCAAACTAAAAAAAAATCATTTAGGAGGTCAGGTGATCTCAGGATGGAATGCAGAATGTTACAAAATGACATAACTGAATTATAAATATATGAAGTAACCTCACTAAACGGGAGTGGGGGAAAAAGACGCTGATCTAGGTAACTTTTGAAATTAGTGGAGTTTGTGAGACCAAAGGCAAAATGAGCAGTACATAAGCACTACATTTAGTTAGTAAAGTTTTTTCCCATGGGTGAGGGTTAAAAATTCTGAAACTGCTATAAATGTATATTGAAACTGATGTAATTAAGTGATTAGATATCAGATGGTGGGAGCCATGTTGGAGTGAGAGATTACAGATAAGTAAGTGTGGGAAGCTTGAATGATCCATATAGTACTGTATTAGAATTAGAGACATCAGTATGAACTCATGCTTAGTTGAATGCAGATACAGATGGACACATATAGAAATATTTATAGATATATGTATACGTATATATATTTCCATAGTTTGTCAGCTAATACGATCTAGAAATAATGACATCCTAGTAGCAACTGCACTCCCAAAACTTGAATGCTTGTCTCTAATATCATCTCCAATAAAAGATATCAGAGATTCTTGGAGAACTGGCTGATTCTGGAGCTGGAACAAGAACAAACAAGATAATCTAGGAGAATCTTTTAGTGACTGAAAGTAAGGAAGTGCTCAGAAACCAAAATTATGTGAGTGAAAGAGACCAAGGAGCCAACTGATAGAGCTCCTAATGTCCAAAGCTGGAACAATTTGATCAAGAAAATAAATGACATAGTATTGGATTATAGTACAAAGTATAGTATAAATATCTCATAACCCAATTTAATAACAAGTAAAATATCCAATAAAGCAAAATTGCAAAAGTTTACAAAATACCTGGCCATTACTCCTCTAAACTGTCAGTCTTCAAAACAAAGAAAATCTGAGAGATTGCTAGAGTCTAGAAGAGTCTATGGCGACACAACAACTATTTATAATGTGGAATCCTTGATGTGAATGTGTCTATAAACACAAACACACACATACACACACACACATATCAAATGGTAAGCATTACATTAATTGTAAAATGATGAGTTAAGACCACTCTCCAATTCCGGACAAAACAGTACAATTTTAAATCAAAATAAAGAGACAAATTATCATTATTTGCAAAGAAAACAAAATAATAAAAATTTAAATGAAACCATTAAAATGATATTATGAGCCATTGAAGTGGCTGGAAACAAAAGAGAAAATATAACTTTCATGTTGTAGTAGTAACCAGAAAATATATGTGGGAAATATTTCTGTCAAATAAAATATGCAACATAATCCTACTAAGAAATTATTTGATCTATGTGAATAAAATAAAAGGAGAGAGAAGAAGTTTTCACATAAATTAAATGTGCCAAGCACTACACTTGGAACTTTACCTATAACATCCTCAAAATAATATAGTAAAATAGGCATTATTGTCTGTCTTTTACAGATGTGGGCAGTGAGCCCTTGAGTGTCTAACTTGCAAAAGATAACAGAATCCGAAAGTGTTTGAAAAAGGATTCAAGTCTTGGATTGAGAAATTCCAAAGTACATGTTGTTTCACTCCACTGTGCTATGAAGTTTTCTCATTTTCTTTTTATATTAAACTAACTATTGAAATGAGTAACAAGTTATTTAATTTTTACTACCTTGGTGGAAAATATGGGTATCAGTGCTTTTATGAACCACTTCTTTCCAATTTCTGCGGATGCAGTCTGCAGTTAGAATCCTAACACTTTCATTACCTTTTTTTCACATTATGAACTTTTAAGAAAATTATTTTAATAATCAAATGTACTTATTCTTTTAATTGATTACCTCATTGCCCTGGTATCCTCTTAGCACCTGTCCTCTGGTAGGCATTAAATAAGATTACAAAGATTTCTTTTTTTTTTTTTCCACATAGCACTATTATAATTACCTTTATTACATATGTTTTTAAACAATTCTCTATTTGCATTCCAGGATGGCTATCACATCCATTCCCTTAAATAACACTCTTTTTAAAGTAGCATTCATGTAGCACTCTTAAAATCATCTTTATTACATGGATTTTAAATACTTCTCTACTAAATGTATATCACAACCATAACCTTTGAAAACCACTGCTCTCAATGTAGAAAGCAGAAATTACTCTTAAAAACATCTTTATTACATGTGTTTTTAAACACTACTATACAACAGTAATATTTGTCCTCACATTAAGGTTTTTTTTTGTTTTAGTCCCATTAAAGTAAGAACATCTTGGGCTTCCCTGGTGGCGCAGTGGTTGAGAGTCCGCCTGCCGATGCAGAGGACACGGGTTCGTGCCCCGGCCCCCGAAGATCCCACGTGCCACGGAGCAGCTAGGCCCGTGAGCCATGGCTGCTGAGTCTGCGCGTCCGGAGCCTGTGCACCGCAACAGGAGAGGCCACAACAGTAAGAGGCCCATGTACCGCAAAAAAAAAAAAAAAAAAAAAAAGTAAGAACATCTTTCTGTTGTCTTCTTGCATTAACAAAAAGTGAGAAATCTTAAGTTACAGTCTTTTTCTTAAACAGCTCTATGTTCCTTTTTCTTTTGTCCCCTTGTAACATTTAATGTTATTGAGGAGTGGTCAAAGGATGAATTTTGTTTGTTTCTTTGTGTCTAAAGTGGATTTGTACTTGTGAGATCTCTTATCTATCAGTTTGAATATTTTACCAGATTACATCTGATGCTGCTTGTTTTTTGATTAGCTTTGCCTTTACCTTATAATATTTATTATTCTTAATTATTAAGTATTTAAGTTTATCATTTTATTTGTTTATTCAGGCTTTATTTACATTTAGAAATGTTTACTAAGTGTTTTGCATATTAACAGCAGGACAAGAAAAGTAAAAGAAAAGTGGAAAAGCAGGAAAATAAAAGACTAAAGGATTTAGAGTCAGAATAAATGAAAGTTCAGGTTCCAGCTCTGCTACATATTAGTAACTTGGTTTAGGACAAATTCATAAACTGTAAAATTTACTTCCCATGTTTATAAAATGGTGATTATAATCCTTACTTGACAATTTAAGTGGATTAAGTAGGAAACCAAATGTGACTCTGTCTGGCACATTGGAAGTCTGAATGGCCAACCAGTAGTGAAATTATAAGCAAAGAATTTTATATTGGGAATGTTGTACTGTTAGAAGACTGCTGAGAAATCTGTGGAAAAGCTAGATCAACATATTTTAAAAAAATCCAAGCTTTATTCTGCTGTTTAAGACCATCTCTCATTTTGTTCCTGGAAATTTTGTTTCATATGTGACCATATTTTACCCTCACACTTCAATTATTTTATAAGCAATTTTAAAAAGAATGTCTGCTTTTTATCTTAGGGTTTAATAGTAATTTTCTGTGAAATATGAATTCAGGTTTTCTTCAAGCCTCAAACATATTGCACTGATTCAGGTTCAATTGTCATTCTCACCTGTCTATGCCATAGGAGGCAAGGCTGTTTTTATTCAAAACAACAGGAGTGCAAATACATGAACCCTGATACCTGGTGCTGTCATTTTACAATGCTGTAGCCTGGATGCATTGTCATTTAATAGCACCAACTAAATTGTTCTCTATTTTTTATAATTCAAAAAAATATATACTAACAGGGTTTGAAACCATGAAGAATTATAGTGTGTAATGACCAATTTTAACATGCTTTATAATCCATCAAAATGGGAATATTACCTTAGGGTACAATTTATTTTCCCTTATCATAAAATTCTACCATAGTTAGAACAGTCATATAAATAAAAAAGATGAGTCCTTTGCAGAGGTAATGAAAGGAAACCCATTCAGTCTTCCTTCTAATGTTTCATTCTGGCTTTTTTGACAGCTGAAGACACCAAAGTTCAATCAAATGCCTTTAGCACAGAAATGAAAAATGTACGCATTAAGCAAATTTGTTCACATGAAATAATTGACAGTGGTATAAAGAGATTCAATTCAGTGGTTTATAAAATACAAGAATCTGATCTAAATTAATTTGAAATTACAAAGCATGAAAAGCATGTGCTATTTGGCAAACTAAGGAAATGGATCAATAGGTTTCTATTTGTATTTATATTGTCTACATTCATTCCTTTTTGAAAGAAATAAAAGCACAAAGCATGTTATGATTTTTAGAGAATGCTCTAATCCTCCTATGGTATTCTGTACAAATGTATAAATAGTCCTGATCTCTGAGCACAAATGACTTCATACATAATAAGCAGGAGGCCAAACGAGAAATGAAAAACAAAGACATACAATGTTGACTAACTCAACCACAGGATTCAAATTAGTCTTTCCTGAATGTCCTTTAATGACAGTTCAGCACAAAGGTTTATTACTGCAAAGGGGAAAAAGGATTTAAATGTAAGAAAGTTTATGACAAAAAAAGGGTTTTTTCCTTGATGGTGATTTTTTTTTTTTAATTATTGATACAACTCAGAATGAGGATTTAGAAAACAATGTAAATAATGTACTCAATAACTAAAAGCATGCCAGTGAAAGTCACTATTTTAAGCTTAGGACTCTCAATATGATGAAAACAATACAAGTTTGCACCCTGGGATTTTAGGCACAATGGATATACATAGAATGTTTCTATATGGGCAGGATTATGTGCTGTGGATCAAGAAAATGAATTCCTTTGTCTGCCTAAAATTTTACTCACTCTAAAAGCAGAAGAAATTTCTTAAAAAATTGATAGGACACTATAAGTGATTTCCACTCATTTCAACAAGATAAAAGAAAAAGACAAATATTGAACATGATGCTTGAAAATCTGTCTTCTATAAACACTATGTAAAAAGCCAAAAATCATACTTGATTTGCAACAGAAAATAAAACACCTGATTATTTTCATTGTTCACTGCTGAGAAAAATATAAGTGGGCTGATAGAAAAGTCCAGTGAGTTCTTTTTCTTGTAACCCATCCATCTGCAATACAGCTTTTGCATAGCTTTTCTTTATTGGCATGATACATCAGTATCAAATATGTTTAAGGAGTATTTAAGCTTTCACTATAGCTAAGTCATTCAAGACTTTTTCTATTTGAAATCTTTTGTTTTATCATTTGTATGATTCATTTACATCAGTAGCATCCTGATTAATTTCATTTTATGGCCAAGGGCTGTAACAGATACTCTTTGTTGTGTTATTTTTTTCCTTTTAGTTTCTTTTGGGATTTATCTAACAAAACAGAATACAGTAAATACTTGCTTAGCATGAAGCCCATCAAAACATTTTAAATAGATTTTTACTTCAGGGGTTTATAAGTCATCAACAAGGTATGAGAGAAAGTGAGCTAATTTTTATTGAATTAGAAATTTCTAAGTTTTAGAGATTTTATATGCAATGTAATTTGTACCTCACAATAGTACAGCAAAGTTTTTATATTATCCCTAATTTACAGATGATAAAACTGATTATCGGAGAGATTAAGAAACTTTCCCAAGATCACATATAACTAGATGTAGGAACCAGGTCAAAGGCACAGATTTACCTAAAGATTAAACACTTAATGTAAGTAACACCTTAACTGATAAAAGAAGAAAAAAATATGATTTTTCATTTAAATAGGTACATAAATATTCAGCAAAAATTATTTATTTGTAATTTTTGAAAAAAGAACAATTAGGAAGACTAATTTCCAAATGAGAGGAATTTCCATAAACTGGTGAAGTATATTTACTACAAGCCTATAGCAAATGACACATCAAACAATGAACCACAGGTAATTCCCTGGTGGTCCACTGGTTGGGACTTCACCCTCTCACTGCCGACAGGCCGGGTTCAATCCCTAGTCAGGGAAATAAATCCCACAAGCCACGCATCATGGCCAAAAAAGAAAAAAATACAAACAAACAAATAGTGAACCACAGACTGTCATTTTTTAAAATATTTTTGTTGAGGTATAATTGACATACATTATATTATTTTCAGGTATACAACATAGTCACTCAACATTTGTATACAATGTGAAATGATCACCACAATAAGTCTAGTTAACATTTATCACCAAAATTAATTCAATATTATGGATTATATTCCATATGCTGTACTTTACAACCCTATGACATTTATTTTTTTTAACTGGAAGTCTGTATTTCTTGATCCCTTTACCCATTTTGCATCCCCAACTCCCCCCCCACCCCCCACTTTTGGCAATCACCAATCTGTTCTCTGTATCTATGAGTCTGGATTTTGTTTTGTTTTGTTTATTTTGTTTTTCAGATTCCACATATAGGTGAAATCATATGAAAATTGTCTGTCTAACTTCACTTAGGATAATACAAAGTATAACAATGTTGTCATAAATGTCATGATTTTATCCTTTTTTATGGCTGAATAGTATTCACATTACCACATACCACTTACTTTTTATCCATTCATCTAACATGGACACACAGGTTGTTTATCTATCCTGACTGTTATAAAGAATACTACAATGGACATAGGAGTCCATATACCTTTTCAAATTACTTGTTTTTTTCTGTTTGGTAAGTATGCAGTAGTGAAATTTCTGGATTGTATGGTGGTTCAATTTTTAATTTTCTGAGGAACCTCCATAACTGTTTTCCTTAGTGACTGCACCAATTTATAGTCCCACCAACAGTGTACAAGGGTTCCCTTTTTGCCACATCCTCACTAATGCTTGTTATTTCTTGCCATTTTGATAAAAGCCATTCTGACAGGTGTAAGGTGATATCTCATTGTGGTTTAGATAGCTTTTTCCTTTTGATTAGTGATGGTGAATACCTTTTCATGTACCTGTTGGCCATCTGAATGTCTTCTTTGGAAAAATGTCTATTCAGATCTTCTACATATGTTTTAATCAGGTTGTTTGTTTTTTGTTATTGAGTTGTATGAGTTCTTTGTATATTTTGGATATTAACCCCTTACCAAATATATGATTTGCTAATGGCTTTCCCATTCAATAGATTACCTTTTTGTTTTGTTGATGGTTTCCTTTGCTATGTGCACACTTTTTCATTTGACTTAGTCCCTCTTTATTTGCTTTGGTTTCCTTTGTCTTTGGAGTCAGAGCCAAAAAAAAAAAAAAATTGCTAAGAACTGTGTCACAGAACTTAAAGGCAATGTTTTCTTCTAGGAGTTTTATGGTTTCATGTCTTACATTCAAGTCTTTAATCCATTTTGAGTAAATTTTTGTATATGGTTTAAGGTAGTGGTCCAGTTTCATTCTTTTCAATATAGCTGTCCAGTTTCCCCACATCATTTATTGAAGATACTGTCCTTCCCCCATAGTATATTCTTGGCTCCTTTGTCATAAATTAATTGACCACATAAGTGTGGGCTCTTCTAGGCTCTCTATTATGTTCCATTTGTCCATATATCCATTTTTATGCCATTACCATATTGCTTTGATTACTATAGGTTTTTAGTATAAACTGAAAACAGGGAGCATGATACATCTGGCTTTGCTCTTCTTTCTCAAGACTGTTTTGGCTATTCAGGGTGTTTTGTGGTACCATACAAATCTTAAAATTACTTGTTTTAGTTCTGTGAAAAATGCTGTTGGAATTTTGATATGGATTGGATTGAGTCTGTTGATTTCTTTGAGTACTATGAACACTTTAACAGTAATAAATCTTCCATTTAAAGAGCATGGAATATCTTTCTTTATATGTTATCTCCCTCAATTTTTTTTTTTTTTTTTTTTTTTTTTTTTTTTTTTTTTTGCAGTATGCGGGCCTCTCACTGTTGTGGCCTCTCCTGTTGTGGAGCACAGGCTCCGGACGCGCAGGCTCAGTGGCCATGGCTCACGGGCCCAGCTGCTCCGTGGCATGTGGGATCTTCCCAGACCGGGGCACGAACCCGTGCGCCCTGCATCGGCAGGCGGACTCTCAACCACTGCGCCACCAGGGAAGCCCCGTCAATTTCTTTTACCAATGTCATATAGTTTTCAGTGTATAGTTCATTCATATTTTTGGTTAAATTTACTCCTAGATATTTAATTCGTTTTGAAGGGATTGTAAGTGGGATTGTTTTCTTGATTTCTCTTTCTATTTTTTTTTTGAAGTTTGGAAAACATTGCTTTATTAACAAATAATGACATAGAGCATTTAGTGATAACAAACATCATGTAGTCATTGCATGGATTTGAAAAATCCTAACATTTTCCTGTATCCACTTTAATTTTTTTTGTTTTACATCTTTATTAGAGTATAATTGCTTTACAATGGTGTGTTAGTTTCTGCTTTATAACAAAGTGAATCAGCTATACATATACATATGTTCCCATATCTCTTCCCTCTTGTGTCTCCCTCCCTCTCACTCTCCCTATCCCACCCCTCTAGGTGGTCACAAAGCACCAAGCTGATCTCTCTGTGCTATGCGGCTGCTTCCCACTAGCTAGCTACCTTACATTTGGTAGTGTATATATATCCATGCCTCTCTCTTGCTAGTTCATTTTAGTGTATAGAAATGCAGCAGATTTGTATATTAATTTTGTCTCCTGAAACTTTACTGAATTCATTTATTAGTTCTAACAGTTTTAAGATGGAGTCTTTAGGTTTCTCTATATATAGTATCATGTCATTTGCAAACACTTTTACCTCTTCCTTTCCAATTTGTATGACTTTTATTTCTTTTCTGTGTAATTGCTATGGCTAGGACCACCAATACTGTGTTGAATAAAAGTGGACAAGTGAGCATCCTTGTCTTGTTCCTGTTCTTAGATGAAAAGCCTTTAGCTTTTTATCATTGAGTATGATACTATTGGTGGATTTGTGATGTGTAGTCTTTATTATGTTCAGGTACATCTATACCCACTTTGTTAGGAGTTTTTATCATAAATGAATGTTGTATTAAGTCAAATGCTTTTCTGCATCTATTGTGCTGATCATATGATATTTGTCTTCCATTTTGTTAATGTGGTGTATCACTTTGATTTGTGGATATTGAACTATCCTTGCATCCCTGGAATAAATCCTACTTGATCATGGTGTAGGATCCTTTTAATATATTGTTTTATTTTGTTTGTGAATAATTTGTTGAGGATTTTTGCATCTGTGCTCAGCTGGGATATTGGCTTGTAATTTTCTTTTTGTGTGGTGTCCTTGTCTGGTGTTGGTATGAGGGTAATTCTGGCCTTTTAAAAAGAATTTGACAATGTTCCATCTTCTGCAATTTTTTGGAAGAGTTTAAGGATAGGTATTAAATCTTCTTTGAATGTTCTGTAGAATTCACGAGTAAAGGCATCTGATCCTGAACTGTTGCTTTTTAGGAGGTTTTTGATTACTGATTGAATCTACTTAGTAATCAGTCTATTCAGATTTTCTATTTCTTCATGATTCAGTCTGGAAGATTGTATATTTCTAGGAACTTATCCATTTCTTCTAGATTGTTCAAGTTGTTGCTAGATAATTGTTCATAGTAGTTTCTTAAGATCTTTTGTGAGGTAAGTTGTAATATCTGCTTTCTTATTTTTGATTTTATTTAAGAGATCCCTCTACCTTTTTCTCTCAGTAAGTCTAGCTAAAGGTTTGTCAATTTTGTTTATCATTTCAAAGCAAAAGCTCTAGCTTTCATTAATCTTTTCTATTGTCATTTTAGTCTCTATTCCATTCTTTCCCCTCCCCATGTCCCTCTCCCCTCTGGTAACCACTAGTTTATTTTTTATATCTGTGAGTCTGTTTCTGTTTTATCACATCATTCTTTTTTTTAATTTCTTTTTAGATTCCACATATAAGTTAAAACCTGCACTGTTTATCTTTTGCTGTCTGACTTATTTCATGAAGCATAATAGCCTCTAAGTCCATCCATGTTGTTTGCAAATGACAGAATTTCATTCTTTCTTATGGCTGAGTAATCAGACAACCTGATTAAGAATTAGGCAGAAGACTTGAATAGAAAGTTTTTTCAAGATACACAGGTGGCCATCAAGCACACGAAAAGATGCTCAACTTCACTAATAATCAAAGAAATGTAATTCTAAAACAATGAGATATCACCTCACACCTGTCAGAATGGCTATCATCAAAAAGTCTACAAATAACAAATGTTGACGAGGATGTGGAGAAAAAGGAGCCCTAGTACACTGTTGGTGGATATGTATATTGGTGCAGGAACTATGGAAGACGTTATGGAGGTTCCTCAAAAAACTAAAAGTAAAACTATCAAATGATCCATCAATTTCACTCATGGGTATATATCTGAAGAAAATGAAAACACTAATTTGAAAAGATATATGCACCACAATATTCCTAGCAGTATTATTTACAGTAGCCAAGATATGGAAGCAACCTAAGTGTTCATAAGAGATAAATGGATAAAGGAAATTGCATATATATATACACACAAATATAGTCCCTTTACATTTAAAGTGATTATTGACATGTATATAGTTACTTCCATTTTGTTAATTGTTTTATGGTTATTTTTGCAGTTCTTCTCTGTCCCTTTTTTCTTCTCTTTCTCTCATCCCTTGTAGTTTGATGACTTTCTTTTGTGTTTAAATTTCTTTCTCATTTTCTTTTGTGTATTTACTATATGTTTTTGTTTTGTGGTTACCATGATGGTCACATACATCATTCAATGTATTTAATAGTATATTTTAGGTTGATAGCAACTTAAATTTTAACACATTCCAAATTCTACATTCTTCCTCCCCTCACTCACATTTTATGTTTCTGATGTAACATTATACATCTTATTATTTTATGTCTGTTTTATCAAATTATTTTAGTTTTACTAAAATATTTTAGTTTTACTACTACTACTTTTGTGTTTTAACCTTCATAGTAGCTTTAAAAGTGATTAATCCACTAACTTTACAATATATTTACCTTTTCCAATGGGGCTTTTACTTTTATAAGTTTTCTTGTTTTTAACTAATGTCATTTCTTTTCAACAAGAAGAAATCCCATCAATACTTTTTCTAAGGCCAGTTTAGTAATGAGAATTCCTCTAGCTTCTGCTTCTCTGGAAAACTTTTAGTTGTCTTTCAGTTCTTAATGATAACCTTGCCAGATAGTGTGTTCTTGGTTAGAAATGTTTTGCTGTTGTTGTTGTTTTTTTTCTTCTTTCAGCTCTTTGAATACGTCTTGCAACTCCCTTCTGGCCTTCAACGTTTCTGCTGAGAAAGCTTCAGATAGCCTTATGGGGTTTCTTGCTGCTTTTACAATTTTATTTTTTATCTTTAACTTTTAACATTTTAATTATAAATTGTCTTGGTGTGGATTTCTTTGGGTTCATCTTATTTGAAACTCTCTGGGGTTCCTGGACTTGAATGTCTGTTTCTTCCCTAGGTTAGGAAAGTTTTCAGCCATTATTTCTTCAAATAATATTTTTGCCTCTTTCTTTCTCTCTCTCCTTTCTTTCTGGGACCCTATAATGCAAATGTTATTCTGCCAGATATTGTCCCATAGGTCCCTTAAGTTCTGTTTATTTAATTATCTATTTTCGGTTCTTTTTTCTTTTTGCTGCTCTATTTGGGTGAGTCCCATTGCCTTGTGTTACAACTCACTGATCTGTTCTTCTGCTTCATCCACTCTGTTTTTGAACTCCTCTAGTGTATTTCTCAGTCAGTTATTGTATTCTTCATATCTGTAACTTCTGTTTGGTACTTTCTTATTTTTTCTTCTTTGTTGAAGTTCTCACTGTGTACATTCATTTCTCTCCCAACTTCAGTGAACATCTTTATTATGACCATTACTTTGGATTCTTTGTCATGTAGATTACTTATTTTCCTATTATTGATGTCTTTTTTCTGAAGTTTTGACTTGCTCTTTTCTTTGGAACATATTTCTCAGTTTTCTCATTTTGCTTGACTCTCTGTGTATTTCTGTATATTAGGCAAAACAGCTACCTCTCTAAGTCTTGAATGAATGGCCTTTGTGTAGGTGATGACATTTCTCTTTCAACCTTGTCCTAGCTGTTGGTTATCTCTTGAACCTTTGTGATTGTCTAAACCTCCTGGTTTATTCTTGATGTGTCCCCATTGTTGAGGCTGTGCCCAAACCTATCAGTGTTCTAAGAGGAGAAAACTCATTTAGCATCTAGTTTCAGGCAGTTGGAAGCCAGAGCCTCAGGCAGCAGTTTTAAAGTACGAAAATATATACAATCCTGTAGGGCCACAATTGTAATCCCTGCTGGTCTCCAGTTCAAGAAATCTAGAGGTGTTCCCTGGGCAACAGTTGCAATAATCAAGCCTCCAGACAAGGGTATTAATTCCTTTTATGTTTATAAGAGCTTATAGGAGCTCTTGTTGAGCTATAGTGAAGCCAAAGGCATACACATGGATGTTGTCTCCCTGCTTATGTTTCCTGAAAGTGCTTCCTTAGCCCCTCGATGTGTGAGAAACGTGAAGCCTGTCACTCAGGCTGAAACTTCAGGCTAAGTAAATAGATCTTTTTCACAGGAAGCCTGGGGTTGTGTTTCAGTCTGCTGTCTATGCAGTGCTGTGGGGGTGGTGGCATTCTAAGAACTGTCCTTTTGATTGTTACAGTCCCACAGAGCTCAGAAATGCCAGCCCCCTTGGCCACTTGGGCCAGGAGATCAAGGGGAATCCCCTGTGTAGATTGCACATACCTGCTGGCATTAGCAAAGCAACTGGAGAGTACAGGGCATGGGTATCCTCACCAGGAAAATGTCTTGAGTGTGCATACCCAGAGGTTTCAGCAATGCAGTAGGAAAGATGTCTTACCTGGGCTTGCCTGGCATCAGCAAAGTAGTGGGCTAGTGTCATGGCCAATTGCTCTGCCTGTATTAGCTAGGTGGTGGGAGGGTGCCACCTTTAAGCTTTACTTCCCACCTGTTCTAAGAGCGTAGGTGGAGAGTGCAATAATGGCATAAACCAGCTTCTCAATCTCCAGGGAGTGTTTCAATTGTCCCATACCTCTTCAGCAGATGCTTTTAGACTAGCAAATGAGTATCCTTTACATATTGTCTAGGTGTTTTTCAAATTGCTGTTTTTATGCTGGGTTTATGGGCAAGTGAGACTACACATGAGCCCTTTAAAAGGGGAATCTCAGTTTCCTATAGCACACTGTGTCCCTTGGACATCAGCCCTATTGGTTTCTTAAGGCAAACATCTCTCTGTTGCAGATCCCAGCAGTTGGGGTGCCTGATGTGTCTGGTGAGATCCCTTCCTGTTGTGTGTTCCTGCACCAGGGATGGGGTTTTGGTGAGACTGTATCTTTGACTTGCCTACCCATCTTGACATGGAGCTTTTATCCTTTGATAAGGAGAAGTAGATCATCTAGTTTCCAGATATTTTTCAGAGGGTAATGATCTATATGTAGCAGTAGATTTTGTGTGTTAGCTTATGTAAAAAATGTCCCTGGAATCTTGATTGAAATTGCATTGAATCTATAGATGGCTTTGGGTAGTATAGACATTTTAACAATATTAATTCTTCCAATACACAAACACCGGATATCTTTCAATTTACTTGTTTCTTCTTCAATTTCTTATATCAGTGTCTTATAGTTCTCAGTGTAGAGACCTTTCATGTCATTGGTTAAATTTATTCCTAAGTACTTTATTGATATTGGTATTATCATAAATGGGGTTATTGTCTTTATTTCTTTTTCAGATAATTTGTCATTAGTGTATAGAAATGCTACTGATTTTTGTATGTTGATTTTTGTATCCTGCAACTTTACTGAATTTTCTGATTAGATATAATAGTCTTTTTGATGGAGTCTTTAGGATTTCCTTTATATAAAATCATGTCATCTGCAAATAGAGACAATTTCACTTCTTCCTTTCCAATTCTGATGATTTTTTTGCTTTTTCTTGCTTGACTGCCCTGGCTAGGACTTCCAGTTATATATTGAAATTCAGTAGTACAAGTGAGCACACTTGTCTTTTTCCTGATCTTAGAGGAAAAGCTTTCAAAGCTTTTGCTATTGAGTATGAAGTTAGCTGTGAGCTTATCATATATTTTTTTTTTATTATATTGAGGTATGTTCTTTCTGTAACTAATTTGTTAAGAGTTTTTCTCAAGAATCGATGTTGAATATTGTCAAATGCTTTTTATGCATCTATTGAGTTGATCATATGAATTTTATCTTCTATTCTATTAATGTGAGGTATCTCATTTATTGAACTTTGTATGTTGAAACATTCTTGCATCCCAGGGGGGAATTTCACTTGATCATGATGTATGATCCTTTTAATGTGTTGTTGAATTCAGTTTGCTAGTATTTTGTTGAGAATTTTTGCATCTATATTCATCAAAGATATTGACCTGTAGCTTTCTTTTCTTGTAATGTTCTCATACAGGTTGATATCAGGGTAATGCTTGCCTTGTAAAATGATTTTGAGCATTCTGTCCTCTTCAAATTTTTGGAAGATCTGAGAAGAATTGGCATTTATTCTTCTTTAAATTTTTGGTAAAATTCACTGGTGAAGCCACGTGGTCCTGGCTTTTTCTTTGTTGGAAAGCTTTTTTTATTATTGATTCAATCACCTTATTCATTATTGGTCTGTTCAGATTTTCTCTTTCTTTATAATTCTGTCTTGATAAGCTATGTATTTCTAGGAATTTAACCATGTCTCCTGGTGTTCAGTTTATTGGCATATAGTTGTTCTTAGTAGTCTCTTATGATATTTTGTATTTCTGTGGTATCAGTTGTAAGCCTCCTCTTTTATTTATAATTTTATTTATTTGGGATCTCTCTTCTTTTTTTTGGTTATGCTAGCTAAAGATTTGTCAATTTTGTTTATCTTTTCAGAGAAACAACTCTTAGTGTTGTTAATCATTTCTATTGTTTTTCTGTTCTCTATTTCATTTATTTCTACTCTAATCTTCATTTTTTCCTTCCTTCTGTCAACTTTGGGCTTAGTTTGTTCTTTTTTTTCTAGTTCTTTGAAGTGTAAAATTAATTTGTTTATTTGAGATCTTTCTTTTTTCTGGATATATAAGTTTATTGCTATAAACTTCCCTGTTAGAACTGCTTTTGCTACATCTCAGAAGTTTTGTATGTTGGGTGCACAGCAAAGAAATAATCAATAAAATGAAAGGGCAATGAGAGAAAATATTTGCAAATCACACATCTGATAATGGATTAATGTTCAAAAACTGTAAGAAACTCATACAACTCAACAGGATAATAATAATAATAATCCAATTAAATAATCCAATTAAATCCAATAATAATATCCAATTTAATAATCCAATTAAAAATGAGCGAAGGACCTCAATAGACATCCTTCCAAATAAGATAATCAAATGACCAAGAGGTATGTGAAAAAGTGCTCAATGTCACTAATCATTAGGAAAATGCAAATCAAAACCACAATGAGATATGTCCTCACACCTGTTAGAATTGCTATCCTCCAAAAGACAAGAGATAATAAATGTTGGCAACAATGTGGAGTAAGGGAATCCTTGTGCACTGTGAGAATGTAAATTGGTACAGTCACTATGGAAAACATTATGGAGGGTCATCAAAAAATTAAAAGTCGAAGTACCATATGATCCAGGAAATCCATTTCTAGGTACACATCCAGAGGAAATGAAATCATCCCAAAGTGATATATGCACCCTCATGTTCATTGCAGCATCTTTTACAATAACCAATACATGGAAACAACCTAAGTGTCCATTGCTGTATAAATGGAAAAGAAAATAGTATTCCATATATACAATGGAATACTACTTAGCCATAAAATAGAAGTAAATCCTGCCATTTTCAACAATATGGATGGACCTTGAGGGTATTAATCTATGTGAAATGTCAGACAAAGAAACACAAATACTATATGATTTCATTTATATGTGGAATCAAAAAAAACAAACAAACGTATGAACAGAGATCAGATTGTGGTTGCCAGAGATGAGAGTGGGAGGTGGGGAAATTGGGTGAAGGTGGTCAAAAGATACAAACTTCTAGTCATAAGATAAATAAATTCGGAGTTGTAAGTTATAGCATAATAACTATATGTAACAATACTGTATTGTATATTTGAAATTTACTAAATGAGTAAGTCATAAAAGTTCTCATCACGGGGGAAAATGTTAGCAATGTTAGCTGATGGATGTTAACTAAATTTATTGTGGTAATCATTTTGCAACATATTCATATGTCAAATCATTATGTTGTACATATTAAATCTAAACAATGTTATATATCAATAATATCTCAATAAAACCTGAAAAAAATTTAAATGAAAAAAATGTAAAGTAAGTATTCCAGCTGTGTAACCTGAAATCCTCTATGAAAACACTAGAAAAAATTTGTCTTAAGGTATGACTAATTTACTAAAGGCTTGTTACTTTGAAGTTTAACTTGTATCTCTAAATTATATTAGTAGTCAACAGAGATTCAGAGTTGAAAATAGACGTACATCATTTATGTGATTTAAAAAAAAAACAGTAGTATGTGTGTGTACTAACATGGAAACTAACCTTATTTTGTTTATAATGAAAAACTAAAAGAAATAAAAAATATTTTTTTATAAAAAGGAGAGTAAAACAAATAATAGAAAAAAAAGAAGGAAAGAGTCAAAAAGTATCATTAATTGTAAATAATATGATTGCCTAAAAGAAAAAAAGAAGATTTAGAGACAAATTATTAGAATTAGTAAGAGAAATCATTGTTTGCCAGATACACAAACAAGAATCCAAACTTAGCATTTTTAAATACTAGCAAAAAAATAAAATATAATGTTTAAATATGTCATTTTCTGTGGCAATTTATATATATAGATACAAATTACCTAAGGAAAATTGACTAAAAATTTTCAACACCTTACACAGAAAATCATAGCCATTTACTGAAATACATCAAAGATTAAATGACTAGAAAATATATCATAATCATAGATAAGAAAAATTGATTTCATAAAAATGTAAATTCTTGCCAAATTAATCTATAGAATTCTAATCAAAACCCAATCAGTTTCCCGTACAATCATTAGGCTGATTTTAAAATCTATCTGTAACTGCAATGTACCAAGAATAATGAGATATTTTGGAGAAGAAGCAAAATGAGTTGAAGTAGGGCTAGGCTTAGAAGATGTAAAACATCACTTAAAAACTATAATAATTCAAGCCATTTAGCACTGACACATAGATAGACAAACACTTTGAACAGGATAGAGCAGGGGTCGGCAAACTACAGCCTTTGTGAAAGATCTAGTCTATTGTCTGTTTTTGTAAATAAAGATTTTTAGGAAACACAGCCATACTCATTTATTTAAATATTACCTGCTTTTCTGCCTGCTAAATGGCAGAGTTGAATTGTTGTAAGAGGTATTAAAGAGCCGCAAAATCCTATAACTTTTCCTATCTAGCCCGTTAACAGAAAATTTTTTCTGACCCCTAGATTAGAGAGCTTAGAAAAAGATCTATGTACAAATGAAAACATGATTATAATAAGTGGGATAAATGATATTGCAGATAAGTGGGAAAATAATAGACTTTTCACCAATTCTCAGACCTTTTTTTCCATAGGTCATAAAGTTTTATATTGGTCATTAAGACACATTAAACACAAACACGAATATCTAATTTAAAGATCTACAGTTTTTATTTTTTTTAATTGTACACTTGAAATATGTGCTGTTTATTTTTATTTATTTTTTGACTGTGTTGGGTCTTCATTGCTGCACGCAGGCTTTCTCTAGCTGTGGCCAGCAGGGGCTACTCTTTGTTGTGGTGCACAGGGTTCTCATTGCGGTGGCTTCTCTTGTTGTGGAGCACGGGCCCTAGAGGGTGCGGGCTTCGGTAGTTGCGGTGCATGGGCTCAGTAGTTAAAGTGTGCGGCCTTTAGGGTGTGTGGGCTTCAGTAGTTGTGGCACACAGGCTTACTAGTTGTGGCTAACAGGCTCTAGAGCACAGGCATAGTAGTTGTGACGCATGGGCTTAGTTGCTCTGTGGAATGTGGGATCTTCCCGGACCAGGGATTGAACCGATGTTCCCTGCATTGGCAGGCAGACTCTTAACCACTGCACCACTGGAGAAGTCCATAAAAATATACAGTTTTTAATAGAAGAATATCTTCATGAAACCAGAATAAGAAAGAATTCCAGGGGAGGAGCTTCAAGATGGCGGAAGAGTAAGATGTGGAGATCACCTTCCTACCCACAAATATATCAGAAATACATCTACATATAGAACAACTCCAACAGAACACCTACTGAACTCTGGCAGAAGACCTCAGACCTCCTCAAAGGCAAGAAACTACCCATGTACTTGGTAGGGCAAAAGAAAAAACAGAGACAAAAGAATAGGGATGGGACCTGCACCAGTGAGAGGGAGCTGTGAAGGAGAAAAGGTTTCCACACACTAGGAAGCCACTTCGCCAGTGGAGACAGGGGGTGGTGTGGAGGAAGCTCCGGAGCCATGGGGGAGAGTGCAGCAACAAGGGTGTGGAGAGCAAAGCGGACAGATTCCCGCACAGAAGACCAGTGCCGACCAGCACTCACCAGCCCAAGAGGCTTGTCTGCTCACCTGCAGAGACAGGTGGGGGCTGGGAGCTGAGGCTCTAGCTTCAGAGGTCGGATCCCAGGGAGAGGACTGGGTTTGGCTGCATGAACACAGCCTGAAAGGGCAAGTGCACCACAGCTAGCTGGTAGGGAGTCCGGGAAAATGTCTGGAGCTGCCAGAGGCAAGAGACTTTTTCTTGCCTCTTTGTTTCCTGGTGCGTGAGGAGAAGGGATTAAGAGGGCCGCTTAAAGGAGCTCCAGAGGCGGGTGTGAGCCATGGCTATCAGCACAGACCCCAGAGACGGGCATGAGATGCTATGGCTGCTGCTGCAGCTACCAAGAATCCCGCATACAAGAACAGGTCACTATCCATACATCCCCTCCTGGGAACCTGTGCAGCCCGTCACTACTAGGGTCCCATGTTCCAGGGACAACTTCTCCAGGAGAACACACGATGCGTCTCAGGCTGGTGCAACGTCACACCAGCCTCTGCAGCTGCAGGCTTGCCCCTCATCCGTACCACTCCCTCCTCCCAGCCTGAGTGAGCCAGAGCCCCTGAATCAGCTGCTCCTTTAACCCCGTCCTGTCTGAGAGAAGAACAGATGTCCTCAGGTGACCTACAAGAAGAGGAAGGTCCAAATCCAAAGCTGAACCACAGGAGCTGTGCAAACAAAGAAGAGAAAGGGAAATTTCTCCCAGCAGCCTCAGGAGTAATGGATTAAATCTCCACAATCAACTTGATGTACCCTGCATCTGTGGAATATCTGAATAGACAAGAAATCACCCCAAGTTGAGTAGTTGGACTTGAGAAACAATGATATGTATGTTTCTTTCCCTTTTTCTCTTTTTGTGAGTGTGTATGTGTATGCTTCTGTGTGTGATATTGTCTGTATAGCTTTGCTTTTACCATTTGTCCTAGGGGTCTGTCTGTCTGTTATTATTATTTTTTATTTATTTTTTCTAGTATAGTTCTTAGCACTTGTTATCATTGGTGGAATTGTTTTTTGGTTTGGTTGCTCTCTTCTTTCTTTCTGTTTTTTATCTTTAAAATATTTTTTAATAATTATTTTTTTATTTTAATACCTTTATTTTATTTTATCTTACTTTATGTTATTTTGCTTTGTTTTATCTTTTTATTTTTTCTTTCTTTTTTCTCTCCCTTTTATTCTGAGCTGTGTGGAAGACAGACTTCTGGAGCTCCAGCCAGGTGTCAGGGCTGTTCCTCAAGGGGAGAGACCCAAATTCAGGACACTGGTTCACAAGAGACCTCCCAGCTCCATGTAATATAAAATGGCGAAAATCTGTCAGAGATCTTAATCTCAACAAAAAGATCCAGCTCCACTCAATGACCAACAAGCTACAGTGCTGGATACCCTATGTAAAACAACAAACAAGACAGGAACACAACCCCATCCACTAGCAGAGAGGCTGCCTAAAATGATAATAAGGACACAGACACCCCAAACTCACCATTAGACATGGGCCTCTCCACCAGAAAAACAAGATCCAGCCTCATCCACCACAACACAGAAACTAGTCACCTCCACCAAGAAGCCTAAACAACCCACTGAACAAACCTTAGGCATTAGGGATTGAAAACAAAAATGTCAGGAACTACGAACCTGCAGGCTGCGAAAAAGGGACCCCAAACACAGTAAGTTAAGCAAAATGAGAAGACAGAGAAACACACAGCAGATGAAGGAGCAAGGTAAAAACCCACCAGACCTAACAAATGAAAAGGAAATAGGCCATCTACCTGAAAAAGAATTCAGAATAATGACACTAAATATGATCCAAAATCTTGGAAATAGAATGGAGAAAATACAAGAAGCATTTAACACGGACCTAGAAGAAGTAAAGAGCAAAAAAATAGTGATGAACAACACAATAAATGAAATTCAAAATTCTCTAGAAGGAATCAATAGTAGAATAACTGAGGCAGAAGAACAGATAAGTGACCTGGAAGATAAAATAGTGGAAATAATTACCGCAGAGCAGAATAAAGAAAAAAGAATGAAAAGAATTCAATACACTCTCAGAGACCTCTGGGACAACATTAAACACACAAACATTCAAATTATAGGAGTCCCAGAAGAAGAGAAAAAGAAGGGGACTGAGAAAATATTTGAAGAGATTAAAGCTGAAAACTTCACTAATATGAAAAAGGAAATAGTTAGTCAAGTCCAGGAAGCACAGAGAGTCCCATACAGCATAAATCCAAGGAGAAACACACAAAGGCACATATTAATCAAACTATCAAAAATTAAATACAAAGAAAAATTATTAAAAACAGCAAGGGAAAAACAACAAATAACACACAAAGGAATCACCATAAGGTTAAAAGCTGATCTTTCAGCAGAAACTCTGCAAGCCAGAAGTGACTGGCAGGACATATTTAAAGTGACAAAGGAGAAAAACTCACAACCAAGATTACTCTACCCAGCAAGGATCTCATTCAGATTTGATGGAAAAATTAAAACATATACAGACAAGCAAACGCTAAGAGAATTCAGCACCACAAAACCAGCTTTACAACAAAGACTAAAGGAAAATATCTAGGCAGAAAACACAAGAAAAGGAAAAGACCTACAATAATTAACCTAAAACTATTAAGAAAATGGTAATAGGAACATACATATTGATAATTACCTTAAATGTAAATGGATTAAATGCTCCCACCAAAAGGCACAAACTCGCTGAATGGATACAAAAATAAGACCTGTATATATGCTGTCTACAAGAGACCCACTTCAGACCTAGGGACACATACAGACTGAGAGTGAGAGCATGAAAAAGATACTCCATGCAAATGGTATTCAAAAAAAGCTGGAGGAACAATTCTCATATCACACAAAATAGACTTTAAAACAGTTTAAAAGAGACAAAGAAGGACTCCAGAAAATGATCAAGGGATCAATCCAAGAGAAGATATAACAATTGTAAATATTTAGACACCCAACATAGGAGCACCTCAATACATGAGTAAATACTAACAGCCATAAAAGGGGAAATTGACAACAACACAATCATAGTAGGGGACTTTAACACCCCACTTTCACCAAAGGACAGATCATCGAAAATGAAAATAAATGAGGAAACACAAGCTTTAAATGATACATTAAAAAAGATGGACTTAATTGATATTTATAGGACATTCCATCTAAAAACAACAGAATACACTTTCTTCACAAGTGCTCATGGAACATTATGCAGGACAGATCATACCCAGGGTCACAAATCAAGCCTTGGTAAATTTAAGAAAATTGAAATCATATCAAGTATATTTTCCAAACACAATGCTATGAGAATAGATATCAATTAAAAGAAAAACTCTGTAAAAACTACAGTCACATGGAGGCTAAACAATACACCACTTCAAAACCATGAGGTCACTGAAGAAATCAAAGAGGAAATCAAAAAATACCTAGAAACAAATGACAATCAAGACACGATGACCCAAAACCTATGGGATGCAGCAAAAGCAGTACTAAGAGGGACATTTATAGCAATACAATCCTACCTTAAGAAACAAGAAACATCGCAAAAAAACAACATAAGCTTAAACCTAATGCAATTAGAGAAAGAAGAACCAGAAAAACCCCAAGGTTAGCAGGTGGAAAGAAATCATAAATATCAGATCAGAAATAAATGAAAAAGAAATGAAGGAAATGATAGCAAAGATCAATAAAACTAAAAGCTGGTTCTTTGAGAAGGTAAACAAAATTGATAAACCATTAGTCAGACTCATCAAGAAAAAAAGGGAGAAGACTCAAATCAATAGTATTAGAAATGAAAAAGGAGAAGTAACAACCGACACTGCAGAAATACAAAGGATCGTGAGAGATTACTACAAGCAACTCTATGCCAATAAAATGGACAACCTGGAAGAAATGGACAAATTCTTCGAAATGCACAAATGGCCAAGACTGAAGCAAGAAGAAATAGAAAATATGAACAGACCAATCACAAGCACTAAAATTGAAACTGTGAGTAAAAATCTTCCAACAAACAAAAGCCCAGGACCAGATGGCTTCACAGGCGAATTCTATCAAGCATTTAGAGAAGAACTAACACCTATCCTTCTCAAACTCTTCCACAATATAGCAGATGGAGGAACACTCCCAAACTCATTCTATGAGGTCACCATCACCGTGATACCAAAACCAGACAACGATGTCACAAAAAAGCAAACTACAGGCCAATATCACTGATGAACATAGATGCAAAAATCCTCAACAAAATACTAGCAAACAGAATCCAACAGCACACTAAAAGGATCATACATCATGATCAAGTGGGGTTTATTCCAGGAATGCAAGAATTCTTCAATATACACAAATCAATCAACGTGATACACCATATTAACAAATTGAAGGAGAAATACCATATGATCATCTCAATAGATGCAGAGAAAGCTTTTGACAAATTCAACACCCATTTATGATAAAACGCCTGCAGAAAGTAGGCTTGGAAGGAACTTTCCTCAACCTATAAAGGCCCTATATGACAAACCCACAGCCAACATCGTCATCAATGGTGAAAAACTGAAACCATTTCCACTAAGATCAGGAACAAGACAAGGTTGCCCACTCTCACCACTCTTATTAAACATAGTTTTGGAAGTCTTAGCCATAGCAATCAGAGAAGAAAAAGAAATAAAAGGAATCCAAATCAGAAGAGAAGAAGTAAAGCTATCACTGTTTGCAGATGACATATTATCCATAGAGAATCCTAAAGGTGCTACCAGAAACCTACTAGAGCTAATCAATGAATTTGGTAAAGTAGCAGGGTACAAAGTTAATGTACAGAAATTTCTTGCATTCCTGTACACTAATGATGAAAAATCTGAAAGTGAAATTAAGAAAACACTCTCATTTACCACTGCAACAAAAATAATAAAATATCTAGGAATAAACCTACCTAAGGAGACAAAAGACCTGTATGCAGAAAATTATAAGAGTGATAAAAGAAATTAAAAATGTTACAGATAGTTGGATACCATATCCATGATGAATACCATGTTCTTGGATTGGAAGAATCAACATTGTGAAAATGACTATACTATGCAGAGCAATCTACAGATTCAATGCAATCCCTATCAAACTACCACTGGCATTTTTCAGAGAACTAGAACAAAAAATTTCACAATTTGTATGGGAACACAAAAGACCCCAAATAGCCAAAGCAATCTTGAGAAACAAAAATGGAGCTGGAGGAATCAGGCTCCCTGACTTCAGACTATACTACAAAGATTCAGTAATCAAGACAGTATGATACTGGTACAAAAACAGAAACATAGAACAATGAAACAGGATAGAAAGCCTAGGGATAAACTCATGCACATATGGTCACCTTATCTTTGATAAAGGAGGCAAGAATATACAGTGGAGAAAAGACAGCCTCTTCAATAAGTGATGCTGGGAACACTGGACAGCTATATGCAAAAGAATTTAATTATAATACTCCCTAACACCATAAACAAAAATAAACTCAAAATGGTTTAAATATCTAAATGTAAGGCCAGACACTATCAAACTCTTGGAGGAAAACATAGGCAGAACACTCTATGACATAAATCACAGCAAGATGCTTTTTTACCCACCTCCTAGAGAAATGGAAATAAAAACAAAAATAAACAAATGGGACCTAATGAAACTTAAAATCTTTTGCACAGAAAAGGAAACTATAAACAAGATGGAATGACAACCCTCTGAATGGGAGAAAATATTTGCAAATGAAGCAAATAGCAAAGGATTAATCTCCAAAATCTACAAGCAGCACATGCAGCTCAATATCAAAAAAAAAAAAAACAACCCAATCCAAAAATGGGAAGAAGACCTAAATAGACATTTCTCCAAAGATATACAGATTGTCAACAAACACATGAAAGAATGCTCAACATCATTAGTCATTAGATAAATGCAAATCAAAACTATAATATGATATCATCTCACACCTGTCAGAATGGCCATCATCAAAAAATCTACAAAGAATAAATGCTGGAGAGGGTGTGGAGAAAAAGGAACCCTTTTGCCCTGTTGGTTGGAATGTAAATTGATACAGCCACTATGGAGAACAGTATGGAGGTTACTTAAAAAACTAGAAGTAGAGGTACTGTATGACCCAGCAATCCCACTACCTGGCATATACCCTGAGAAAACCATAATTCAAACAGAGTCATGTATCAAAATGTTCACTGCAGCTCTATTTACAATACCCAGGACATGGAAGCAACCTAAATGTCCATCAACAGATGAATGGTTAAAGAAGATGTGGCACATATATACAATGGAATATTACTCAGCCATAAAATGAAATGAAATTGAGTTATTTGTAGTGAGGTGGATGGACCTAGAGTCTGTCATAGAGAGTGAAGTAAGTCAGAAAGAGAAAAACAAATACCATATGCTAACACTTATATATGGAATTAAAAAAAAAAAAGTGGTCATGAAGAACCTAGGGGCAAGACGGGAATAAAGACACAGACCTACTAGAGAATGGACTTGAGGATACGGGCAGAGGGAAGGGTAAGCTGTGGCAAAGTGAGAGAGTGTCATGGGCATATATACACTACCAAATGTAAAATAGATAGCTAGTGGGAAGCAGCCGCATAGCACAGGGAGATCAGCTTGGTGCTTTGTGACCACCTAGAGGGGTGGGATAGGGAGGGTGGGAGGGAGGGAGATGCAAGAGGAAGAGATATGGGGACATATGTATATGTATAACTAATTCACTTTGTTTTAAAGCAGAAACTAACACTATTGCAAAGCAATTATACTCCAATAAAGATGTTAAAAAGAAAAGAAAAGAGAGAATTCCAAACAAGGCTTAAGAATCACAAACCAAAAGGAAAAGATTTTGTTGAAATTTTTGATTGTATTAAAATTGGTAATCATGATAATGACAATGAGCCTTTGAAAGTGCTGTTCTTGCAACCTGGAATTATCTGCCCTCAGATATCTAAATGGCTAACTTCTATATTATATCAGGTTCCCTCCACAGAAAACACCAAGACACAGATTTCAGAGCAAGTAGTATATTTGGGAAGTGGTCCCAAGAAGAACAGATAGATGAATTATTTGAACAGAAACGTGGAGAAAACAATTCAGTTTGTGTAAGTCCCTGAACCCCTGGAGGCCTCTGAGAGACATGTGGATCAAAGAAGCAGGACATTATCTACCTACTCTCTCATCCATCATTACTAGAAGATTACTTCTGTAGATGTTATCTCCCTAGCACCCCTGGGCTAACCTATGTGTAGAGCTAGCACACCCTGTTAGCCAGAGAATACCCACAGGTGAGAGTACCAATTGCTGCAGTAAAGAAGCCATTAGATGTACATAAGCGGTAAGTGCTGAGGGAACGTGGACCAGGCAACCTTAGTTGGATTTCTCTACAAATATCAGCTCACCAGAGCAGCTTTGCCTGACCACCTGGCATGAAATAGCTTTCCATTTCCATAGTCATTTTCTTCTTAACCTGTTTTATATATCTCTTTATTTGTTTATAATCTGTCCCCATTCCTCATTAGAATGCAAGTTTCGTAAAGACAGAGATGTTGTTTCGTAAACTGCTATATCTCCAGCACCTAGAATAATGTTTGATACATAGTAGGTGTTCAATTATTTTTTGTTAAATAAATAAATGCATGAATTAGATGTCACTTCATAAACATAAGAATGACAAAAAGTAAAATCTGAGAATATCAAGCATTGTGAAGAGATTATATAAAGGCAATTATTATATAATGATGGTGGAAATATGAACTGGTGTAAAATTTTGAAGACCAATTTGGTAATATTAAGTACAATGGAAGGCACACTTACCCTAATACCCAGTTACACTATGATGTAGAAAAACTCCCACCCTGGTTTATAATTTACAGTAATTTCTGCCCATGTGTAAATACATCTAGAAGAATGTTCATTGCAGAGAAACATCATGAGTATTTTATATATTCAAAGTCCTTTTACAAAAAACAAGCACTCTAGACAGTGCCTCAAGTTTATAGATTCTTCTTTCTTTTCCACCAAATGGAAACAAATACCATTATAAGAATCACAGCTTAGATTTTTAAATCACTTCAGTGTTTACAAGGCCTTGTTTCACTTGATCTTCATGACACTAGAGGCATCATTGGTGCTAAGGACAGAGTGGTAGACAGGACCTGGCTTATGTTATCAAGGAGCTTATTCGACAAGGGATCTAATCTAGGGAAAATATAATTCCATTTTACAGATAAGGAAATGCAGTTTCAGAAGATTCATTGCATTGTCCAATGACAGGAGCAGTAGATCCAATAGTCAGAATTTAAACACATTTTCTCTCACTCTAAACCCATGCTCTTGTCCTTATTGTAAACTGGCTGTATTTTTAACAACAACAAAATAAATCTCTCAAAGTAATTAAAATTAATCAAATAATAATAAAAGTTTTGTGGTTTCTATACAACTAAGGTCAAATCAGAATAAGAACATCTCTTTTTCCAGCTTATGAAAAATCTTAGAGGTATTCATGTAAAATAAAGAAATAAAAACCTGAGTTTTCCATTTATAAAACTGAAAACACATGTGAAAGTATTCCACACTCTAAAATATATATTGTTTTCACTGGCAATATTTATGCAACATAACTTCCTTTTGCCTTAAGTGATTATATTCAAGCAATTGCCAAATTTTTTTAAAGTTAAAGTTAAATAATAATTCCACTATTAAAGAAAACAGGTAAAACCATTGCTTTTGCTATTTTTTTAATCTCTTTAATTTTAAATCTGAGAAAAAAATGTTATTTTGTTGTAAAGGTTATTCAGGGATTAGAGGCTGGAGCTGAAATTCAAAGGTTTCTTCCAAATCTGACTCTAAGATTTTAATTACATCTTTCTGAAGATATTGGATAAGGACTTCACTACAATAGTTAGTCCAAGATATCACAGCTGGAAATACTGTCTTGCATTTTTTTTGGTTAGGTTTTTAAAAAAAAAAAAATTATTGGAGTATAGTTGATTTACAATGTTGTGCTAGTTTCAGGTGTACAATAAAGTGAATCAGTTATACATATACATATATTCACTCCTTTTTAGATTGTTTTCCCATATAGGTCATTACAAAGTACTGAGTAGAGATCCCTGTACTATACCATAGGTCCTCATTAGTTATCTATTTTATATATAGTAGTGTGTATATGTCAATCCCAATCTCCCAGTTTATCCCTCATCCCCGTCCCACATAAGGCAGTTGCTTTATTAGTACTCTTCAAGAAAGATCACTTGGTATTTCTAGAAGGTTTTGAGTCTTACAGTCCTTTAGATATCAAATGCACTAAGTTGAAGCTGCATTGAGGTAGAGAAGCCAGTGTAGAGGGCAAATAGAGGAAGCAGAAAAAATAAAATAATTCTTTGGATATCAAAACCTCCATGTGGAGGTGGGTTGTAATCTTCCCCCAACTAGTTCTATGGCTTTGGATAAGCTTACCTAAATTTACTGTTTTTTACTTTCTCATTTGTAAATTGAAATGACAGTACCTTCCTTATCTACAAGAGAGGTTTGCTACTAGGATTAGGAGAGCTAATATATAAAAATGCATTTTTAATACATATAAAGCTCCCAATATACATTGAAAATATTATTATAATAATATGGAAGGTTTAACTCAAAGGACTTCTTCTACATTTCAAATAAGTTAATGTGTGTGAAAATTCTGTCTTTCATTCATGAAAAAATATGCATCATATCAACAAATACAAATGAATACCTGTAGTATGTTAGGTCTTATGTTAGATACTGGAAATGTATAAAACAGGAAAGTATGGTTTCTTGAACTCAGCATTTTTTCTTTTTTGTAACATCTTTATTGGAATATAATTGCTTTACAATGGTGTGTTAGCTTCTGCTTTATAACAAAGTGAATCAGCTATACATATACATATGTTCCCATATCTCTTCCCTCTTGCGTCTCCCTCCCTCGCACACTCCCTATCCCACCCATCTAGGTGGTTACAAACCACCGTGCTGATCTCCCTGTGCTATGCGGCTGCTTTCCACTATCTATTTTACGTTTGGTAGTGTATATATGTCCATGCCACTCTATCACTTTGCCACAGCTTAGGCTTCCCCTTCCCCATATCCTCAAGTCCATGCTCTAGTAGGTCTGTGTTTTTATTCCTCTCTTACCCCTAGGTTCTTCATGACCATTTTTTTTCTTAGATTCCATATATATATATGTTAGCATACGTTATTTGTTTTTCTCTTTCTGACTTACTTCACACTTTATGACAGACTCTAGGTCCATCCACCTCACTACAAATAACTCAATTTCATTTATTTTTATGGTTGAGCAATATTCCATTGTATATATGTGTCACATCTTTATCCATTCATCTGTTGATGGACATTTAGATAGCTTCCATGTCCTGGCTATTGTAAATAGAGCTGCAATGAACATTTTGGTATATGACTCTTTTTGAATTATGCTTTTCTCAGGGTATATACCCAGTAGTGGGATTGCTGGATCATATGGTAGTTCTATTTGTAGTTTGTTAAGGAAGCTCCATACTGTTCTCCATAGTGGCTGTATCAATTTACATTCCCACCAACAGTGCAAGAGTGTTCCCTTTTCCCCACACCCTCTCCAGCATTTATTGTTTCTAGATTTTTTGTTTTGTTTTGTTTTTTTGATACTCAGGCCACTCACTGTTGTGGCCCCTCCCATTGCGGAGCACAGGCTCCGGACGCGCAGGCTCAGTGGCCATGGCTCAAGGGCCCAGCTGCTCTGCGGCATGTGGGATCTTCCTGGACGGGGGCACGAACCCATGTCCCCTGCATCTGCAGGCGGACTCTCAGCCACTGTGCCACCAGGGAAGCCCGTTTCTAGATTTTTTGATGATGGCCATTCTGACCAGTGTGAGATGATATCTCATTGTAGGTTTGATTTGCATTTCTCTAATGATTAATGATGTTGAGCATTCTTTCATATGTTTGTTGGCAATCTGTGAATCTTCTTTGGAGAAATGTCTATTTAGGTCTTCTGTCCATTTCTGGATTGGGTTGTTTGTTTTTTTGTTATTGAGCTGCATGGGCTGCTTGTAAATTTTGGAGAGTAATCCTTTGTCAGTTGCTTCATTTGCAAATCTTTTCTCCCATTCTGAGGGTTGTCTTTTGGTCTTGTTTATGGTTTCCTTTGCTGTACAAAAGTTTTTAAGTTTCATTAGGTCCCATTTGTTTATTTTTGTTTTTATTTCCATTTCTCTAGGAGGTGGGTCAAAAATAATCTTGCTGTGATTTATGTCATAGAGTGCTCTGCCTATGTTTTCCTCGAAGAGTTTGATAGTCTCTGGCCTTGCATTTAGGTCTTTAATCCATATTGAGTTTGTTTTTGTGTATGGTATTAGGGAGTGTTCTAATTTCATACTTTTACATGTACCTTTCCAGTTTTCCAAGCACCACTTATTGAAGAGGTTGTCATTTCTCCACTGTATACTCTTGCCTCTTTTATCAAAGATAAGTTGACCATATATCCGTGGGTTTATATCTGGGCATTCTATCCTGTTCCACTGATCTATATTTCTGTTTTTGTGCCAGGACCATACTGTCTGGATTACTGTAGCTTTGTAGTATAGTCTGAAGTCAAGGAGACTCATTCCTCCAGCTCCATTTTTTGTTCCCAAGATTGCTTTGGCTATTTGGGTTTTTTTGTGTTTCCATACAAATTGTGAATTTTTTTGCTCTATTTCTTTGAAAAATACCAGTGGTAGTTTGATAGGGATTGCATTGAATCTGTAGATAGCTTTGTGTAGTAGAGTCATTTTCACAATGTTGATTCCTCCATTCCAAGAACATGGTATATCTCTCCATCTATTGTATCATCTTTAATTTCTTTCATCAGTGTCTTATAATTTTCTGCATACAGGTCTTTTGTCTCCTTAGGTAGGCTTATTCCTAGATATCTTATTCTTTTCATTGCAATGGTAAATGGGAACATTTTCTTAATTTCACTTTCAGATTTTTCATCATTAGTGTATAAGAATGCCAGAGATTTGTGTGCATTAATTTTGTATCCTGCTACTTTACCAAATTCATTGATTACCTCTAGTAGTTTTCTGGTAGCATCTTTAGGATTCTCTATGAATAGTATCATGTCACCTGCAAACAGTGATAGCTTTACTTCTTCTTTTCTGATTTAGATTCCTTTTATTTCTTTTTCTTTTCTGATTGCTATGGCTAAAACTTCCAAAACTATGTTGAATAAGAGTGGTGAGAGTGGGCAACCTTGTCATGTTCCTGATCTTAGTGGAAATGGTTTGTTTTTCACCATTGAGGACAATGTTGGCTGTGGGTTTGTCATATATGGCCTTTATTATGTTGAGGAAAGTTCCCTCTATGCCTACATTTCGCAGGGTTTTTATCATAAATGGGTGTTGAATTTTGTCAAAAGCTTTCTCTGCATCTATTGAGATGATCATACAGTTTTTCTCCTTCAATTTGTTAATATGGTGTATCATGTTGATTCATTTGCATATATTGAAGAATCCTTGCATTCCTGGAATAAACCCCACTTGACCATGGTGTATGATCCGTTTAACATGCTGTTGGACTCTGTTTGCTAGTATTTTGTTGAGGATTTTTGCATCTATGTTCATCAGTGATATTGGCCTGTAGTTTTCTTTCTTTGTGATATCTTTTTCTGGTTTTGGTATCACAGGGATGGTGGCCTCGTAGAATGAGTTTGGGAGTGTTCCTCCCTCTGCTATACTTTGGAAGAGCTTGAGAAGGAAAGGTGTTAGCTCGTCTCTAAGTGTTTGATAGAATTCACCTGTGAAAGCACCTGGTCCTGGGCTTTTGTTTGTTGGAAGATTTTTAATCACAGTTTCAATTTCAGTGCTTGTGATTGGTCTGTTCATATTTTCTATTTCTTCCTGCTTCAGTCTTGGCCCTTTGTGCATTTCTAAGAATTTGTCCATTTCTTCCAGGTTGTCCATTTTATAGGCATAGAGTTGCTTGTAGTAATCTCTCATGATCCTTTGTATTTCTGCAGTGTCAGTTGTTACTTCTCCTTTTTCATTTCTAATACTATTGATTTGAGTCTTCTCCCTTTTTTTCTTGATGAGTCTGGCTAATGGTTTATCAATTTTGTTTACCTTCTCAAAGAACCAGCTTTTAGGTTTATTGATCTTTGCTATCATTTCCTTCATTTCTTTTTCATTTATTTCTGATCTGATATTTATGATTTCTTTCCCTCTGCTAACTTTGGGGGTTTTTTGTTCTTTTTTCTCTAATTGCTTTAGGTTTAAGGTTAGGTTGTTTATTTGAGATGTTTCCTGTTTCTTAAGGTAGGATTTTATTGCTATAAACATCCCTCTTAGAACTGCTTTTGCTGCATCCCATAGGTTTTGGGTCATCATGTCTCCATTGTCATTTGTTTCTAGGTTTTTTTGTTTTCCTCTTTGACTTCTTCAGTGATCACTTCCTTATAAGTAGTGTATTGTTTAGCCTTCATGTGTTTGTATTTTTTACAGATCTTTTCCTGTAATTGATGTCTAGTCTTATCACGTTTTGGTCAGAAAAGATACTTGATACGATTTCAATTTTCTTAAATTTACCGAGGCTTTATTTGTGACCCAAGATATGGTCTACCCTGGAGAATGTTCCATGAGCACTTGAGAAAAATGTGTATTCTGTTGTTTTTAGATGGAATGTCCTATAAATATCAATTAAGTCCATCTTGTTTAATGTATCATTTAAAGCTTGTGTTTCCTTATTTATTTTCATTTTGGATGCTCTGTCCATTGGTGAAAGTGGGGTGTTAAAGTCCCCTACTATGATTGTGTTACTGTCGATTTCCCCTTTTATGGCTGTCAGTATTTGCCTTATGAATGAGGTGCTCCTATGTTGGGCGCATAAATATTTATAATTGTTATATCTTCTTCTTGGATCGATCCCTTGATAATTATGGAGTGTCCTTCTTTGTCTCTTGTAATAGTCTTTATTTAAAGTCTATTTTGTCTGATATGAAAATTGCTACTCCAGATTTCTCTTGATTTCCATATTCATGGAATATCTTTTTCCATTCCCTCACTTTCAGTCTGTATGTGTCCCTAGGTCTGAAGTAGGTCTCTTGTACACAGCATATATATGGGTCTTGTTTTTGAATCTATTCAGCCAGTCTGTTTCTTTTGGTGAGAGCCTTTAATCCATTTACATTTAATTATTGATATGTATGTTCCTATTCCCATTTTCTTAATTGTTTTGGGTTTGTTACTGTAGGTCTTTTCGTTCTCTTGTGTTTCTTGCCTAGAGAAATTCCTTTACCATTTGTTGTAAAGCTGGTTTGGTGGTACTGAATTTTCTCAGCTTTTGCTTGTCTGTAAAGGTTTTAATTTCTCCATCAAATCTGAATAAGATCCTTGTTCAGTAGAGTAATCTTGGTTGCAGGTTTTTCTCCTTCATTACTTTAAATATGTCCTGCCACTCCCTTCTGGCTTGCAGAGTTTCTGCTGAAAGATCAGCTGTTAACCTTATGGGGATTCCCTTGTGTGTTATTGGTTTTTTCTCCCTTGCTGCTTTTAATATGTTTTCTTTGTATTTAATATTTGATAGTTTGATTAATATGTGTCTTGGTGTGTTTCTCCTTGGATTTATCCTGTATGGCACTCTGTGTGCTTCTTGAACTTGATTGAATATTTCCTTTCCCATATTAGGGAAGTTTTCAACTATAATCTCTTCAAATATTTTTGCAGTCCCTTTCTTTTTCTCTTCTTTTTCTGGGACCCCTAAAATTCGAATGTTGGTGTGTTTAATGTTGTCTGAGAAGTTTCTGAGACTGCCCTCAGTTCTTTTCATTCTTTTTTTCTTTATTCTGCTCTGCATTACTTATTTCCACTGTTTTATGTTCCAGGTCACTTATCCGTTCTTCTGTTTCAGTTATTTTGCTATGGATCCCTTCTAGAGTACTTTTAATTTTGTTTATTGTGTTGTTCATCATTGCTTGTTTCCTCTTTAGTTCTTCTAGGTCCTTGTTAAATGTTTATTGCATTTTCTCTATTCTATTGCCAAGATTGTGCATGATCTTTACTATCATTATTCTGAATTCTTTTTCAGGTAGACTGCCTATTTCTTCTTCATTTGTTAGGTCTGGTGGGTTTTTACCTTGTTCCTACATCTGCTGTGTGTTTTTTTGTCTTTTCATTTTGCTTATCTTACTGTGTTTGGGGTCTCCTTTTTGCAAGCTGCAGGTTTGTAGTTCCCATTATTTTTGGTGTCTGTCCCCAGTGGCTAAGTTTGTTTCAGTGGGTTCTGTAGGTTTCCTGGTGGAGGGGACTAGTGCCTGTGTTTTGGTGGATGAGGCTGGATCTTGTCTTTTTGGTGGGCAGGTCCACACCTGGTTGTGTGTTCTGGGCTGTCTGTGGCCTGATTGTGATTTTAGGTAGCCTCTCTGCTAATGGGTGGGGCTGTGATCCTGTTTTGCTAGTTGTTTGGTGTAGGGTGTCCAGCACTGTAGCTTGCTGGTCATTGAGTGAAGCTGGGTCTTGGTGTTGAGATGAAGAGCTCTGGGTGTTTTTCACCCTTTGATATTACATGCAGCTGGGAGGTCTCTTGTGGACCAGTGTCCTGAAGTTGGCTCTCCCACCTCAGTTGCACAGCCCTGACACGTGGTTGGAGCACAGAGAGCCTGTCCTCCACATGGCTCAGAATAAAAGGGAGAAAAAATAGGAAGAAAGAGGATAAAATAAAATAAAGTAAGATAAAATAAAATAAAGTTATTATAATAAAAATTAATTATTAAGAAAAAAATTTTTAAGTTAAAAAAAAACTGGATGGACAGAGACCTAGGACAAATGTGAAAGCAAAGCTATACAGACAAAATCTCATACAGAAGCATACACATACACACTCACAACAAGAGGAAAAGGGACAAAAATAATATATCTTGCTCCCAAAGTCCACCTCCTCAATATGGGATGATTCATTTTCTATTCAGGTATTCCATAGATGCAGGGTACATCAAGTTGATTGTGGAGATTTAATCCTCTGCTCCTGAGGCTGCTGGCAGAGATCTCCCTTTCTCTTCTTTGTTTGCACAACTCCTGGGTTCAGCTTTGGAGTTGGACAGGCCTCTGCATGTAGGTCCCCTGAGAGCATCTGTTCTCTGCTCAGACAGGACGGGGTTAAAGGAGCAGCTGATTCGGGGGCTCTGGCTCACTCAGGCCAGGGGTGGGGGGAGGGGTACGGTTGTGGGGCGAGCCTGCGGCGGCAGAGGCCAGCATGACTTTGCACCAGCCCGAGGTGCGCCGTGCATTCTCCCGGGAAAGTTGTCCCTGGATCACCGGACTCTGACACTGGCGGGTTGCACAGGCTTCCGGGAGGGGTGGTGGGGAGAGTGACCTGTGCTTGCACACAGGCTTCTTGGTGGCTGCAGCAGCAGCCTTAGCATCTCATGCCCATCTCTCGGGTCCGCGCTGATACCCGTGGCTCGCGCCCGTCTCTGGAGCTCCTTTAAGCAGCGTTCTTAATCCCCCTCCTCGAGCACCAGGCAACCAACAGGCAAGAAAAAGTGTCTTTTCTCTTTGTCAGGTCCAGACTTTACCCGGACTCCCTCCCGGCTAGCCGTGGCGCACTAACCCCTTCAGGCTGTGTTCATGCCGCCAACACCAGTCCTCTCCCTGCGCTCCGACCGAAGCCCGAGCCTCAGCTCCCAGCCCCCGCTCGTCTCGGCAGGTGAGCAGACAAGCGTCTCGGGCTGGTGAGTGCTGGTTGGCACTGATCCTCTGTGCGGGAATCTCTCCACTTTGCCCTCCGCACCTCTGTTGCTGTGCTCTCCTCCATGGCTCTGAAGCTTCCCCCTCCGCCACCCGCAGTCTCCACCCGCGAAGGGGCTTCTAGTGTGTGGAAACCTTTCCTCCTTCACAGGTTCCTCCCACTGGTGCAGGTCCCATCCCTATTCTTTTGTCTCTGTTTTTTTCTTTTTTCATTTGCCCTACCCAGGTATGTGGGGAGTTTCTTGCCTTTTGGGAGGTCTGAGGTCTTCTGCCAGCGTTCTGTGGGTGTCTGTAGGAGTTGTTCCCCATGTAGACATATTTCTGATGCATTTGTGGGGAGGAGGATGATCTCCACGTCTTACTCTTCTGCCATCTTCTCAAATCTCTTGAACTCAGCATTTAACACAGGAGCGAGACAAAAGAGCAGATAATAATCAAAACTGTTTGCTAAATGTACTGGTCGCTTTAGAAGCAATTACAACTGGGAGACTTCACATAAGAGGAGATATTTGAGATGCATCTTAAAGAAAAAAGAGTTTTGAGTAGGCATAGAAACAGAGAAAGGCCAGCTCAATTTCAGAAAGCTATATATGCAAAAAGGTATGTGGCAAGAGAGATGTAGTATCTTCTAAAGAAAGCACAAAAGTTTAGTGGAGTAAAAAATTAAACAGAAACTAGTTTGTGAATCATCTTGCTAATTGCACAAAGAATTTGGAACTTTATCTTGAAATGATGCAATGTTACTGAACAATTCTAAAGAAAGAAGTTAAAATTAGGTTTGTATTTTTAGTAATGGTACTCTATACGCAGGAGAAAGGAGCAGCCGTGTAGGAAAAATCCTGGAGTTTTTAAACCAGTTAAAAGGCTACTGAAATAAACAAAGTGCAACATAATGAAGATCTAAAGCAAGGTATTTGCACTGAGAGTAAAGAGAAGTAACATTATAGAACAATCAGGAAGGAGAAGCAAAAATACTAATGGATTGATGAAAGGGAAGAGTCAAGGATGATGTAAAACCAACAATAAAAAGGATAAATGAGTACGCTTGAACCCAGCTTGATAAAATAAACCATGTTTCATTTACTGATCATTTACAACCTAAATACAAGTGTAATACTATGTACTTTGGTTCCAATGATAACTTCTACTTCCTTGTCCCTACAGATTAGTTTATCCATATTCACAAAAATCTTCCTGCCCCAATCCTACTATATTCAGTGTAGTTGTTGCTTCTATTGTCCTAGTCTACCTCATTCCTGAACTTTTTATCCTCTTCTGTGACTTCTAAAGATTTACTTACTAGAATTTTTTAAACTTCTATTACACATACCCAAATATGTTTAAAAGTAAGTTTAAAAATAAAGATGTTCTTTTTTGCAAAGAAATATTTCTGAAAAATACCAATTCTGCCACACTATTCAAGAAATGGCTCCTCTGCTACCTGTATAATCAGATTTGCTCTCTACTTCTTTGACATAGAGCACCTCCTTGGAAGAGGTTTTATTTCACACCCTGAGATGTGGCAGAAAAAGAATTTCCAGTATGAGCTTGACCTTTAAAAATCTCTGCCATATAACAACCATCCTAAGCATAACAATTTAGCCAATGATGTGATTTCAAATGTTCTCCCCAGATGCAGCCTTTTGGACTTTTAAAACTTAACAGTCACACTGTAAGTCAAGGTGGCAGTATTATTAATATTATTTTATGATTAGTTTCTGACACAGAAGTACTTTACATAATATGTAAAGTATTATACATAACAATACTAAATATGTTTAATATTGCATTTTGTTAACTTTTTTCAATACAGTTTAATAGCTTGATAAAATGACTAGCACATAGTGCATGATAAATATGTAATATAAATTAATTAATGTCAATATTATAAAACTATTGGTCTTTTTTTTTTGGTCATTTTTATTTAGGTAATTTAATATGTGTCCACATGACACCATGTAGACATAATTTTAAAATCTTAAGGGGCATTTAACAGTCATAGTTCTTCTTGATAGACACCAACTCTGGTTGTCTTAAGAGTGTTCAGGGAGTCCAAGGAAGGCTTAGCAAAGGAGAAGGGACTAGCACAGCTCTGGGGTGAGCCAGCAGGAAGAGTATCCCATCACTCTACATAACTCCTGTGCTGTTACCACTGCCACTGCTTGACACAGCCGCTGCCACTGGACACCACTGGCAGACTACCCCCAAACTTTATTTATTTCTTCCTCTTTGTATCACTCAAGTTACAAGGGGAGAGGAGACAGGGAGAATTCTCTGGGAAGAATTTAATTGGTTGAACACAGGTCACTTGCCCAAAGCTTGGCTTCCAGGGTTTCTCCTCTGAGGTTCTCTGGTGGGAGGTGGGGCATTGCATCCCACCACCAGTATACACAGTAGAGATTATTCCATAAATGGGAAGAAGATAGTATTTTAGGGTGGAAGGAGATAGTATGCTTTGGAGATGGTAGTTACAGGCTGTCCGGTATGTGAACAGGGCACAGATAGAGTTGTAGGATTTTGAACCATTACTAAAGCTTATTACTTTTATTATACTACTTATCATACTGGTTTATATTAAGGTATGTCTGTTTCCTCAAGTGAGTTCCTTCAGGTTAGGGAAGATGCATACATTATTTAAAAAGTAATTTTAATTATATTAACTAGTATTAATTAATAATAAGTAACAATGGAATACTAGTCAGCCATAAAAAATAATGGAATATTGCCATTTGCAGCAACATGGATGGACCTAGAGAATATTATGCTTAGTGAAATAAGTCAGACAGAGAAAACCAAATACTGTATGATATCATGTATATGTGGAATCTAAAAGATAACACAAATGAATGTATATGCAAAGCAGAACAGACTCACAGACATAGAAAACAAATTAGTAGTTACCAAAGGGGAGAGGAAAGGGAGGGGGGAAAATTAGAGGTATGGGCTTAAGAGATACAAACTACTATGTATAAAATAGATAAGCAACAAGGATATACTGTACAGCACAAGGAATTATAGCCCTAATCTTGTAATAACTTTTAATGGAGCATAATCTATGAAAATACTGAATAACTATGTTATACACCTAAAACTAATATAATACTGTAAATCAACTATACTTCAATAAAAGTAAATAAATAAATCGGCCTTTTCCTCCTGTATCTGACTCATAATATGTACCCCATTTTATGTAAGAATTCACACACATGTGATTTTAAAATGTTCTTTTGATATTTCATGTCTAATTATTTTTTAAGATCCCACAATGGTAACTCCTAATCAAAAGGGGCTTAAGAAAATTAAACAATGATTTTATTGTATTTATTCCCAATAACCTATATCGCAAAATATCTTAGGGTCATAAACTTCCAGAAGTCTCAACATTCCAACCCCATGTTGGAATTTAACCCAACACCCATTTGCTCCTTAACACCAAAAAATGGATGCTTTAGTCCCCTCAGTTTAATAATGCTCAGGCTAGTGTCTTTAGTTGTCTTTTAGCTGTTGTTTTTAATAGAAATGTATTATGCCTAGCTCTCTAGTAACACTTCTGATAAGTTATTGCTTTGTATTTGTGTTCTGTATAAAAATGAACAGTAGGATTCAAATCGTATTTGAGAGCTCAGAGTTCAGCCAAAAATTCAATTATGTAAATTGGAAAACAAAATGCCAGTGAAAAGAAAGCTAACCATTCAATGTACCTTAACTCAGATAGGGGCTGAAGGGGGGCTGTAAATAAGGAGAGAAAAAGAGCATTGCTGTAGCATTTGGAGGAGGACAAATATTTTTTACATTGTCTTGCAGTAATAAGAATCTTCATCTACCTTCTACCCGAAATGTATCTGTAGCCATGATTTGAACCATTGATCTGTGCGTATGCTTTATACTCTCTGGGTGGCTGTGCTTCACAAAGGCCCTGTTCTCTCATTTGTGTGGGTATAGATTTGTACTGCTGAACAAACAAAACAAGGCAGAACGCAAACAATCAATGAACCCTGGGGGGAGGGTTTAAAAGGCAGACAACTGGCTGATGTCCGGGCATTGGCACACAATCTGGAGGGTTTATTTTTATGAATGCACATTTCAGTTTGAAAAAGATCTTTGGAAAACTGGCTTTGGAAAGAATCTAAGGTATAGTAAATTTTTGTTGTTGTTTTATTTTTGTTTTAATACTGGTTTCTACGGATTCTATGGGATTCTATGGATATATCTCAGAAGCGGCTTCAGGGGATGAGAGCAAAGGAGGTTGGACGCAGGGGGCCTGTCACCTTACCTTAATCATCACAGCATTTCTTGTATCTCTTGAACACATTATTTTTCCACTTAATTGAGGAATAGATTTGTCTGCTAAAAACCGTTTTTAAAATCACTGATCTAGTTCAAAGTAATACTTCATTTTACAGCTGAACAAGGAGAGGCCAAAAGGGTTAAGTTAGTAGAACACTGACCATAGCTAGTATTAATAGAGCTGAGATTAAAATCCTCTTCTTTTCCAGCCTATATCTACCACCAGCTCAAGTTGCCTTTTATTCAGTTCACTAAGTTCTAGTCATTCCATCCTTGATAGTCAACCAAAGCACCCCCAGCACACAAATTTTAAAAAGCGGTTTTGAACTCTGAGTTAGGTTAAACAATCTAAAGAAAATAATAATGAGGATAAATTATAACTACAGAATTATTAATAATTTGCAAAAGGGGCTTCCCTGGTGGCGCAGTGGTTGAGAGTCCGCCTGCCGATGCAGGGGACATGGGTTCGTGCCCCGGTCCGGGAAGATCCCACGTGCCATGGAGTGGCTGGGCCCGTAAGCCTGCGCGTCCGGAGCCTGTGCTCCACAACGGGAGAGGCCACAACAGTGAGAGGCCCGTGCACCACAAAAAAATAAAAATAAAAAAAAAAAAGTTTAAAAAAAAAATAATAATAATTTGCAAAAGATATATGGATACGTACAAAACTTCTCTGTTAAAATAAGCAGCCAATGATCTCTATTACACTTTTGGGAGAGCTCTATCAAGGAAGAGATACAGCTATGTATAAAGAATAATGGCTAAGTAAAGGAAAAATGTTGTAGACAGAGGAAAGAGCATAGAAAGATAGGAAATCATGTTAAGTGCATTGATGTATTTATCAATGAGGAAGGAAATTATTTCAGTAACTGAGTAAAGTAAATGTATTCAGATAATATTGAAAGACACTTTGAAATACAAAACATGATTCATATAATGTACCACCTTATCATTTCAAGAATGCTGATGTGTGAAGGACTAGTAAACTCCCAGAATGCTTTTTTATTTACAGGTTATAATACCTGAGGTTTTGTTATATAAGGAAAAGCTTAAATGAGCTCTTGTAAACAGTTATTTCCATAGTGACCATAAGCCATTTGCCAGTGAGAGGACAGTTTATGCCTCTGCCCTCCCTAAATGGCATGCATATTTTACTACAAGCTCTTGCCAGTCTGGTTTGTCTCAATAACTGATTCACCTCTGAGCCCAAAAAACCATGCCACTCAATTTTAGTCAATTTGCCTCCATTTTCCATCCTCTTCTCAGGTCACATTTGCTTTATTTAAAGCAGCTGTGTTGAATCAGCCAAAACTCAAAGCATTCAATGAAAGCCTTAAGCATGTGACTACAGCTTCACATAAATATCTCTGACTTGAAGCTTTAATATAAAGTGCCGCACATACACACACATTCAATCAGGAAACAGTTCAGAAGCACTGCTCAAGTAGATAACAGTTGTCTGTGCTGTGAATTAACACTGTAAGTTCTTCTGAATAAGGTCCACTCTAGCGAAGCCATAGTGTTTTATCACAGATCTTCTTTTCTTAAGGTAAATTATTACAAGCTAAAAAATAATCCTGGCTACTATTTTTAAAATAAGGAACCTAACTTTGGGCCCTTCCATTATTCTTTCACTGTAACTCTGCCAAATCTAACTACTAATCTAAAAAATAACGAAGGGAATGAACAGAACAAAACTGCTGGCCTATAAGAATTTTCTAGTAGTTTAATACATTGCAGTTGCTTGAATTATTAACATCTTGCTCTGAGAACATATATTTAAATTGAAAAGCATTGTCATGAAGCAGGAAGTTGGGAAAATAACATAACATTGAAGATCTACATGACACTGACTTTTTTGACAAAGCAGTTAGGATTAACATCCTCTGATATCACACAGGACCATCAGCATTTGCAACACGATTGTGACACAGCCTAAAAGCAAAATCTAACAGAGAGGAAGGCAGACCTGGAGTATAGGGCTAACAGGGAAGTAATTTAGAAGCCAAGAAGAACAGCATCCAGGAAGAGTGATAAATTTGATATATGTCTAAAAGACAGAGATAAGAGGGGACTTTGTGGTCTTTGCACTTTGTTATTGATCTGCTCGCTGGGCTATTTAATGTGTCTGGTAATAATACATTATTTCCCCAGCTTCAGACTTAAAATGTGATAGTAAAAATTAATAAAGACTATTTTTCTCCTTTCTTGTGCATTTTACTACACTGCATTTGTCATGGGAATAGTAAGAAGTTACACACATTAAATTACCCTCTTATGAGCTATGATGATTAGTAATTTGAGCATCAGCAAAAGGGTGTCCATAATCCTAACAATTTAGCAGAGAGTCTTAATACACTCTCTTGAATTCTAAGCATCCTTGACTGCATGGATTTGTGGAGTGAACATAGGCTTTGAAGTCAGACAGACCAAGCTTAGGCAAGTTATTTAACCTCCCTGAGCTCATAATAAAATGGAAATAATAAGGTGTAACTCATAGGGTCATTGAAAACATTGCAGAGAAAGTTCTTAACAAGCACCTGACACTCACAAAATGAAAGCCATCATTGTTGTTTAAAGAAGCAGACCATAAAGAACTAACATGTATAACTCAGTGTTCTAAATCCTGGTTGTTCATCAGAATCACTTTTGAAATTATTCTAGAGACACCAAACCCCATCCCAAGAGATATTTACTCAGTAGGTAAGGTGTAGCCATCTCTATTTTTTAAAGAACTCCATGGGTGATCCCTATGTTCAGCCAGGACTGATAAATATCAGTCCTTTTATAAAAATATTTTCCAAAGTCAAAGAAGAACTCAAAACTTTAAAAGTGAAGAAGTCTTTAATAAAGAACAACACTTCTGTCTTCCTACTGTCATCCACTATTGTATATACCACATAGAAAAGGGTGTGTATATACAGATAAATGCTGACTATGGTTCTACAACTGATATATACTTTCATCAGGCAAAGGAGATTTTTTTCTAAATGGAAGATAAATATTTGAACCAACCAAATATTTGAGCCAAATAAAGAAGTTTATATCTATTTGATACTAAGCACAACTAGCTCTGTTTGGACTGCAGTCCAAGATACAAAAACAGGAGCCTGAACTCAGAACATCTGGCCTGTGCTTCTGCCTTGGATTCAAGAATCCTACAATATGATACCTGTAAATTTCTCTTGCATCCCTAGGCAATGTTGCCTCTTTCCACCAGCCCCGCCCTCTCATTATGTTTCAGAACAGCATCTGGAGCCTGACCAAGTTCATAACAGTGATCACAGTAAATACAAGCCAAAATTGAAAAGAATCCAACTGTGAATCAATATTAAGCTAAATACCACCACGCCTCTCAGACTGCAATGATGGAACACATTAGAACTGAGTGCAGGATGGTGGATCATGCACAGAACTCAGAGCAGCTGAGATCAACCCTAGGATTTAAATCTGAATCAAGAGGTATGCAAACAGACTAGGATAACATTTAGGTTTTTCTTCTCTGTATTCTTTTTCCACAAGAAATGAAGGAAACATTTCAATTCATTAAACATTATTCTCTTTGGAAGCTGTTAGGAGCAAAGTTTGATTAAACCACTACCATAAACATGTCAAAACAAACCTGTCAGAACCTTATGAATGCTTTCCATTCAGTCATTAATAATAAGAAAAATGGGGCTTCCCTGGTGGCGCAGTGGTTGAGAGTCCGCCTGCCGATGCAGGGGACACGGATTCGTGCCCCGGTCTGGGAAGATCCCACACTGCCGCGGAGCGACTAGGCCCGTGAGCCATGGCCGCTGAGCCTGCGCGTCCGGAGCCTGTGCTCCGCAATGGGAGAGGCCACAACAGGGAGAGGCCCGCGTACCAAATAAATAAATAAATAAAAATAATAAGAAAAATGGCAGCAATCACTTTTATATAATGCTTACTATGTACCAGACACTGTTCTGTTATTCACATATTGATTCATTTAATCTTAACAACTACCCTATGAAATAGGTAATTTTTTATAACCCTGTGTGGCATGCCACCCAGATTTTCCTTCAGGGAGGAAGGACATATTCCCTCCCCGCTGCTGGGATTGCTGCTGGAAGATGACCCTTTGCTGTCAGCCATCTTTGGAGATTGCCTTGACTGAAGAATACTTTCTTATCCAAGGTCATGCCACCTTCTACAGGCAGCTCTGATCCAATGATTAATTACAATGTGGGTGTAAAGTCCTGATCCTCTTGCCCCAGGTTGGGAAAAATTCAAAGATATCCCAGTTCCACAACTCTCCACGGGCTTGGCTGAAAACTTGCTTGGAATTATATCACAGCTCAAATTTTCCTTCTGCCCAAACCTCCTTCCCATCCTTCCTATTCATATTCCCAAAGCACTCCATAAATATTGATAAATGTCCTGCACACTAATCTCTGTCTCAGAGTCTGCTTCCCAGGAGATGTAACCTACAAGCAACTTACACAATTTGATCATCTTGACAACCTTTCAGAAACAGGTGTCCACTTGACATATGCTAGTGATGCTGCTGTACTTGTCACTCAGTATTTCTCATTGTCTCCTTCCCTCTCTACTTCTCACTCTGAGCATCTCACTTCATCTTCTACTGCCTCTGTTTCTATCAGTCTCACATTCAGAAACCTTAAGATGTGGCTGGTTACTTAGTTACTATCTAAAAAGGTTTTTTTCTATAAGAGAGAATGTCTCTTAAAGAGCCTGGTAGTCCTATGTCTAGCCTGTAAATAGTTGCTCATGTTTAGAGGTCAGATTTCTGAGTCCATTAAAACTAGCCAGATTAACAGGAACGCAAACAAGAGGACTGCGAATTTATGCCTAGGTAAATATTTCTACTTGTTTAGCTTGCTGAAGGACTTTAGATGTAAGTTGAATTTAGATTTTCTTTGATTCACTAATTTGCTAATTTTGAGATTGTAATAAGTCATTTTCATTGCTTTCCACTAACCTTCCAAATTCCAAAGAGTTGTAAAAATGTAACTAATTCTGCATAATCTCTTCCATTGACTCCCATTGTTTACTCTGCTCAATACCCCACCTTCTGGTGAATCTTTTTTGGTAAACTTCTTCTGACTCATACACCAATCATGTGGTACTGGTTGGGTCATCATGTTATTGTATTACTCTATCACTGCAGATGATGACTCAGAGGTGAGAATTTGATCTGTGGCAGGTCAATAAAACTTCTCTAGCATTTTCCTGGCTGGAACTGAAAACAAATATTATTCCAGCTCTAAAATACAGCCATCAGCCCCCAAATTCTCCTATTCATGGAGGATGCTGGTGTATAATATGAGGAGAGAGCCTATAAAAATGAGCACAGGTAACAAATATAATGACTACCTAATTCCAGTCCTAACCCAACTATGGCTCTTTCTCAAAAAAATTTTTTTTAACTTGCTTTCGATAACCCTCCATTATCTCCCATTAAGGATTAATCATAAGCTCCTTAGCATGAAATACAAAGACCTTCACAATATTACTTAACCTGTCTATCTAACTGCATCCTTACCTCCTGCTTATGATGCATCCTGTCCTCCATGATACTCAGTTCTAGTAATATCATCAAGTGCCTGAATGGTGAGTCAGGATTCAGCACAAACTGTGCCTTCTCTGAAAAACACTCCTGTCAGAATTAGTCACTGATCCCTCATGTTCTGATAAATCTAACATCATTCATTTGTGAGTCTGTGTCCACTGTTATCTATGGATCATAGAAATTAAGATGTGAAGACAAAGTTGAATCTGAATGGAAAAAAAATCACAAGGAAAAGACATCTTATACATATTCTTTCACAGGCTCTACATATTCACTTAAAAAGATACACAGATAGAGGTTATTATATTTGCAAAGGTATCAAAAATAGAAAAATACTTGGATAAATTAACACTAAAAATTACATTTTGGGCAATGCCAAAGTGGTATTTCACATCTACCATGAAATCTCCTGTCTTTATCAGGGCAATCCCCTGGGACAACTGCTTATTGATACCATGCTTCCTCCCAATTCGTGTTCTTCATTCTGTTCCTTTTCTTTTGTTTGCTTTAGGTTTAATTTGTACTTCTTTCCCTAGTTTCCTAAAATGAAGTACATGTTACTGATTTTTAAACTCTCTTTCTTTCTAATATTTGCATTTAAAGCTATAAATTCCCCTATAAACACTGATTTCTTCCCATTCCACAAATTTTAAAAAGTTGCATTTCCATATTTCATTCAAAATATTTTTAAAGTGTCTTTTCAGACTTCTGATTTGACTCAGATGTTCTTTAAAGGTGTGTTGTTTGACCTCCAAGTATTTGTGGATTTTCCAACTACATTTTTTATTGATTTCTAATATAACTTCATTATAGACTAAGAACATGCTTTGTATGATTTCCATTCTTTTAAATTTGTTAAGGTGTATTTCATGGCCCAGATTATAGTCTATATTAGTGAATGTTTCATACAACCTTCAGAAGTAGGTGTATTCTGCTCTTGTTGGGTGTAGTATTCTATAAATATCAATTAGAGCAAGTTGATTAATAGTGAAAATGCTGTTCAGGTCATCTATATATTTACTGATTTTCTGCCCCCTTGATCTATCAATCATTGACAAAGGAGTATTAAAGTCTCCAAATATAATTGTGGATTTTTCTATTTCTCCTTTTGGTTCTATCATTATTTTTCTTTTTTTTTCCCCATGTATTTTGATGCTGTGCTGTTAGGTGCAAACACATTTATGATTATTATGTCTTCTTGGAAAATTGAGCCCTTTATTATTATTATAGCCCTTTTCCCCCCAATAATCTTCATGTTCTGAATTAATATAACTACTCCAGCTTTCTTTGGATTTGTCTTAATATGACATACCTTTCTCTATTTTTTTTAATTTTTACCTATCTGAGTCTTCATATTTAAAGTTTGTTTCTTCTAAACTACATACATTCAGGTCTTAATTTGTTTCTGTGCTCATAATTTCTGCCTTATAGACCATTCACAGTTAAAGCAAATATTTAAATATTTGGATCGATATCTGTCATTTTGACAACTGTTTTTATTTGTTACATTTGTTCTTTATTTTTTTTCTCCTTTCTTATTCTACATGATTTGGTTTAATTGAACATTTTGTTAGATTCCATTGTGTATGTGTGTATCAATTATACTTTTTTTTGACAGTACCTTAATAGTTGCCCTGGAGTTTTCAATATGCATTTTTGACTCATCACCTTCAACTAACACTAACTACATCACTTCACCTGTTGGTCAGATGTTCCCTCCCATTTCTTGTGACATCACATATATCATATATTCATTTCTTTATCCATATGCTAGAATCAACGAATACTACATTATTACTAGATTGCTTTAAGCAAACAGTTATCTTTTAGATCAATTAAGAATAAGAAAAATATTTTTTACCTTTGTTTATTTCTTCTCTGTCATTCTTTTTTATATAGATCTGAGTTTCTGACCTATAACATTTTTCTTCTCCTTGAGGAACTTATTTTAATGTCTATTTTAGGCCATATCTGTTGATGATGAATTACCTCAGTTTTTGTTTGTTTGCTTGCTTTTTTTTGTCTATGAAAGTCTTTATTTCACCTTCATTTTTGAAGGATAATTCCACTGGATACAGAATTCTAGTTTGGTGGGCTTATTCTTTCAAAGCCTTAAATATTTCACTCCAAACTTTCCTTCCTTGTATGGTTTATGACAAAAAGTCCACTGTAATTCCTATTCTTTCTCCATATGTAAGGATTTCCATCACCATCACCACTTCAGCTTCTATCAAGATCTTCTTCTTTGACCTTGGTTTTCTGCAATGTGAATATGATATGCCTAGATATGACTTTCTTTGATATTTATCCTGTTTGGTGTTCCTTGAGTTTCCAGGATATTTTGCTTAGTGTCTGTCATTCTTTTTGGAAGGTGCTCAGCCATTATTATTTCAAATATTTCTTGTGCTCCATCCTCTCTTCCTTCTCTGTCAGATATTCCAATTATGATTATATTACATTTTTTAATACTGTCCCACAGTTCTTGATATTCTGTTCTATTTTTCATTCTTTTTCTTTTTGAGTTATGGTTTGAGATATTTCTCTTGACCTATCTTCAAGGTCATTGATTCTTCCTTTAACCATTTTTCAGTCTACTGATGAGCCCATTAAAGGCATTTTTTATCTCTGTTATCATGATTTTTATTTGTAGCATTTCCTTTAGATTTTTCTTAGAGTTTCCATCACTCTGTTTACATTATATATTCTTGCTTGCTGTTCACTTTTTCTATTAGAACCTCTGATATATTAAGCATAGTTATTTTAAATTACCTATCTTCCAAAATCTGGGTCATATCTTTGTTCTGTTCTGATGATTGCCTTTGTCTCTTCAGACTGTATTTTATATTGATTTTTTTTTGCATGCCTTGTAATTTGTTGTTGTTATTGTTGAAAGCTATACATATTACACTGAGTAATAGAAACTGAGGTAAACAAGGCTTTTAAGTGAGGGTTTATGTTAATCTTCCCAGGAGCTGGGATGTGTTTAATTTTGGCTATAAGTATATGTGCCAGAGGCTTCAGATTCCTCTAGTGTCTTTGTTTTTGTCTCCTTTCTTGACTTTAGACTTCCTTAAGTCCCTCTCCTTAAGAAGAGTCTGTGTATTTCAGCTTTTTCAGCTGTTACCCATGGTTGTCATGCTGGAACATTGTTGGTGTGGTGATAACCTTAGAATTTTATGATTAAATATCAGTCATTTTGTGAGTCACACAGATTTGGGGCTGTGACCTTCACAATGTGTCTCCAGTGGTGTAGCTTTATCCTTCTGCCCACTGCTTTCCTCTTTAGCTTCTCAAGGCTATTTCTTTGAATCTGTAACTCTTATTGACTGTTTTTCTCTTTCCTTCGTTAGGTGAGAAAGGAAGATTAAATGTCTAGCAAAGTCATTTTACCTGGAGTATGGGTCTTATCATGGAAAAGGTCCCAGGTGTATTTCAGAGTTTATTCTTCCTTACCCCCTGCCAAAACTAAAGGTTCTCATTCTTCATCTTCAACTGTGAACATGGTGTAGTTCCTGGAGGTAAAGCCCAGGAAAATGTGGGAGCTATTTGCTATGAACAAAGACAATTAATAAAAGTTTGCAAGGAAAAAATCACCATACCAGCCTCTAAAGAGATTCCTAGTTCCAAAGAAAGAACCCAAGAGGATTTTGAAATAAATTTTCCATTAAAAAGTCCCTGGAAATGTGACAGATTATAGGAAGTTAGATGTAGTAAGCTACTTCAGTTTCTATAATTTTGTTTTCCTTATATAGCAAATGGCATTCTAAATCAGACAACTTAATGCAACATTATTCTGCTACCAACATTTGTGCTTATATTTTAATATAAAATTAAATTACACTTTATATATTTTTAAAATGTTATTAATTTTACTTTCAAATTTTTATACAATATTTTTAATGTTAAAGAAATTTTGGCTTTCACATGTTTATTTATTTATTATTATTATTATTTTTGGATTAATGGTGCTTATATTGTTTTTATTATATTATCTTTTCCCCCACTCCCACCCTCCGCCACTTTCCCCCTTGGTGTCACACATTTGTTCTCTACATCTGTGTCTCAATATCTGCCCTGCAAACCGGTTCACCTGTACCATTTTTCTAGGTTCCACATATATGTGTTAATATACGATATTTGTTTTTCTCTTTCTGACTTACTTCACTTTGTATGACAGTTTCTAGAATACATCCACGTCTCTACAAATGACCCAATTTTGTTGCTTTTTATGGCTGAGTAATATTCCACTGTATATATGTACCACATCTTCTTTATCCATTCAGCTGTCCATGGGCATTTAGGTGGCTTCCATGACCTGGTTATTGTAAATAGTGCTGCAATGAACATTGGGGTGCACGTGTCTTTTTGAATTATGGTTATCTGTGTGTATATGCCCAGGAGTGAGATTGCTCGATCATATGATAATTCTATTTTTAGTTTTTTAAGGAACCTCCATAATGTTCTCCATAGTGGCTATATCAATATACATTACCACCAACAGTGCAAGCGGGTTGCCATTTCTCCACACCCTCTCCAGCATTTGTTGTTTGTAGATTTTCTGATGATGCCCATTCTAACAGGTGTGAGGTGATACCTCATTGGACATTTGATTTGCATTTCTCTAATGTTTAGTGATGTTGAGCAGCTTTTCATGTGCCTCTTGGCCATATGTATGTCTTCTTTGGAGAGATGTCTGTTTAGGTCTTCTGCCCATTTTTGGATTGGATTGTTTGTTTTTTTTAAAATTGAGCTGCATGGGCTGTTTATATATTTTGGAGATTAATCTTTTGTCCATTGATGCATTTGCAAATATTTTCTCCCATTCTGAGGGTTGTCTTTTGGTCTTGTTTATGGTTTCCTTTGCTGTGCAAAAGATTTTAAGTTTCATTAGGTCCCATTTGTTTATTTTTGGTTTCATTTCCATTTCTCTAGGAGGTGGATCAAAAAGATCTTGCTGTGATTTATGCCAAAGAGTGTTCTTCCTATGTTTTCCTCTAAGAGTTTATAGTGTCTGTTCTTACATTTGGGTCTCTAATTTATTTTTGTGTACGGTGTTAGGGAGTATTCTAATTTCATTCTTTTACATGTAGCTGTCCAGTATTCCCAGCACCACTTATTGAAGAGACTGTCTTTTCTCCATTGTATATGCTAGCCTCCTTTGTCATAGATTAGTTGACCATAGTGCATGGGTTTATCTCTAGGCTTTCTATCTTGTTCCATTGATCTATATTTCTGTTTTTGTGCCAGTACCATATTGTCTTGATTACTGTAGCTTTGTAGTATAGTCTGAAGTCAGGAAGTCTGATTCCTCCAGCTCCGATTGTTTCCCTCAAGACTGCTTTCTCAATTCGGGGTCTTTTGTGTCTCCATACAAATTTTAAGATTTTTTGTTCTAGTTCCGTACAAAATGCCATTGGTAATTTGGTAGGGATTGCATTGAATCTGTAGATTGCTTTGGGTAGTAGAGTCATTTTCACAATATTGATTTTTCCAATCCAAGAACATGGTATATCTCTCCATCTGTTGGTATCATCTTTAATTTCTTTCATCAGTGTGTTAAAGTTTTCTGCATACAGGTCTTTGGTCTCCTTAGGTAGGTTTTTTCCTAGGCATTTTATTTTTTTTGTTGCAATGGTAAATAGGAGTGTTTCCTTAATTTCTCTTTCAGATTTTTCATCATTAGTGTATAGGAATGCAAGACATTTCTGTGCATTAATTTTGTATCCTGCAGCTTTACCAAATTCATTGATTAACCCTAGTAGTTTTCTGGTGGCATCTTCAGGATTCTCTGTGTATGGTATCATGTCATCTTCAAACAGTGACAGTTTTACTTCTTCTTTTCCAGTTTGTATTCCTTTTATTTCTTTTTCTTCTCTGATTGCCATGGCTAGGACTTCCAAAACTATGTTGAATAATAGTGGTGAAACTGGACATCCTTGTCTTGCTCCTGATGTTAGAGGAAATGCTTTCAGTTTTTCACCATTGAGAATGATGTTTGCTGTGGGTTTTTCGTATATGGCCTTTATTATGTTGAGGTAGGTTCCCTCTATGCCCACTTTCTGGAGAGTTTTTATCATAAATTGGTGTTGAATTTTGTCAAAAGCTTTTTCTGCATCTATTGAGATGATCATATGGTTTTTCTTCTTCAATTTGTTAATATGGTGTATCATATTGATTGATTTGCATATATTGAAGAATGCTTGCATCACTGGGATAAATCCCACTTGATCATGGTGTATGATCCCTTTAATGTGTTGTTGGATTCTTTTTGCTAGTATTTTGTTGAGGATTTTTGCATCTATATTCATCAGTGATATCGGTCTGTAATTTTCTTTTTTTGTAGTATTTTGTCTGCTTTTGGTATCAGGATGATGGTGGCCTCATAGAATGAGTTTGGGAGTGTTCCTTCCTCTGCAGTTTTTTGGAAGAGTTTGAGAAGGACGGGTGTTATCTCTTCTCTAAATGTTTGATAGAATTCACCTGTGAAGCCATCTGGTCCTAGACTGTTGTTTGTTGGAAGATTTCTAATCACTGTTTCAATTTCATAACTTGTTATTGGTCTGTTCAGACTTTCTACTTCTTTCTGGTCCAGTTTTGGAAAGTTGTGCTTTTCTAAGAATTTGTCCATTTCTTCCAGGTTATCCATTTTATTTACATATAGTTGCTTGTAATAATCTCTCGTGATCCTTTGTATATCTGCAGTGTTAGCTGTTACCTTCCCTTTTTCATTTCTAATTTGGTTGATGAGCCTTCTCCCTTTTGTTCTTGATGAGACTGGCTAATGGTTTATCAATCTTGTTTATCTTCTCAAAGAACCAGTTTTTAGTTTTATTGATGTTTGCTATTGTTTTCTTTGTTTCTATTTCATTTATTTCTGTTTGATCTTTTAGATTTCTTCCCTTCTGCTAACTTTGGGGTATTTTTGTTCTTCTTTCTCTAGTTCCTTTAGGTGTAAGGCTGGATTGTTTATTTGAGATTTTTCTTGTTTCTTGAGGTAGGCTTGTATACCTATAAACTTCCTTCTTAGAACTGCTTTTGCTGCATCCCATAGGTTTTGAATCATCGTGTTTTCATTGTCATTTGTTTCTAGGTATTTTTTTATTTCCTCTTTGATTTCTTCAGTGATCTCTTGGTTATTTAGTAATGTAGTGTTTAGCTTCCATGTGTTTTTTTTTTTTTTCCCTTGTAATTCATTTCTAATCTCATAGTGTTGTGGTCAGAAAAGACGCTTGATATGATTCTAATTTTCTTAAATTTACTGAGGCTTGATTTGTGACCCAGAATGTGATCTATCCTGGGGAACGTTCCATACACACTTGAGAAGAAAGCGTAATCTTCTGTTTTTGGATGGAATGTCCTATAAATATCAATTAAATCTCTCTGGTCTATTGTGTCATTTAATGCTTTTGTTTCCTTATTAATTTTCTGTTTCGATGATCTGTCCATTGGTGTAAGGTGTTAACGTCCCCCACTATTATTGTGTTGCTGTCGATTTCCTCTTTTATAGCTCTTAGCAGTTGCCTTATGTATTGAGGTGCTACTATGTTGGGTGCATATATACTTATAATTTTTATATCTTCTTCTTGGATTGATCCCTAGATCATTTTGTAGTGTTCTTCCTTGTGTCTTGTAACATTCTTTATTTTAAAGTCTATTTTACCTGATATGAGTGTTGATACTCCAGCTTTCTTTTGACTTCCATTTGCATGGAATATCTTTTTCCATCCCCTCACTTTCCGTCTGTATGTGTCCCTACGTCTGAAGTGGGTCTCTTGTAGACAGCATATATATGGGTCTTGTTTTTGTATCCATTCAGCAAGCCTGTGTCTTTTGGTGGGAGCATTTAATCCATTCACATTTAAGGTAATTATCGATATGTGTCTTTCTATTACCATTTTCTTAATTGTTTTGTTTGCTTTTGTAGGTCCTTTTCTTCTCTTGTGTTTGCCACTTAGAGAAGTTCCTTTATCATTTGTTGTAGAGCTGGTTTGGTGGTGCTGAATTCTCTTAGCTTTTGCTTCTCTGTAAAGCTTTTGTTTTCTCCGTGGAATCTGAATGAGATCCTCCTTGGTAGAGTAATCTTGGTTGTAGGTTCTTCCCTTTCATCACTTTATGTATATCATGCCCCTCCCTTCTGGCTTGTAGAGTTTCTGCTGAGAAATCAGCTGTTAACCTTATGGGAGTTCCCTTGTATGTTATTTGTCCTGTTTCCTATGCCACTTTCAATAATTTATCTTTGTCTTTAATTTTTGCCAATTTGACTACTATGTGTCTCAGCATGTTTCTCCTTGGGTTTATCCTGTATGGGACTCTCTGCATTTTCTGGACTTGGGTGGCTATTTCCTTTCCCATGTTAGGGAATTTTTCTACTATAATCACTTCAAATATTTTCTCGGGTCCTTTCTCTCGGACCCCTATAATGTGAATGTTGTTGCTTTTAATGTCCCAGAGGTCTCTTAGGCTGTTTTCATTTCTTTTCATTTGTTTTTCTTTTTTCTCTTCCATGGCAGTGAATTCCACCATTCTGTCTTCCAGTCACTTACCCGTTCTTCTGCTTCAGTTATTCTGCTATTGTTTCATTCTAGTATAGTTTTCATTTCAGTTGTTGTATTGTTCATCTCTGTTTGTTTGTTCTTAATTCTTCTAGGTGTTTGTTCTTTAATTCTTGTAGGTCTTTGTTAAACTTTTCTTGCATCTTCTCGATCTTTGCCTCCATTCTTTTTCCAAGGTCCTGGATCATCTTCACTATCATTATTCTGAATTCTTTTTCTGGAAGGTTGCCGATCTCCACTTCATTTAGTTGTTTTTCTGGGGTTTTAACTTGTTCCTTCATCTGGTATATAGCCCTGTGCCTTTTCATCTTGTCTATCTTTTTGTTAATGTGGTTTTTGTTCCACAGGCTGCAGGACTGTAATTCTTCTAGCTTTTGCTGTCTGTCCTCTGGTGGATGAGGCTATCTAAGAGGCTTATGCAAGTTTCCTAATGGTAGAGTCTGGTGGTGGGTAGAGCTGGCTGTTGCTCTGGTGGGCATAGTTCAGTAAAACTTTAATCAGCTTGTCTGCTAATGGGTGGGGCTGGGTTCCCTCCCTGTTGGTTTCTTGGCCTGAGGCGACCCAACACTGGAGCCTACCCAGGCTCTTGGGTAGGACTAATGGCGGACTCTGGGAGTGCTCACACCAAGGAATACTTCCCAGAACTTCTGCTGCCAGTTTCCTTGTCCTCACGGTGAGACAGATCCACACCCCACCTCTGCAGGAGACCCTCCAACACTAGCAGGTAGGTCTGGTTCAGTCTCCTATAGGGTCACTGCTCCTTCCCCTGTGTCCCAATGCACACACTACTTTGTGTGTCTCCTCCAAGAGTGGAGTCTCTGTTTCCCCCAGTCCTGTCAAAGCCCTTGTAATCAAATCCCGATAGCCTTCAAAGTCTGTTTCTCTAGGAATTGCTCCTCCCAATACTAGCACCACAGGTTGGGAAGCCTGACATGGGGCTCAGAACCTTCACTCCAGTGGGTGGACTTCTGTGGTATAAGTGTTCTCCAGTTTGTGAGTCACCCACCCAACAGTTATGGGATTTGATTTTATTGTGATTGTGACCCTCCTACCATCTCATTGTGGCTTCTCCTTTGTCTTTGGATGTGGGGTATCTTTTTTGGTGAGTTCCAGTGTCTTCCTGTCAATGATTGTTCAGCAGTTAGTTGTGATGGCTTTCACATTTTTAGATACCATGGAGTACATCTCAGTAATTTATATATGTGTCATCGCCATCTGGTGGTACTGGCTTTACACTGCAGGCAAAAGGTTCTATAGGGCAGCAGTCCCCAAACTTTTTGGCACCAGGGACTGGTTTCATGGAAGACAATTTTTCCACGGACCTGGGTGGGGACATTGGGGATGGTTCAGGTGGTGATGCCAGTGATGGGGAGTGGCAGATCAAGCTTTGCTCACTTGCCCTCCATTCACCTACTGTGTGGCCCAGTTCCTAACAGGCCACGGACTGGTACCTGTCCATGGCCTGGGGGTTGAGGACCCCTGCTATAGGGTCTTATATTTAACATCAATTTCCTGTGTGCCTTCTGCATTTTCTCCTATGGACACTGTGCTAAGAACTATTGCTGCAAAAACAAATGTTTCTTTTGCTAATTTATACTCTAAAAATGATATATATGTAATTATTACACTATGATAAAAGTTACAATAAAAGTTTGCAATATAACCTGTTTATTCTGTTAATTAGTAGACTCAATTGATCTTTTTTAGCACCTACTATGTATCAGACACTGTTCTAGACACTGGAAATGCATCATTAAATAAGAGAAACTAATGCCCTGCCTTCATGAAATTTATGTTCTAGTATAGAAGTTAGAAAATGAACAAAACATATAGTGTGTCCTATGGCAATAAGTGCAATAAAGACAAAAGAAGCAGAAAAAGGGGATAGAGTGCTAGAAATAAAAGTGGAAAAATTAAATAAACTAATCAAGAAGGATATGCTGATATTTTGCTGACATCTGAGCAAGGACCTGACAAACATGAGAAAGTGAACCCTACAGCTATCTGGAAGAAGACACAGGGAAGAGCAAGTGCAAAGGCCCTAGAGAAGGAACTTTGCCCATTTGGCTGTAATGGAGTGAGCAAGGGAGAAAGAGAAAGACATTCATAGAGGTGACAAGGAAGACAATGTATAAAGGAATGAAGGCTATTTAAGGACTGGGCTTTAAGTGAGATGTAAAGCCATTGGGAGGTTTTGATATGATCTAGCTTATGTTTTTAAAATGATGACTTAAACTACTGTAATGAGAATAAAATATAAGATGTAAAAAGCCATCAGCAGAAAGACCTGTAGGATTGTGATACTCAAAATGTCAGTTCACAACTAGATGAGAAGTTTGTGACAAATATCAATAAACACACTGCTTCCTGTATTGAGAAAGTCTTACCAAGGAAAAAAGCTTGCTGAACTAAATTGTATGAATAGTGATACAGTTCATTTATATAGTGACATAAGCTCTTTTTTCTCCTTGTAGAGCAATAGGCCATTCATGGCTCATACTTTGAGAAGCACTATTTTAGGATATTATTGCAATAAGCCAAGTAAGAGATAATGATGTTTTAGACCACGATAGTGATATGGATAAAAATAAAAGACCGATTTGATATTGTTGTATCTATATAGATAGATATAGATATAAATAACTATATTCTTACATGCCCACAGGGTTTGCTGGTGCATTAACTTTGGGGTATACAACAACAACAGAAAAAGTCCATGAGAACAGCAACTTCTGATCCTGAGAAACTAGAGCTGCATTTATTGAAATGGGGAATACAAGGACAACTTTGGGGAAGAAATCAGTATTTTTCAGTTTGGGGCATATTAAGTGTGAATGTCCAAACAGAGATATCAAGTAGGTAGTTAGAAATATGGTTTTGGAATTCAGGAGCAAGGTCTGAGCTAAATACATGCCTATTTACATACATCAGCATATATATGGTACTTAAAGCCATAAGATTGAATGGAATCCCCAAATGAATGAGTGATCTCTACTCTAGCATATAGAATACAGAAATGATCCAAGGACTGAGCTCAGGGACACTTTGAAATTTAGAAGTCTAAACAGGGGTTGGCAAACTATAGATTTGACCCAGAGGGCCAAATCTAGACTGCAGTTTACTTTTTTACAGTCCACAAGGTAAGAATGTTTTTTACATATTATAAGGGTTAAAAAAAGAGGAGAAGTAGAAAATGCAGCATAGATCACACTTGGCTCACAAATCCTAATTTACTTACCATGTGACCTTTTATAGAAGTTATGTTTGCTGACCCACTGGTCCAGAAGATGCAAGGAGGTGTCGTCAGTGAGGTAGAATGAAAACCAGGGGAGAGTGGAAGTTGAGTAAAGACAAAGTTTTATAGTAGAAGGAATAATACCTCTGTCAAATGCTGATGATAGATCAAGAAGGATGGAAACCTAGAATTGACTATTGGATGTAACATTGTAGAAGGCATTAGAGACCTTGAAAAGAGTAGTGTTCAAGAAATTGTGTAAATCAAAGCCTGACTGGGATAAGAGGGGTTGGAAACAGCAGATAGAGACTACTCTTCCAAAGAGTTTTTCTGTAAAAAAGAGCTGAGAAATGAGGCAGTGATTGGAGGGGTAAGTGGGCTTAATATATATATATATATATATATATATATATATATATATATATATATATATATACATTTAAATATTTATTTTTAAGGTTGGAGAAATGGCGACTTGTTTTTATGCTTGTGAGGAAGACAAAATCAATGGAAGTTTGACACTGCAGTGTTGAGAGGGGATAATTAACATAGAGATTCTCTCTTTTCTTTTTTAAGTTTTATTGGAGTATAGGTGATTTCCAATGTTGTGTTAGTTTCTGCTGTACAGCAAAGTGAATCAGTTATACATATGTCCACTCTATTTTAGATTCTTTTCCCATATAGGTCATTAGAGAGTACTGAGTAGAGTTGCCTGTGCTATACAGTAGGTCCTTATTAGTTATCTATTTTATATGTAGTAGTGTGTATATATTAATCCCAATCTCCCAGTTTATCCCTCCTTCTCATTCCCGCCCTGCCCCCCCGTAACCATGTTTGTTTTCTCTTGAGTATGTGAGAGAAAATGTGATCTAGTGATAAGTAGAGGATTTAGATAAGCGCTTGAGCAGTCCCACCACAGTAACAGGGAGAAAGGGAGAGTACAAACTATCTGCAAGAGTACTGCCAAGTGGGAAAATATTGTGGCAGAAACTTGCAAAAATGACATTCTTATGGATTCTCTTTTCTTAGCAAGTGGAAAAACAGGCATCAACTGAGAATGAGGATGAGAGAAGGATGTGGGAAATTTCAAGAAAGAGCAGATGAAGATGATTTCCAAAAGTGGGAGAGTGAATGACTAAGAAATATAGTATTTTTGCCATCCAGCACTAAGGGTCAACTTAAAGTAACTTGTTATGAGTTGAAAGACAGTCACCATGGTTTACTGCAAGGAGGAACTGAGTAGGCCGAGAGCTTGATTTAAATAGGGTTGGAGTTTTGTCAAGTGCATACAATAAATTGAGAGGAGGAAAATTAGTTGAATGTGATGAAAAAGAATGATTGCAACAATGGCCATGGAATGTAAGCTGAGTAAGAAAGAAACATGATGGAATATATAAAAATTCATTGAGTTGTACACATATTATTTATGCATTTTTCTCCATGTGTGTTATACTTTGATACATAAGTTTATGGAAATCTTTAAAAAAAATGAGAGGACTCCCACAGGGTAAAATATAGCTACAAAAAGAAAACATGGAATATAGGCATGCTGTTTTGGACATTATTAAAAACAGACCAAGTGAGGGATATAGGGGCAATGAGAAGGAGGTATATGTTCTAAGGGAAAAATCGGAAAACAGAAGACTAGTTTCAGAGAGAGATTTAATAGAGAATGTCTCAGTTCATTCTATGAACTGTATATATAATACAGTCAGCAAAGGTATTCATATTACCATTCATGAGGAGGAACGGGTCAGTTCGATTTGCAGTGCACACAGCAGTGCACTGACAGGCTACAGGCCTTCCTCTCGGTGCCACGTCAAACAATGTGGAGGAACCACCTATGAGTTTAAAGCTGGCTATGTGACTATAGGTTAGGGGTCAAGAGCAAAAACTAAAGAAGCTGATTTATTTTCCCAAATTAAAAAAAAAAAAGTATTACTGAATGTTGTTATTAAATGAAAGAGAGACTCTTCTCAGCCTGTGTTTAATTTTTTTTCTAATTTTGCCCCTTCAAAGAGAGGAAAAGAAGTGAACTTGAGCTTCAGTTTGCAGAATTAAATATAAATATCCAAATAGAGAGAGAAGGTGGAGAATGGCAATGCCATGATAGAAGAAGAGCTGCCTCCCCTGGTTTCTCTCTACTTCAGCTTTTAAAAGATACAGTTTCCTATGCCTAGAGGTGAAAATGGAGAGACTATTGTGTCACTAGCAAGCCAGATAGCAGTTCCTTCAGCACTAGTCACCTTCACAGTCTGTTCCAGAAACAAGGGCTGCTGCTGCTAGCCACAGGGAGTTTTATAATGTGGACCCTCATTTCCTTGCCTGCAAGGCAATGATGAGCTTCTCCTGCCAGGATAGACTTCTTCCTCCTGCTGTTCTCAGCTTTGGGCACCATAACATTGCTTCATACTCTGCTTCCACATGGATTTGGAGCTTTTCTTCTTCATGTTTCCTATGGCTTGCTGGGTCTTCACATACACCCTTGGACTCTTAGGACATACACAGCACCACAGAGAGGCGTGTGATGAAGTCACCTAAAGTCCAGCACCTGCTGTGTGCAAAACCTCATGCTACCTAGAAATGTGAAGAATATCATGAGGTCATAAATCTTTCCCAGGATTAAGCAAATAAAACTTGAAGAAGACACAAATACTCATCTTGAAAACCAGGAAAACTACAATCCAGATTTTGTAAAGTCAAAGATGTTTCCTGGACTCTTGCAGGAAGGAAGTTGGGAATCATATTAAAGAGGCAATGGTCCCACTTCCACTCGCTTAAGTCATTCTGCACAGTAGGTTCATTGAATTGTACCTTTCTTATCTAAGAATTTCTCTGTGACAGAGGCTAAAAAGGGATCCATGGGACATAATGCCCTTTTAATTTCTTGACATTATTCCCAAGGGTCAGAATGCTCCTTTGCAATACACCCCTGATTAAGTACCAACCTATATAATATCTAACTCCCAAATAGTTCTAGAAGGGAATATCTATTCTAACTCCCAAATAGTTTCCTAAGTTTTACCTCTCTCCATTTCTGCAACCATTTCCCTAGTCCATTCCCCCGGCTTTTCACATTAAATAGGTTCAGAGTTTTAAAATATCTGTTGAATGTGTGTGGTTTGTCAGAGTCCATGCTAGCACTTCCTCAAGCATTATTTGATTTTATCTTTAAAACAAACATATTAAAAAAAACAACACATAGTATTATGCTGTTTTTTGTTTGTTTGTTTGTTTGTTTGTTTTACAGATGAAAACTCTGAGCCCTTCAGAATGGTCAAATGATTTTCCCAAGGACCCACAAGTACCAGGACCTGTGTCTTTCCAGAAAGACACTCTTCTCACCTATGAGTTTATCCAAATACTTTTTGAACAACTTTAAATATTCTTCATGTATCATCCCTGTGATAGTAAGTTTCTAATGTTTTTTCCCCTTTTTATAAAGGTTTTATTATTACCTTTGATTATAGCTTACCACATTTAAGATTCTATTGTTTTAGCAAAATTCTCATTTAAACCCATGCCTGTTCTTTCTAATGTTATTAAAGTAACAAATACCAGTATCACAGGTCTTTAATTGCTAGGAGACACTAATCTTCTTGCCTGCTATGGTCATACCTGGATGAATGAGAATCTGCAAAGAATAATTCTCTGTTAAAATAACAGCAAAGAGAACTGAGACTAATATTCAGTAAGAGGAAGACCATTTTACTAATGATATTAAAAACCAGAGGCTAGTCAATTCAGGGAGGATTGTAATTTAAATTTGAGGTTTAATCATTATTCACACTGTGGCCTGATCATTTCTGAGGTTTTTTTTGAGAATTTTCTTTTTTAGGACCAAATGGTTTATTAGAATTATTTATTACTTCCACATTATAAGTAAGAAAACTAATTTAAAGGCATCAAAGTAAAAAGCAAAATAACGTGTTTTTTAAAAGAATATGTCATTTATTTGACTGCAACAATAAGACATAGGTACACTATTCCTTAGTGATAACCATAAGGTTCCAATCATCATTAAATATTTTCCCAAAATATTCTAAATGTAGCCAAAACTAAAAAATGAACTATTCAATTCAGTCTAAGCTAGAGTCATATGTAGCAAATGAAAGATAATCTATAATCAAATCTTTATTATAATTTAGTAATATCACTTTCTAAGAGAAAAACTAATTATGAACTGTAGTAAAATTTTTTGTGAAAGACATTCACTTAGCTATCTAGACACAAATTGAACTCAAAGTTATAGAAATAAATACTTTAATGATTTAGATTAATCCCTCCTTTTAAAGGGATGAAAAAATGAGAACCTGAATCATTCAAGTGACTTGCTCAAGGACAACAGCTGGCCAGTAGATAAGTGCAGATTAGAACAAGTTACCTAATGCAAAGTCTAATGGTGGCTCACTTCCAGACTATTTTTTATTCATTTACTGAACAAATATTCATTGAACAAACAATATCTGCCAGACTCTGGCCTGCCAGAAATGCTGTAATAATAAATAATCAGGCACAGAACTGCCTTCAAGTAATTTTTAATTTAGTGAGAAGATAGACATTAAACAATTAATAATATAAATAATTTTTAACTAAAATTGTGATGAGTTATTCAAAGGACACATACAATGTGCAATGAGAGGAAATACTGCAGCAATCTGCGAAGGCTTCCATGAGGAAGTGACATTAGGAGAATAATTAGGAATACCCGGGAGAAAAAGAGGGAGGGAAGGTGAGGGAGAGAGGTCAGGAAGTGAGGAAAACCAGATTCACAGTAATGAGACAGAACAGTTTTCTGAAGAACCTGGGCTAGCAGGGGCTTGGTAAAAGCAGAAAGAAGCTAGTGTGGCTGAAACCCTGCGAGCAAGAGCAAATGTTGTAAGAAATAAGGCTAATTCTAAATTCTAATTCTTTTTTATCGCAGTAAGAACATTTAACAGGAGATCCACCCTTAACAAATTTCTAAGTGTACCATACAGTATTGCTAACTATAGACACCATGTTCTCCAGCAGATCTCTAGAATTTATTCATCTTACATAATTGAAGCTATACCTTTTGATTAGCAACTCCCTATCTCCCCCTCACCCTAGCCCCCGGCACCCACCATTCTACTTTCTGCTTCTCTGAGTTTGACTATTTTAGATACACCATATAAATGGAATCATAAAATATTTGTCCTTTTGTGATTTGCTTATTTCCCTTAGCATGATGTCCTCAAGATGCATCCATGCATCCCACAATATTGCAGGATTTCCTTCTTTTTTAAAGGATAAATAATAGTCTATTGTATGTATAGACCATATTTTCTTTATCCATTCATCTGTTGATAGACATTTAGGTTGTCTTGGCTATTATGAATGATGCTGCAATAAACATAGGAGTATAAATATCTATTTGAAATCCTGATTTCAATTTTTTTGGATATATGCTCAGAGTGGGATTCCTGGATCATATGGTAGCTTTATTTTTAACTGCTTGAGGAATCTCCACACAGTTTTTCATAATAGCTTCACCATTCTACATTTCCACTGATAGTTTACAAGTGTTCATATTTCTTCACATCCTTACCAATACTTGTTATCTTTTATAAAATGATGGCTATCATAACAGGTGTGGACTAGTATCTTATTTTGGTATTGATTTGCATTTCCCTGATTATTAGTCATGCTGAGTATCTTTTCATATACTGTTGGCCATTTGTATGTCTTCTTTGGATAAATATCTATTTAAGTCCTTTTTCCCATTTTTCAATTACAAAATTTTCTTTTCTATTGAGTTATAGGAGCTTCTTATATATTTTGGATATTAACCCATTATAATATATAGTTTGCAAATATTTCCTCCCATTTTGTAGACTGTCATTTCACTCTGTTGTTTCTTTTGCTGTACAAAATCATTTTTAGTTTGATGTAGTCCCATTTGTCTATTTTTGCTTTTGTTGCCTCTGCTTTTAGTGTCATAGCCAAAAACTCATTGACAAGACCAATGTCATGAAGCTTTTCCCTATGTTTTCTTCTAAGAGTTTTAGTCTTTAATCCATTTTTGAGTTGATTTTGGTGTATGCTGTAAGAAAAGGGTCCAATTTCATTCTTTTGCATGTGGATATCCAGTTTACCCAACAGTATCTGTTGAAGAGACTATTATTCCCCTATTGTGTATTCTTGGTACCCTTGTCAAAGATAAGTTGACTATATATGTGTGAGTATTTTTCTGGAGTTTCTATTCTGTTCTGTTGGTCTATATGTCTGCCCTCATGCCATGATCTTTTAATTACTATAGCTTTAAATATATTTTGAAATCAGGAAGTGTGATGCTCTAGCTTGTTTTTCTTTCTTATGATTATTTTGACTATTGGTGGCTCTTTGTGATTCCATATGAATTTTACAATTACTTTTAGGAGAAAGATTTACCTGTTCTCTCTTTTTTTTTTTTTTCAATAAGAAATGATTTAATGTAAAATATACAAATTTCTCAGTATGAGAACTTCCACAAAACAGGGAGAATGACAACAAAAAAATGTTTCTTAAAAAAGAACACTCCCCTTACCTTGTCCTTGCTACCCAACACTCAAGAACAAATCTGTACAAAACCACAAACACAGAAAAGGACCTTAGAGGATGTTACAACGGAAAGTCTTCAGAGCTAATCTAAACTGCTCTCCTCACCAAGACCCTCCCCCGACAGAGCTGAGGGTTCCCAGGTCCAGCTAGGGAAAATGAGTTTTACCTGTTCTCTTAAACAGGCAAGAGACCATGGCGGTTCCAAAATTTATAAGGAAAGACCAGTTATCAGAATCCAAAATACCATGAAGAGTGCAAGAGTTAAAGGAAGAAGTAACACCTTTGACTAGAGGAATTGTTGTAGGAATGGAGAGAGGTGAAAATCCAGGGAACTATTTGGGATTAGGAATTGCTATTGCTTAATTTTTAATTAGTATGTAGGAAATATATATCACACCTGGAAGAATAGTGATACCATTTATTGGAAGTATAGAAAATTTGGGAAGTAATATTTTGTTTTGTATATACTGAATTTGAGCTACTTATGAGACATTTATAGATATGCAATTCAAAAGAGGGGTCTGAACTGGAAATGCACATTTAGCATATAGATGGCATTCCAAACATAGATGTAGAAGACATTTCCCAAGGAAGTAAATGTAGTTAATAAGATTGAGCCCTGAGAAAGTCCAGAATTTGACGTTAAATTAGAAGAAACAGAGTCTAGGAATGATCAGTTAAAGAGATAGGTGGGAAACTAGAAGAGTGTGGTATCATGAAAGTCAGGGGAAAAGCATGTTTACAGTATTTCAACAGGGAAAGCATGGACGAATACATTAACAGTGCTCAGCTATTCGAGCGAGATGAGCTCATTAGGGTCTTTATGAAACAGTATTTCAGTGGTGTGGTGGGAGCCATGAGATTGCAATGGTTTCAAAAGTTAATGAGAGAAAATTATAGTAACTCTAGGGAAGTTTGGTTGGGGCACAAGGGGAAAAATAGGGCAGTAACTATAGGAGGATGTAGAGGGCACAAAAAGCTGTTTAAGATAAGAAGTTCTAGAACATCTTTACTCTTCCTCATTTCCTTAGATTATTCAAACTCAAGTCAACATCATTTTTAGTTCTGTCCTGCCAGCATTTCAGTTCTAATCTCTGTTTCTCCTTGCTCTTGTGACTAAATGTCACAACTTATTCCCCAGTTCTAAAAATTGTTTACCATTTTGTTTCCAGGTGTGATACCAGTTTCTTATATCTTTAGGTGCTATTTTTAGTACTGGAACCTCCATTTCAATGAAGACCAATCTATATAAAAGTTATTTAACAAGATGATTTTGGAATTTATGCTTATGCATCCCTGTACTCTCAAACCGCTTCCTTATCTGTTATCTCTGTTCAAATCCCTTCAGCAAAGGTGGACCCAATAATCTTCTTCATTGAACCTCTATAATTATACACTCTTTGGAAATCACTGCCTAACTCCACAAGCTTGAGGCTTTCATTCAAATGTTCTTAAGGGGGAATTATAGTAGTAATCTACAAAGTGGGGAGACACAGTGGGTGATGCAGTGAATTCTGGTATACAATTTTTAGACTTTCTATTTTATTTCTATTCATCTTAAAATACAAGAAAATTGAAACAACTAATATTTAATATTAGACAGTGTCACTTTTGTTGGATCCACATGTAAGATGTCACTTCACACACACACACAAACGTGCAGTGATAATTTAGGGAAAAAGAGGACAGTTTTAAGTCTGAAGTGTTAACAATCATGTCACCAGAACGTTGTTCACTTTCAGATTATGTAAAAATTTCCATTTTCTTCTTTTAATTTCAGAGAGACAGAATGGACAAAAGAGAAATAAAACCAATCTGTCTGATTTAAAACAACTTCTTTAATTAATACATTTATTTTAAAAGTTTTTAAAAATATAGAAATTTACACAAGTCATAAGTGTACAGCTCTGTGAATTTTTACTAAGGAAACTTTGATTGGGAAGTAGAACATTAGTAGTCCCAGAGAAAGCTTCCTCTTCACCTCTCCTAATCACTATCTACCCTTTCCAAAAAGGTAATACCTAACCTGACTTATTACCATACATATTAGTTTGCTGGTTTTTGAAATGTTTATTAATGGAATAAGATATATGTACATTTTCAGTACCTGACTTCCTTTGCTAAGGCCTCTATTTGTGAGATTCATGCACATTTTAGGTAGTTCATTGCTTAGTAGTATTAATTTGTAAAATGTAGCACTATTCATTTGTTCAGTCTACTGTTGATAGAAATTGGATTGTTCCCAGCTTTAATAACAATTCTATGAGCATTTTTGCACACGTCTTTTGGTACACATGTGCATGGATTACCACTGAGTATAAAGTCTAATGAGTCCAATTGGTATACTGAGTCATTTATTATTCATATGTTCAGCAGAAATTGCAAAAAAAAATTACCCAATAATTGAAGCAATTGACTCACCATCAGCAGTGAGTGTTCTAGTACCTCTACATTCTTGTCAATAATTGGTATTAACAGTATTTTTAATTTCAGCCATGTTGGAAACTGTATAAATGTATTTCATTGTGGTTTTAATTTTTATCTCCCAGGTGACTAAAAAGATGGAGCAACTTTTTAGATATTTATTGAAATGTAAACTAACCCTCACAAAAAGGACAAATGAATTCAAAGTAGCCCATACAAGTAAACCAAAGATTAAAAATAATATTCATAAAGAGTTGTAAAAAACTAAGAAAATGGCAATGACAAATATAAGCTCTTCATCAGCTACACTTCAAAGGAGAAACAATGATGATTTCATCATATATGACTAGAAGTTTGCAAAAGTAATCAAATAATCAAGAAGACCATCTAAAAAGTTGACTTACTCTTTCTATGTTAATTATGAACCCCCTTTAGTGTATAGTAAGCCATTAGATATTAAATTCTTGTAAATCATGTACAGTACATACATAAATATATGTATATGGAATGTAGATACCCACTTCTGTCTTTCCTGTTAGAGGTAACATTCAAAAACTGTTTAGAGATCTTTGTACTATGGTTCTGTTGGACACCATAGGAAATAGATGGGGTTATCTCTGCTGTCAAATTTTTTGATGTTGATCAGAATGCTGTCTTATTCCACCTTTGAATATTTCTTGTTTTCAGGATCCTCAGTGTGATGCTCACCCCTTGACAGCTGTCCCTCTTGTTAGATGGTCCTACCAACAATCCTCTGTCAAGGCTACCAATCACCTGTAGCCATCTCTTTCCAGAGACCACACTGTATGACTGGACTTCATCCCCAAACCTGCCAATGAGTTTGCCCTCAACATTTATCTGTCTCAAATGGACATTGCAAATCTTCTAGGTTGTTGTTCTTCTAGTCTAGCATATGGAAATTCCTCAAGCCCCTGTTCCAACACCCTATAACTTAGCCTACACTTAAAATATAGTGAAAATAGTTTATTGACTGGGAGATGATAAAAAACATCTCCATTATATATATTTAATTCCAGAAAAAGAAGTGCTAAAATGGGGGGACTGAATTAGCCTTTTATTGATTCTCCTTTTCACTTGATTGATTACATTTTACCTGATCAAATGTTATAGCTCAGAACATTAACTTTTAAATAGATCAGACTAAAATGCATATTTTAAAACTCAAAATATACTTGTCAAATTCCTATGTGGTTGATAAATTTTCTATTTTTTCAGTTGTTGCTATTGTTTAATTTTAAATACATTATGTGGTGAAGCTTCTATAATTACAATATTTTTTTCTTATTTTGTAAAACCCTAGCATATTTTTATCACTTAGTTATCCCCCTTTTTCTTTTAGTGACAATGTTTGAGTCCATCTTAACATCCATTAAATAAACCCCATTTAGTCTAGCTTTTTAATTTAACTTCAGTTGAAGTACTTGTAAAATATACCTCAAGATTTTTACTTTTCATAAATAATTGAATTTTAAATTATCATTGAATCAGCAGTGGGGATATCTTCTGTATTTTCACTGAAAAGCACAGTAATAAAATATAGTCAAAATGCACTTATTTAGATCTGTGCATAATATAGTAATTTCCCAGTTTAATGTGATCCTCCATGTAGATACATTTCATTTGTGACTTTGATTCATAATCATGGCAAAATCAGACTTTCCTCCAAAGCCATTGTTTCCCTGAAGTACTTCTGCCTGTGTTAGGAAAGAACTATGATGAATTCTAAATAACTCACTCTTGAACATTCAGAAGATAAATACTCAAATCTTTCTGAAAGATGTCTTTTAAAAGTTTTGCTGAATTTTCTTTGTAAATAAAAGATGAATAAGAGATTTTTTCCCTTATAAATATCAGAAATAGATTGCAATTTAGTAAATACATTTATAACATCCTTTATCACACACCAAAAAGCTGATACGTGCAGAGTTTTACTCCCTCCCCAGTCCATTATCCACAAAAGAGAGAATTGCTGAATTATGCTCCCTTTTTTTAGCCATAAACTCTTAGTTTTCAATTTGGGCACAATTAGGAATGTTATAAAAGATTTTTATAATCTTCCCCACCCCCCTGGCTCAGAGCCAATTATCATGTTCTTTGTTCTTTGTATATGTATTATTCAAGTATTAGTCGTTTCCCTTGTTATTTGTTTCTTGCTCATATTGTGTTATAATAAATTGTGGCTGCACTCACAGTTATTTACATTCATTTTCCATAATGCAGCGGCACATAGTCAAACTGAGCTATTTAATTGGGTGGCAGTATGAGGGAGTATTATTCTTGAAAGAGGGTGGGTCCTGGGTCTGATATCAAAGTGTTCATGGTCAGGTCTGAATGAAGCAAAAAGTTCCTTTGGGGCAACAATTGGAGACACAGACAGAAAGTTGCTAAATCAGATTTTAGATAACCTCAAATGCCAAAGACATATAAATACCAAAGGATTTGGAGTTACTGAAGGTGTCCCATAGCTACAGCCTGGGTGAACTTGTGCCACATTGGGAGACAGAGTTCAATTATGGATCTCTTTTAATTGTCCAGCCTTGAAATATAAGTACCTAAACGTGGGTACCAGCAGTCAGAATAGAAAGGAAGGGATAGATGTGAGAAATATGTTAAAGGATGTGGCCATTGATTTTGCTAGAAACAGTGGTTAAACTTGGCTCCCAGCTGTGGGAGTGTACGGTCTGAAAAATGATGACATTATTAACTAAAAGGCAAGTCTGAAGGGAGAGAGATTTAGGGTGAGGGGATTATAAACTTGCTTTAAAAGTGTTGTGTTTGCAGTCACAATAAGACGTACAAATAGGGATACCAAACAGGCACTATGGGAGCTGTAGAGGACAGAAATAAAAATAACAGCTGAGAAAATATCTTATTCCATCCTGATTTTAAGTACACAAAGAAAAACCCTGTAAAGTAGGAAGGTGTATTTGTGCACAGTTAACTCTCTTCTTCAAGACTTTCAGAGTGAATACCTGGAATAAGATCACTCTGTTGTCTAATCCACTTACTCCTTGATTCAACAAGCATTTATCAATCACATGATATACACCAGGAAGGGGAATGGTGAAGAAGAAACATATTTAAGATATAGTTCAGAGGTAGAACCAACAGAAATTTGTTATAGATTAGATTGCAGGAAAGGCTTTCGAAAAAATTTTAGACTTCTCAATCTACGGATTAAAAATAATTTTAGTAAGTGACAGGAAAAATACATAGAGAAATAGGCATTTGAAATTTGAATCCTCAGGGACGAACTATCCAGAGCTGTTCCTTCAACACTGTGATATCCTGAGTGGAGCTGTTATCCCTGGCAGTCTTATGCTTATTCTGGAGACAAGAGAATTTCATCAAATCCAAATAAAATGACTCCACTCCAGGTCACTCACTCATTTATCTATTCAACAAAGATTTATTTCATGACTGTTTGTGCCAGGCACTGTGCTTGGTACTAGATGTAGAGTGGTAGGTGACATCTCTCCAGTGTTGTTTACAATATGGTGTCTTCACCTGTAACAGATCAAACTCTCTCTCAAGAGTACTTCCAGATCCAGATAGTCTCTGGATATGCCATTTATTCCTTTTATCTGTTTTCATCCCCATTACCCTTTCCATTATTTAGATATTTACAGATATGCCAACATCCTGTCAGTTATTAATCATTTAAGTCCTTCTGAGACTGAGAATTCAAAATACCCACTTAAAACACTTGAGGTGGATGAGTTTTCTCCGCCTAATGTGTTTCTGAGAAATAGAAAAACACTGTAAATTTTATACTGTTAGTTTTTATTAAGATTTTCTTTTCAATAACACTTCATACATAGGTAAATGATTTTTTTTTTCATTAAACAGATATAATCTCTAATCTTTAAAGTATCAAGAAGGTAAAGACTTTGCAAAACATGCAGTTTCATTGGAGAGAAATTTGTTGCCAACCAAAATTGCTAAGAATGTACATTCAGACTTTAAAATAAAACCATCTTGTAAGGGGGCTTTTTTTCTTCCTGAAAACTCACTTATGTGTCAGTACTAATTGAAAGTAGTGTCCACTGACATTTTGGGCAATGACTTTTCTATCTGTTTTTAGATTTGACCTAAAAATAACCTAAGAAACAGTAAAGTAGCCTTTGCATGCCTGCAGGCAAAAGATCATCCTGTTCAGGGAAGAAGACCAGTGAATAAATGGCTTTATCTTTTAATTGATTAAATTCCCAACAGTTTTTATGTGATATACCCTTTATAAAGGTTAGAACTTCCATCTGCCTATTCTTTCATCTGAGACTCAGGAAAGTCTCAGCTGCAGATGTGGCACTCCCAGGGCAAAATGAGGGTAAGCTAAAGCTGCTTCCTTTCTAGTCAAAGACGAAGACAGCATTTTCTCTAAAAAAGCATATTTTTCCCAGCCAGTCTTTTACAAGCAGCTCACTGATTCCATAAATAAAGATCATCATCCTCTATAGGCTGGGCTTTCCCGGAGGTGACTTTGTAAGACCATCCCATTCTCTGATTTGTGTACCTCCTGAGACCGATCAAGGTCCCTTCTCTCTTCCTTCAATTTAAGTTTTCACAAAATTTAAAGATGAAAAAATAATGCTTAGACATGACATCTGAATCATGTTGCTGAACTCTTTCTTTACTACTTCATTCTTAAACTTTAGAAATTAAGTTGATCCCCAACTCTGAAGTTACAGAAAGTCTAACTTGTAAATTCCAATAGGAGAGAAATGCTACTTGGTTGTGAATTGTGAAATGAGTAAGCCAGACGATGTGGCTTACAGATCTAGCTTAGACTTTCCCTTGCTGAAGAGAAGGATGAGATAGGGTGGATACTGAGTAGAGAGAATCATTATTTCAAATACAGGGAGGAAACATAAGAATGGCTTATATTGAAAAATCAGAATGGCATATATCAGTTATAAGATATTTGAAATTAGAGATTGGATATTTATATCCTGCAGTGGCCAACACAATATAATAGGGACTACAGTAGTAGTGGTATAATAAATGTTAGTTAAAGAGCAAAAGAGAAGGAGAGAGGAAGGAATTATCAATTCCTTTGCTGTCTACTGGAAGTAAAAGACACCACCAGATAAAGAACCATAGATAACTGTGCAACAACCACTATAAAGAACAGCTATCCTTGACAAGACCCAAGATTACCAGAAGCTAGTATTCTAACAATATAGACACACTGATATTCCTGCTGTATTGTGTGCAATTTCAGTCTAAAATAAGAAATGTGCAGTTGTTTAGAACAGTAGTTGCAATTGTTTTCTCTGTTTTCAGAAATGTCTAATAGGAAAAATGACCCCACAGAGTCTGGGAGGGTCACACTTAATATCTTAGCAGTCAGGTAAAACTTAGAATAGGAGCAATGTGTTTCTGAATAAGACCCACAAAGAGGTAAATGATATTTTCATCCAAAAGTCTTGACAGTCTCACTAAAGCAATGTTGCTGCTCTGAGAAAAAAAGAAAATTTTAAGAAATTATATCAGATTCAATTTATTTGGAGTCAATTAAATAAATAAAACATTTCTGAACATAAATGGACCAGATGAAGTTAAATAACATGAATATGTAGAGATTCATTAAGAAAAAAATATGACTTTTCCAAAGATATGTAAGCTGAAAATACAGGCTCAAAGAAAGTAGTTTTTGAGGAATTTCTACATTTGGAAGAGTACAAAGGATTCAATGGTACTTGTTAGCAAGCAATTTATGAAAATGGCTTACAGTGAAGAAACAGGCCATTGAATTTAGAAGGATTAACAAATTGTAACAATAACCAAAAATGTGCTGTGAATGTAGAATACAGCTTTTTTATTTATAGTAAGTGGAGAAGTGAGAGACATAGAAATGGTTATAAAAAGAATGAAAATAGACCTTAAAGGTTGAGTAATTCTAAGGAAAGAAGAATGTGTATACACACATTGTTAGTGCCAACATTTACTAAGGATTTACACAACATGCCAAGCTTTATGCTATACTTTTAGCAGATAATTTCTCGCTTAGTTTTAGCAACAACTGTATATAAAGATACTCTAAGTAAACCTTACACATGATAAATAAGGTTTACAGAGGACAGGTTTCCCAAAGCCATGTAGCTAGTAAGCCACGTTTTCTAATTTAGGTTTATCTAGTTTCAAGGTTGATATTCTTTATCACTAAGCTTTGTTTCACCCTCTCTGCAATGATAATGAGTTGTCAAATGTGAAGTAGTGGAGAACATCATCACCATCAGGAAATTTGTATAATTGTGAGACTACAAGTGTATAAGGGTCATCAACACAAATGCTAAAGGCTAATGTCAGGGGAAGGATAAGCAAGATACTGAGAAAAGGGGAAGACGGAAGAGGCAAGAGATGACCCCCCCCCAAAAAAAATAGATGTCCTAGGCAGAGGAATCATATTCCAAAAGATACTATTTAAGCAGTACAGCACAACAATGGCCCAGAAGTAGACATAAAGCAAAGATCAGTATGGGTTCCAGAAGGCATGGGACAAGTGAGCTTCACTGGAGAAATAACAAGAAAAAAAGGAAAGAGAATTTATCGATTGCATAGACTCTGTTCACCATGAAAGAGGGCATCCAGAGATCCAAGTAAGAATCAATGGCATGGATGCAGGTGTGCTGAGGAGAGCAGTAAGACTGAGTGGGATGGTGGTAAAATTGTGACCTCAGGACTGAGAGAGACCCGTGGAACCTCGCTCCACTGCTTACCACTTCTGTGATCTTGTGTCAATTACTCTGTCTCTCCTTGCCTCTGTTTCCTTATAGGTGAAATGATAATAAACAATAACACAGTCCTACAAAGTTATTGTTTAAACTTTGACTCTGACTTCAGAGCTCTTATTACTTTGTAACCATCACATTCTAAGAAAGATGGAACAATATAAGAACTTATACCTTCAGCCTTTTGATCTTCTGTGTCCTATTATCCAGATTATAGTCCTCTTGTATTTTGTTTCAGCATGATGGTGGTAATAAAGTTTATTATACTATTGTCTCTATTTTAGTATAAATATGAAATTTTCTAAAATAGCAAGCTTAAAAATACATAATTCTCTAGAGTTCCATAAATCAGCAACACCCTCTGGAGAAAGCTGCTTGGCATAGATTTCTCCCCTCTAAGAGAAATGAAACCTAGTTTTTTCTCTTATCGTCTTCTACAAAGGGTGGTTTTATAAATGCCCTTGTTAACGTGTTTGCTCTCAGTAGATCCCACGAAAAATGCTGGGGGTGCCAAAAACCTGAAACCAACTGTCCATTGCTGAGATGCTAAGTAGGCAGGATTGCTAATTCATTGTGCTGCCTTTGTCTTTATAGAGGTCACCATCACAGGACAACCTGGAAAGAAGTGATACCTACCAGTGGGTAGTGATTATTCAGCGTCATAATGTGAAGGATCGCATACACCATGTGAACACGAGCCAAAGGTGCTGACTATAGTGCGGTGTAAAAATAAAACAGGTCAGAGCCAAAAATATCTCCGCAACCTAAAGAACAAGACTGTGCTTCACTTTGTTCTCTTAGTTCTTTCAAGAGGAAAAAGTTCTTTTATTCATTCATTCACTGAGTCAGTCCAGTAATACTTATGGAGTACCTTGACACTGTTCTGAGTGCTAGAAATACTGTACTGAATTACACCAACATGATGACTTATATTGCAGGGAAAAGAGGTTTATTTTTCAGACATGAAGACAGATATTAGGCAATGTGTTGCTGTGATCTGAGGGAGCCCAATTCATAATAATGCTTTTCCCAGCCCTTGTTCTGAAATAGTAGAGAAATAGATAAGGAGTGAGGCAGATAGAGGTCAAAATGTCAGCCCTATTCCTGATCCCTCCGATACATGGGAACAGAAGACTTCCTAACACTGCACCCCAGAATTAGGCATGTAATGTACCTACCCAGGCACAGGTACACCAGGACAATCATAGGCTTGCCTGCTGTCCTTCCTAGGTGACCTGCCCCTGAAAATCTTGTGACATAGAGCAACAGAACAGAATCTTGGAGTTTACTATGTAATGCAAAATTGATTGCCAGAGTGATTGTATCAATTACATTGTTGCCAGCAGAGTAGGAGAGCTCCCACTACAATTCATCCTGAGTCAGTGTAGTATACTGATTACAAACATGGTGCAATTCAACCCTGCTCCCTGTACTCTTGGTTTTTGCAATGTGACGTCACAGCACAACTTATCAAGAGTCTATGTCTCTATTCCTTGAATCCTGGCTGGACTTGAGATTTATTTTAGCCAAAGGAATGTGGCAGAGGGGATGGTGTGCCTTTTCTGAAAGGCTGTGCATGTTTCTGCTTTGTCTTTTAGATACCTTGACACTACATGAGAATGAGTATGAGAATGAGCCCAAGCGAGCTTGCTCAGGATGTGAGATGATGCAGAGAAGAGCTGAATTTTCCCCAACGCCGCCATCCTGGTCTATCCAGTCCCAGCCTACTCACAGACTGATGGCTAACACATGACAAACCCAGGAGCGATCAGCTTAGTTTGGGCCAGATAAGCAAAACAGCTAAGCCAATCTCACAAGACCAGCATTAATTTGCTAACACTTTAAGCTGTTTCATTATACAACAATATTTAATTGATCCCTTGCTATTGTCATACTTATTTTCTTTGATTAATTATAATGTGGTAACTCTGGGATGACACATGTACATGCTTGCCTAGAGACATAAAAGGGAATGTCCATGCCATAATTGTTTTAAAATAGAAAAAAAGAAAAAGAAAATAAAGTCAAAAACAAAATAAGGGATTTTAAATATTGTAATATTTTAAAAGTTGTAGACATATTTGGAACATTATTCATCATTAGAAATGAATACATGAGATACAGCTATCACTGTATCCAGCTATCACTGAAAAATTCAAGTAAATATTGCTGAGTAAGGGAACAAGTCACAAAAAATTAAAAAGTAGAACTCCTTTTATAGAAGAATGATAGCAGATAAAACTTAAAAGACACTATTTAAAGATCTTACATGTGTGGTAAAACTATTTTTAAAAAGGCAAAGGGATGATTAACAAATTTGAGAACACTCGTTACTTCTGATGTGTGAGAATGGAGAAGATACTGGGGGGAATGAACCAAGGTCTTCAAAGATCCTGAAAATGTTCTGTAGTGTAATGAGGTTTATTTTATGGTTTTCATTAATTCTATATCTAGGAGATAGATTCTTTGTGTGTATATTTTGTAATAGTGTTTTAAATAAGGTGCATGGAAGACAAAATGGAAATGAGGGAAGAAGTTAGGACGCTACTCTAATAGTCCACATGAGATATGGGAACTTGACATTGTATATTACTGGTAGAAATGGAAAATGTCTATAATTTAAAGATGTGCAGCTCTACCACTGATTATGTGTCTTCGGAGAAGCTACATAACCTCTCTACTTCTCATTTTGTCTGTTAAGAAATGTAGGTAATTTTACGGCTTCCTTGGTGGCGCAGTGGTTGAGAGTCCACCTGCCGATGCAGGGCACACGAGTTCGTGCCCCGGTCCGGGAAGATCCCACATGCCGCAGAGCGGCTAGGCCCGTGAGCCATGGCCGCTGTGCCTGAGCGTCCGGAGCCTGTGCTCCACAACAGTGAGAGGCCCGCGTACTGCAAAAAAAAAAAAAAAAAAAATTGTAGGGAATTTTAGTAATGAGTTAATAGATGTAGAGCTCTTAGAATAATGCTTCATACACTCTAGGCATGCAATAAATGTTAGATATTCCTATTAAATAATGAATCATTTGGCATAAGTTCAAACATCCACATTTTAAGAATTTTGAGAAGGTGGAACATGGACAAATCCTGATGACCATTGTCTCTACAGACCAGGACATTTGAGACAGAGTTGAGGGACTGAGCTTATTCATTCTAAATCTCCCCAAGTTTGGGAATAAATGACAATTTCATGTGATCCTAAGGAGTAGAACAATGAACCAGAATCTGATTCCCAAGGCAGAATTTTCAAACAGGAGGAGAAACAAATAGTTAATGTCGGAGTGATCTACTTTATGAAATAATGAGCTTCCTGTTACTGGATGGATCCAAGTTACAACTGAATAAACATTCAATCATGGTGCCATAGAATAAAGGAGGGATGTATGTCCAAACCCAGTAGGGTCCAGTGCAATGTTCCAGAGGCACAAGATGAGACTCAACTTTAGAGAGATTCATAAACAGAGCTTAGGCAGGGGCCAGGACCTCCATTGGTGGTATACAGTGTAGGACTAGTCAGTTAGGGACTGGAATATTAAAAAATGCAATGGATCAAAACTAAGAACTGGGAACCAAAACAGAAGCCTTAAACAAATAATAAGCATATCATTTGAAATAGGGAAAGAAAATACCAAGGAATGTTTTTCTAAGGGTGTAGTGGTACTCACAGCTATGAAGACACAGACTTTATTTTTTTTTAATGTACTATTTTTATGGACATATAATTCACCACTTTTATGTGTACAGTTCAGTGGTGTTTAGTATATTCCCAAGGTTGGGCAACCATGCACTGTCTAATTCCAGAGCACCTTCATCACCCCAAAAGGAAGCCCTGTACTTACTGGCAGTCACTCCCATCCCCTCTGTTCCCTGCCCCCATCCCCGGGCACCCACTAATCTACCTTCTGTCTCTGTAGATTTGCCTATTCTGGATATTTCATTTAAATTGAACAATATAACACATGTGGCCTCTGTGTCTGTCTCCTTTCACTTAGCATCATGTTTTCACATTTCATCCATGTTGTAGTGGGTGTCAGCATTTCATTCCTTTTTATGACTGAATACTATTCCTCTGAGTGGATGTGTTTAAAGAATTGGGTTTTTTTTAACATCTTTATTACAGTATAATTTCTTTACAAAGGTGTGTTAGCTTCTGCTTTATAACAAAGTGAATCATCTATACATATACATATATCCCCAAATTTCCTCCCTCTTGCATCTCCCTCCCATCCTCCCTATCCCACCCCTCTAGGTGGTCACAAAGCACCGAGCTGATCTCCCTGTGCTATGCAGCTGCTTCCCACTAGCTATCTATTTTACATTTGGTAGTGTATATATGTCCATGCCACTCTCTTTGCCCCAGCTTACCCTTCCAACTCCCTGTGTCCTCAAGTCCATTCTCTACATCTGCATCTTTATTCCTGTCTTGCCCCCTGGTTCTTCAGAACCATTTTTTTTTCAGATTCCATATATATGTGTTAGCTTACGGTATTTATTTTTTCTCTTTCTGACATACTTCACTCTGTATGACAGACTCTAGGTCTATCCGCCTCACTACAAATCAATTTTGTTTCTTTTTATAGCTGAGTAATACTCCATTGTATATATGTGCCACATCTTCTTTATCCATTCAGCTGTCAATGGACACTTATGTTGCTTCCATGTCCTGCTACTGTAAATAGAGCTGCAATAAACATTGTGGTACATGATTCTTCTTGAATTATGGTTTTCTCAGGGTATATGCCCAGTAGTGGGATTGCTGTGTCATATGGTAGTTCTATTTTTAGTTTTTTAAGGAAGCTCCATACTGCTCTCCATAGTGGCTGTATCAATTTACATTCCCACCAACAGTGCAAGAGGTTTCTCTTTTCTCCACACCCTCTCCAGCATTTATTGTTCCTAGATTTTTTGATGATGGCCATTCTGACTGTTGTGAGATGATATCTCATTGTAGTTTTGATTTGCATTCATCTAATGATTAGTAATGTTGAGCAGACTTTCATGTGTTTGTTGGCAATCTGTATATCTTCTTTGGAGAAATGTCTATTTAGGTCTTCTGCCCATTTTTGGATTGGGTTGTTTTGGTTTATTTTTTTTTTGATATTGAGCTGCATGAGCTTCTTGTAAATTTTGGAGATTAATCCTTTGTCAGTTGCTTTATTTGCATATATTTTCTCCCATTCTGAGGGTTGTCTTTTCATCTTGTTTACATTTTCCTTTGCTGTGCAAAAGCAGTGAAGTTTCATTAGGTCCCATTTGTTTATTTTTGTTTTTATTTCCATTTCTCCAGGAGGTGGATCTAAAAGGATCTTGCTGTGATATATGTCACAGAGTATTCTGCCTATATTTTCCTCTAAGAGTTTTATAGTGTCTGGCCTTACCTTTAGGTCTTTAATCTGTTTTGAGTTTATTTTTGTGTATGGTGTTAGGAAGTGTTCTAATATCATTCTTTTACATGTAGCTGTCCAGTTTTCCCAGCACCACTTATTGAAGAGGATGTCTTTTCTCCATTGTATATTCTTGCCTCCTTTATCAAAAATAAGGTGACTACATGTGTGTGGGTTTATCTCTGGGCTTTCTATCCAGTTTCATTGATCTGTATTTCTGTTTTTGTGCCAGTACGATATTGTCTTGACTACTATAGCTTTGTAGTATAGTCTGAAGTCAGGAGCCTGATTCCTCCAGCTCTGTTTTTCTTTCTCAAGATTGCTTTGGCTGTTCAGGGTCTTTTGTGTTTCCATACAAATTGTGAAATTTTTTGTTCTAGTTCTGGGAAAAGTGCCATTGGTAGTTTGATAGGGATTGCATTGAATCTGTAGATTGCTTTGGGTAATAGTCATTTTCACAGTGTTGATTCTTCTAATTCAAGAACATGGTATATCTCTCCATCTGTTGGTATCGTCTTTAATTTCTTTCATCAGTGTCTTATAGTTTTCTGCATACAGGTCTTTTGTCTCCTTAGGTAGGTTTATTCCTAGGTGTTTTATTCTTTTTGTTGCAATGGTAAATGGGAGTGTTTCCTTAATTTCTCTTTCAGAATTTTCATCATTAGTGTATAAAAATGCAAGAGATTTCTGTTCATTAATTTTGTATCCTGCTACTTTACCAAATTCATTGATTAGCTCTAGTAGTTTTCTGGTAGCATCTTTGGGATTCTCTATGTATAGTATCATGTCATCTGCAAACAGTGACAGCTTTACTTCTCTTCTGATTTGGATTCCTTTTATTTCTTTTTCTTCTCTGATTGCTATGGCTAAAGCTTCCAAAACTATGTTGAATAATAGTGGTGGGAATGGACAAACTTGTCTTCTTCCTGATCTAAGAGGGAATGGTTTCAGTATTTCACCATTGAGAGAGATGCTGGCTGTGGGTTTGTCATATATGGCCTTTATTATGTTGAGGTAGGTTGCCTCTATACCTCCTTTCTGGAGGGTTTTTATCATAAATGGGTGTTGAATTTTGACAAAAGCTTTTTCTGCATCTATTGAGATGATCATATGGTTTTTCTCCTTCAGTTTGTTAATATGGTGTATCACATTGATTAATTTGCATATACTGAAGAATCCTTGCATCCGTGGGATAAATCTCACTTGATCGTGGTGTATGATCCTTTTAATGTACTGTTGGATTCTGTTTACTAGTATTTTGTTGAGGATTTTTGCATCTATGTTCATCAGTGATATTGGCCTGTAGTTTTCTTTCTTTGTGACATCTTTGTCTGGTTTTTGTGTCAGGGTGATGGTGGCCTCGTAGAATGAGTTTGGGAGTGCCCTTCTGTCTGCTATATTTTAGAAGAATTTGAGGATAGGTTTTAGTTCTTCTCTAAATGTTTGATAGAATTTGCCTATGAAGACATCTGGTCCTGTGCTTTTGTTTTTTGGAAGATTTTTAATCACAGTTTTAATTTCAGTGCTTGTGATTGGTCTGCTTATACTTGAAGACACAGACTTCAATCTCATTTTTAATGAAGGAAATCTCTGTGGTCATCACAGGGTCCAGGGGATCTATTTAATCACAAACTCCACACCTGGAATAAGCCAACATAGGAGGCAAGCAACACAGATCCCAGCTTTTAAGTATAGTCCTGGATCTACTCCTAAGTTTATAATTATTAAGGAATTAAGATGACAGAATAAGGGGGGAAATGTCCTATTCCATGGCAAAGAAATACATGCTCCTATTATCAGTAGTCACTGACTGGAAGGTTTTTTTGGGGTTAAACCTCTCTTCAACATTTTTCCAAAGAAGATATACAGATGGCCAACAGCCACATGAAAAGATGCTCAACATTGCTAATAATTAGAGAAATGCCAATCAAAACCACAATGAGATATCACTTCACGCATGTCAGAATGGCTATCATCAAAAAGTCTACAAATAACAAATGTTGGCCAGGATGTGGAGAAAAGGGAACCCTTGTACACTGGTGGTGGGAATGTAAATTGGTGTACCTACCGTGGAAAACAGTATGGAGGTTCCTCAAAAAAATAAAAATAAAACTACCATATGATCCAGCAATTACACTCCTGGGTATATATCCAAAGAAAATAAAAACAGTAATTCTAAAAGATATATGCACCCCAATGTTCATAGCAGCATTATTTACAATAGCTAAGATATGGAAGAAACTTAAGTGTCCATTAACACAGCGGTCCCAAACGTTTTTGGCACCAGGGACCAGTTTCGTGGAAGACAGTTTTTCCACGGATGGGGGTTGGAGGGGAGGGGGCAGGGGGATAGTTCAGGTGGTAATGCGAGCGATGTTTCAGGTGGTAATGTGAGCGATGGGGAGCGGCAGATGAAGTTCCACTTGCTTGCCCGCCGCTTACCTCCTGTTGTGTGGCCTGGTTCCTAACAGGCCCAGTCTGCCAACCGGGGGTTGGGGATCCCTACATTAACAGAAGAATGTATAAACATGTGATTATATATATGAATATTACTCAGCCATAAAAGAATGAAACTCTGCCATTGCAAAAAATGAATAGACCAAAAAGTTATTATTCTCAGTAAAATAAGAGAAAGACAAATACTGGATACTATTTAGAATCTAAAAAATAAAACAAACAAATAAACATAACAAAATAGAACAGACTCAGAGCTAACTAGTGGTTACCAGTGGGGAGAGGGCAAGAGCAAGATGTAAGGCAGGGGCAGGCGATTAAAAGGTACAAAATACTATGTATAAAATAAGTAAATTACAAGGATATATTGTACAGTGCAGGGAAATATAGCCATTATTTTGTAATAACTTTAAATGGAGCATAATCTATAAAAATAATGAATCACTCTGCTGTACACCTGAAACTAATATAAAATTGTAAATCAACCATACCTAAATTTTTAAAAATTCCCAAAACATTTACATAACCAGTCTGCTGTATTCCTAAAAGATAAGCAGCTTCTATGAATCCCTTTATTCAGAACCCCAAATCTGAGTTTACCCTATGAGTAATAACTGTATTTCTCTAAGATTGCATAATGCTTTCTAATATTTTCAATTTGTTTTTATAAATCTATTGTTTATATCAAGTGTAAATTATTTTTCTAAGATTTAAAAAGTATAAACATTTTCAATTGTCTTAGTTATTTTTATCCTGCTGTATTAAATAAATATATATTGACTGCCAAGTTCATCTCCAACTCTATATTAGGCTTTAGGGATTCAGCAATAAACAAGACAGACACAATTCCTGCCTTCTTAAATCTTATAGTCTGATAGATAATACAAATAAGACTAATAACCTAAAAGTGTGATGAGTGTAATTAAATTATGCTACTGAAATATATTACAAAGAGCTCTAATTGGGACTTAGGTAAGCAACACAACGTCTCATAACTAAGTGGTGAAGCAGGCATTGTGAATTCAGCCCCATCGTATAAACATAAGCTAAGCTATTTAACTAATATTCATGTTCATTGTATAATTTTGGAAAATGCAGAAAGGTGTAAAATTGCGTGCTAATATTTTGAGTTTGTAATTTTTTTTTTACTTTATATTGTTTACTTTTTAGTGTTAATGAAGGCTCATGACACAACAACCATTTTCTTTCATTGTTCTAGATGGTATACAGCAAAATATGCCCCTTTCCTTGTCTTCCAGCCACCCCGTTCCCTGTTCAGAGGCACTTCTTATACTCATTTTCTTAAATACTCTTCCAGAAATTGATGAACGAGAAATTCTTGTCTGTTTTAAGTTTCAAGAGAATTGTCGCTAATGACTTAATATAAAGTATAGAATATATAAGTATAAACAACATTATGCTGTAGAAACACCCTTCTACACTAGAATGCTAACTTTGATTCAGAAAAAGGCATTCACAAGTTTTGTTTTGTTTTGGGACATCGAATAAGGAGAGTTGTTTTTATCTTTCCTTTTACATGTTGATGTTATAAAATAAAACATAACTGTGGGGCTTCCCTGGTGGCGCAGTGGTTGAGAGTCCTCCTGCCGATGCAGGGGACAAGGGTTCGTGCCCCAGTCCGGGAAGATCCCACATGCTGCGAAGCGGCTGGGCCCGTGAGCCATGGCCGCTGAGCCTGCGCGTCCGGAGCCTGTGCTCTGCAACGGGAGAGGCCACAGCAGTGAGAGACCCGCATACCGCAAAAAAAATAAATTAAAAAAAATAACTGTGACAGGAAAAGAGGATTCATAAACATTTTATGTTCATTTCACTTGTCACAATTAGCTGATCATTTCCTCTACAAATTATTTATTGCATACATACCAGGTGTGTCTTTGTTCAGTAAACACCCAGTGACGTTTGTCAAGAAGAGAGTTAGAAATATTTTCAACTAATTCCACATTACCCTCACTCTTTCACCTCCTTTATCTCCTAAATAGCTAGGTGAGATCTGTCCAAAAAGTGTAGAGATTTGCATATTGTTGGCCTTGCCCATTGTATTCATCAGTAAAATTTTATGTTGAAACTTTTCTCTGTGTAGGGAAAGAATAGTGGCAGGAATAAGCAGGAAAGCTTTGGGAAAAGACTGCCTGGATGGTAAGTCCTGGTTTTCCCACTTTCTAGATGTCATATTGTTTCATCAATTAAAGAATGCACATTTTTTCACATTCTGACATCTCTGAAATTGGTTTCTTCAAAGTAGATGGCATAAGTCATAATTTACCTCCAGTGTTTTTTTTCTTGTAGTTTTAACATAAAATAATGATGCATCATATAAGGAATGGCACAATAAAGTCAAATAAAAATATGTTGACCTTGGATATGTTATTTAAGTTCCATTGCCTGTAAAATATAATTAATTCAACAGTCGCTTATAGACTTATGGTAAAAAATTAAATGTGTTATTACATATAAAAACATTTACAACTGTGGGAGGCATTTAGTAAGTTCTCAATAAATATTATCTATTTGTTATTGTGGGAAGATTAAAGATCATATGTACTAAGTGCCTAACACATCCTCGAGACACTGCATTAAATGCCAAGCAAGAACGAGCTAGATACTTTTCCCTCTTTCTTTACATTCAATCCGCACAGCAGCATCAAAAGTTATATTATTACCTCATATAATAATAGGTAATAAAAGGTAAGTATACAGCAAGTTACTTCTTAAAAATTAAATAACGAATGTAGCAAAACAATGATTTAATTGCAGATTTTTTCTGACTCACATCTTTTAAAAAATTGCTTAAATTCCTTATAAAATTCATTAATATGTCTCATAATGGCATTCAAGCTAATTAGAACAGGAAAAATGTTCATGCCTAGAAGTTGTAAACATCACTAACACTTTCATCCCATCTTGCTCTGATATCATATTCACAGCCGAAAATTTATTCCAACTGAGATAACATATGACAAATTCCCAACTAAATCCAAATAATTTCATTTTCTAAAACTTTAAAACTTCAAAAGGTGTTTAAATCTTATGGGTATTTCAAAATATATATGTGTATCATATTCTAGTAAATAACTGAATAACAAGCTGCAAACAACACAAATAGAAATGTTAAGGGCAATTTCCTTTGATTTTGACAGAATCAATTTGGCCGATCAGAAAGTAGATCATAGAACATGTCAACTGATTGTTATAAATCTTGTTAAAAAATGGTATCCTATTGAATATATCAAGTTTACCTAAAATGCATTTGTCTGCTGACACATTGTGAAATAGACTGCTGGGATCGATATAAGAACTGCTGAGAGACTGAAATCTTTGAAATATTCACCATCAATTTTTTAATCTGCTATTTAGCAACCAAGCTTTTATATCATGATGGCCAGACTGAATATGTAATTCATGAGTTAATGAAATGTCAAGGAGAAATGCAGGCAATAATTTGCTTATTTAAATATACTGTTTCATTAAAGAGTGACTGTAACACTTGTATATAAAATTCTGATAGTGACTGTCTTAATCTTCGGTCAACATCTTAATAGCCTTATATTTGTTACCCCAAATTTGTCTTCTAATAAATCAATCTTTAAGGGCTCTAGCTTCTAATTACATGTTTACACTTATTTGTTATCTCAACTTACAATGAAGATGAAGCCTATTAGAGCAAGCAGTTCATTGCAAGTTCAAACACTGAGGAACCATAATTCAGTAATTCAGCAAGCAGAACTGATGCTCAAAAAGTGACCAAAGGCAATGCTAGTTCATGCCAATACATGGAATCCTAATGATGCCTTTGAACTTTCCCATTCATGTTCCAAATCCTGAGTCAAGGTTTTAGATCTCTTCTAATTTCTGCTTTTATCCCCTTCTGCCAACAGGAATTCATTATCTACCCACTAAGTAAAAGCAAATAATTGCACAAAATAAACAGGGAGATAATTAATTAGTATAAGAAACACTAAGCAATTACTTTAACAAGCTAAAATAGCAAGGAAAGCCATTCTGTCCCTTTACTCATAATTGAAGATTTCTTCCTAAAGACAAGAGAGAAACATCTTGTGCTAACATGAGCACAGATGGGCATATACATATATAGTATGAAATTGAACTGTAGTACTGGGATTGATGACCAACACCAATGAGTTTTCCTTCACTGAGAAGAACTCTCAGTGATATTTTGCTTTTGTATTTACTTTTTATTCCTAAGTAACTGCATGAAAAGAGCCATAGCCTGGGATAGAGAAAGATTTCATGCACTGAAATGAATTTGGGAAAGCTGGATTCAAACGATACAACCTCTGACACCTTCACCATGTCCCTAACCCAAGATTTCACTGTTTTTCCCTGTTAACCAAGTGATTGGAAATTAAAATTATCAGGGCTCTTTCAATGTTAACAAAAGTTTAAAATTCTAGTCTGTCTTCTGAAGAAATAAGTGGTTGAAATAAAAGGAAGATCAAGAGGGAGAGGGCATTAGAAATTAAATTTGGATAAGTCCTTGTTGCAAAAAGGGAAGGAGTTCCAATTTGAGTTTCTGACAATTTTAGAAGGACTAAAGGGTAAAAGAGATCTTAGAGGTCTCAAGAAGAATTATGGCCTTCAAAACCAAAGGATGTTGAGTCATTTTGGGAAAAACAAAAGTCATTAACACTGAGCTGTTGCTCATTTTATATTCTGTAAAAACAGTAACATAACTCATAGCTGTATTATCGAAATCACTTCTAGCTCTTAGGAGCAGATTATTCTCTTATTCCTTAAGAGTTTACTTAGATAACCCTGTAGAATAAGAAGAAACTTTTTAATTTTCCTTTTCCTCCAAATATAATTAATGTTTATAGCATCTTACACATACTTTTACAATCATATCAACTCCAAGAGGCATATTTTCTCCCCTACAAATTAGAATTCTGTTACAGGCAGTGCTCACAGTATAAAGCTCAAACTTCCATTTCAAGAGAGCCACCAAATTCAAACAAGCATATGAAAAAAATATTCAACTATCTATTTAGCATGACATGAAAATAAGAATTGATGAAAAGGATGCAATGAAATTGGCAGCTTTAATAAATAATTGGGGAACTCTGTGGGTTTGAGAAAGCTCTTCCTCTGTTTGTTAGAATTGTCTGCAGAACATTTCAGGAATAAAAGGAATAACTTCTTCACTACTCTTTGAGACCATCTGAAGGCTCTAAAAGTATTTGATAGAAAGTTATCTTGTATCTGTGGCAGTAATAGACAAATACTGAACATCAAAATTGAGAATGTGACAAATATTGTGACGCAATTGTACAACCACAGTGACATACACAATAAAGTACTAGACATAAAGAAAAACACTCTGACAAGGATGTCAAGTGCAGACACTTTCATATCAAAAGAGACAACAAAATACAATTACAGTACAGGAAGAACATTTTCAAAAGGCAGAGAGAAAAGAGAAAGGCCTTAGAATAAAATGCCAAGACTTCAGAGTGAATTTAACAGAAAGCAAGACTGATGTCCCTTTGGCTGCAACATTGACAGTGACATAATTGACACACTCTTGGGGAAAAAAAGATAATTGGTTTCATCAAGCAGAGGAGAAAAACTGTCATCAGGAAAGCAGTGACAGAAGTCATGGTAGATGCCCAGCCATTGCAGAAGAGAGAACACCTGCTCTAGCTGTGAGAGGCCAAGCAATATGATCATGTGTTCCTTGGAGCAGAGCACAGACCCAAAGATAAACATCACCTAATATGTTTCTAGTTTCTCAACTTACAGTTGAGAAACTGGGTTTTCAGTTGAGAAAATGGGTTTTAATATAACATTAATTTATGTCCAATGGATATTGCTGGGAATTAAGTATCACAGTAGCTCTCAATCAAACTCCATTTCCAGACAGCAACAATAATGCCTACCTTTTGACTAAGCAGCTTTGTGTGGCCAATTTATATAAGTGTAACAAAATCATTTTTATTAAAAAAAAAAGGCAGTTCTTGGTAGTTGACCTATTGGAAGCAATAAATTCAGGCATTAGATTCATGAGTCTAAATGCATTCTATAATGTGAGACTACTTAAATTTTAATCTGGTGCTGCCCTTAGATATATTACATGCATTTCTCCCCCCTGTAAAAAACTGTCCATCTATTTGTGTAACGTCTATATATTAGTAGAGGAAGGTGGGGGTAAGGGAGCTAAGGTTATGGGATATCATTAAATAAGTTAACTATCTTAACTGAACTGATAGTTGTATAGATGATGGATAATGTCAATGTTAAAACAAACATAATAGTTTTCATGGTTACTAGACAATCACTGAGAATGTTTTTCCTGCTGGAAAATATTGTGTCTTACACTCCATTACCTTCCCCAGTAAAATATCAAGTTTAATTTCCAAATCTATTTTAGCCAAACTATTTTGAACTGGAGGTTTCTAAGATGGAGAAGATTACAAATACAATGATTTAGCAACGTGTTAATGGGATAATAAAGGAATAAAATTGAAAATATTTTAAACTGCTGGAGAAGCAAGAACAAAATAATTTTATTCATGAAATAGTCATGATAATTATTAGAAAGGCAGCCAAAATCAATGGGACCTGACTTGCTCTTCACCTCTGTTCTATTTATATTCTTACTGATAAATACTCTGGCTCTCTCTCCTCTATACTATATGCAAACTGCCATTTTGCTCCTGAGTATTTGGAAAACTTCATTCCATCATCAGAAAGAATCCTACCTTCCTTGGAGCTAAGCAGAAAAACCTGAAGTTGAGAGAAAGATGAAAACATTTCTCTACTCTCCCCCTCAGGTCACCTCCCTTTTCTCTCTCTGTTTCCTGCATGGTACCAGCTGCATCTTGCAGTTGTCCCCTATACTTCACCTGGGAGAACCCAGTTTAACCTGGATCCTCACACACCTTAAAGTGGATTACTTACATGGCAAACAGAACTTTCTCTTGCTATTATTAATCAGCTTTCATAAAATTCCTTTGCTGTCTCCTTATGCTATAAACCACTTAGGGTAAGATTGAGACGAGACAAGGAGTGAAGGAGGCAGACAACTTCATGCCTACTTCACCTACCCCTCACTTGCAGCACGGTATTGTGATCAAGCCTATAGTGTCTAAAGCAGTCTTCCTGGATTCAAATCCAGGGTCCACTTTTCATCATTTGTGTGACTGTGATTTGTCTGTTTTTCATTATTTAGCATTTCTTGGCCTCAGTTTCCTCATCTGTAGAATGGAGATGGCTACTACTTCATTGGAATTATCATGAGGATTAAAACAGAAATAACATGCAAAATGCCCAATGTTGTTTTCAGCACATAAACAGTCTTTGATTAAAATTAGTGTAACAGGGTATTACATGTGACGTTTTCTTACTGTCTTGGAGTTTGAACTGAGATTTAAAGGGTAAGAACTCTACCATATGTGCTCAGAACTCCATATTCTAGGTATGAAAGTATTAGGCCTTTGTAGAGATTAATTGTAGAACTGGTGCTGCCAGTATTAATAGCCCATTGCCAACCCCCAGGCTCCATAAGGGAGGAGAAAGGAAACTTCAGGAAGTTAAAGTCAATGGTCGGAAGGATTTTTTAGAGTTTGCGGAGAGTCGTGGGAGGAAGAGGGAGGATCATCTATACCAAACCTTGTAAGCGGGCCTTCAGAAAAATATTTAGGGAACTTGACACATCCCTGGGAGTATGGGGCCATCCCTTTGTACACCAGTTGTACCTGACTTATGGCTACAGAAGACAAGTGATCTAGAGTTGACAGAAAAGGGAGAGGGGGCCACTGAAGAACAAAGTGTCCATTAACTAATGGCAGAGACTAAGGTACCCAACATGGATCCCCCAGAGAGGAGGTGACACTAATTCATCTTGAAAAGTACACGTACCCAAGAGAGCTCTACACCTGCTCTGAAGTGAGCTCAGCAGAAGGAGGCAGAGGATGAGGCTGAGAATGCAGATTCTGAGTCAGAGGCCATGGCTAACAGCCAGAGGTGGTAACACCTGTGCCAGAAACCTCAGAAAGAGAGTTTCTGGGTCTAGGTATAGGGGAGGCAGGGGCAGTGCTGCTCTGAAAAGTCCTCAAAGGTGTTCCATGCAAGAAAAACCCAGCAAGTGTGCATCTACCATGCTGAAAGCTTGGGTGCCAAGTTACAATTGCATCCACCAACTGAAATTTTTTCTGCCCTTTATCTCTCCCCGCCGTCACTATTCCTGGGCCTAGAATAAGAAAACCATGTACCCTGTCCTAGTGTGCCAGGGGCAGTCCCACTTGATGCTTGCTGTGCAGGAGTAATTCCTAACAATGCCCTTTTCCTCATAAGAGAGTCCCAGTATAAATGATATGCTATGCAGCCAGTTTTCTCTCAAAGGAGACAAAAAATTCTTAGTGAGTGAGCACTGAAGAGGAAAGAGTAATGTGGGAAAATTGTAGGCTGTCCCCTGGGCTTTCCTTCCTGGCCGTTTCCTACCATAGGACTCCAGGAAGGAATCAAGCCCACTAGGGCAGGAGAGTTTTTCATCAGGTGAGGGTCTAGAGTTTTAATATAAAATTAGCTGAGGTTTTTCGTTTGTGAAAGCAAACGGAAAAGCTATTGGACCTGGTGGACATTTAATCCACAGGGGGAAAGAAGTTCATGGAATACATTTGCAGAGTGAGTACTGGGGGAAAGTAATGGCTTTCTACCCATACCTCTATATCCAGGGCCTTCAATAAGCAATTTTATATTACATATATTATTTTGTATTTAACAAATATTTACTGAGTGACCACTGAGTGCTAGTAGGAATATAGTTGTACACCAGGTCCTACATTCACGAACTTTAAACTAATTGATTGGAGATAAAAAAATAAACAGAAATACAGTACATGTAGGAATAAATAGTGTAAACATAAAAAACAGAAAACAGTGATCTTTGCTTTATACAGAATTAAAATCAGTGGATATGATAGAGAATCAGTGGGTTGTTACTTTACTTGCAACACCAGAGAAGGCTTTTCTGAAGACATTGTAATTAGCCAAGGTCGAATGTAAAAAGGAGAAAGTTCTGTGAAAACCCAGAAGAAGATCATTCTAGCAAAAAGACAAATATTCTTAGGGCAAAACAAGCATAGAATTTTTAAGGATCTAAAAGAAGTCTAAAAGAAGTCAGCAATTCCCCTCCTGGCCATATATCCAAAAAAAGACAAAAACTCCAATTTGAAAAGATACCAACACCCCAATGTTCATAGCAGCACTATTTACAATAGCCAAGACATGGAAGCTACCTAAATGTCCATCGACAAGTGAATGGATAAAGAAGGTGTGGAACACATATACAATGGAATATTACTAAGCCATAAAGGAGAATGAAATAATGCCATTTGCAGCAACATGGTTGGACCTAGAGATTATCATACTAAGTGAAGTCAGTCAGACAGAGAAAGACAAATATTGTATGATATCACTTATATGTGGAATGTAATAAAAAAATGATACAAGTGAACTTATTTACAAAACAGAAACAGACTTACAGACATAGAAAACAAACTTATGGTAACCAAAGGGGAAAGGGAGGGAGGAAGGGAAGGAATAAATTAGGAGCATGTGATTAACAGATACAAACTATTATACATAAAACAGATAAGCAACAAGGATTTACCATCCTTATTGAATTGTCCTTGTTGAAACAAGAATATAGTTCCTGTATATTCAATATCTTGTAATAGCCTATAATGAAAAATAATCTGAAATATATATATATATATATATATAAAAAACTGAATCACTTTGCTGTATACATGAAACTAACACAATATTGTAAATCAACTATACTTCAATAAAAACAGATTTGTGTCCAATGGTTAGACAACAGAGGTCTTTAGTAAAGCAGACAATTAAGCATGACTGAGTACCTGGGGAAAGTCTCTAACTTAAAGAATCCAAACCAAACAAAGATAAGTTTAAATTTAGAAGAAAAGTAGACTGTTCACAGGAAACAAAGCATTAAAAGTTAAATCACAATTAATATCTTCAGAAATTTAAGATATGGCATCTATGAACCAAGAACAAGATTCTATAAAACACACAACAAAAAAAATGTGTTGGAATTAAGATATGGCATTAAAAATGAGGAAAAGAGAAGACAGAGGTAAGGAAATTTCCTAGAAAGTTGAACAAAAGACAAAGGCAAAAAAAAAAAAAATGGAAGAGAAAAGATAAGAAATTTAGAGGTCCTGCTCAGGAATAATATAGTTACAGGCAGAGAGAATGGAGAAATGGAAGAGGAGAAATTCACCCAAACACACTATTCAAAAGAATTTTGCCTAAGTGAATGTAAAAAGCGAAGGCTTATTAAAAGCTTAATATATGCCAGGTACTCTTCTAAGTGCTTGACTCAGAGTAATTTATTAAATCCTCACAACAATCTTATGTGAGTCTGCTACTAATATCATCATCCTCACTTCTACACCTAGGATCAGAATATCCAGACATAATATTTATGGAAAGTAAAGACAGTGAAGCCTACAAAAGACAAAAGGAAAATTATGTCTAACAGTGGATTTTATATACTTAATGTGAGAATAGAATAAAAATATTTCAAATAGGCCAGATCTTGAAAATTTTAAATCCCATCACTCCCTTTCTTCACAGCTACTAGAGGTTGTGCACAAAGTGAAAAAGTTAGAAGGAAGACATGGAATACAAGAGATAGGGGTTTTATCAGAATACAGGTAAAAAGAGGCCCTGCAATGCTGGTAAAGGAGTTCTCACAAGAACTACCATGTCCCCAGTATCAGGGCAACCAGAAGATTAAAAGATCACAAAAGTATCTTCAAAAATTTGAAACTATAAACTTTTAAATCATCTAAATATATTGAGATTTAGACAATTGACTGAGGATTTGGGATACAATTAATGATAAGTAAATAGAAATTATTTTATATGAAAATGAGACAACTATACAATTATAAGGGGGAAAAAAGATAGGCAGGACAGAGAACATAATCCAAAGAAGCATCATGGCTCAGCTGTGACTAGTGCTTACATAGTCAAATACTATACACATGGAATTGATCTGACTGAAACTGCCGTATAACAACACTGGGACAATGGGAATGGAAAGGAATGTTTTGTGTGTAACAGGGGCTGTCAAACGAGTGTGAAAAAGGAAAAGACTATTTCCTCTTCTTCTATAGTGGAGAATAAAAAATAATCTAATTGAAAAATAAAGATGTCAATAAAGCAAGTTACCTAGGGATATAAAAATAGCCCTAAATAGCTTAAGTAAATGAAAAAGCCAAAACATAGTCAAAAGAAAGTGTTCTTGCTGTCGTGAGGGGTAAGGGTTATAGGCAGTGGTGAGAGTTAAGAGATTGAAGATTAGTCAATGCCTTAAAGACTATGTGTGTGTAACTTTGGTAAAAAACCAAAACCAGAAAGGATAGGAAGGAAGCAGGAAAGGAAGGGAGGGAACGAGGGAGGAGGGAAGGAAGGTGGGAATGAGGGAGGGAACAGGGGAATGAAGCAGGTTCAAGAAGCTGGCTATTTGTGCAGTTAATGTTTACAGCACACAACATAGTGCATTATCAAATCAATATTTTACTAAATGATTTAAATCTTAAAATGATAAAATACCCTGACTTAACGTCAAAATCCAAAATGTATTATTTTAATGTTTTTCTATTTTCCTGATGCTATTGAACATTACTTATCCCCATGTAAAAACCTTTGCTCAGCAAACTCCATCCTTGAAAGTTAATTCTTATTTATTTATTCTCTACCCATCTGCTACATTTCAATTCAGGTAATAGGACTTGTGCAACTAAAATCTCCCTCAAAACATCATTCCCTCAGCAGGTGTTGCCCGTGAAGAGGATTGCTCCACCTCTGATAACACTGAACCTGCCTGTCCCTCATACTGTATACCTCGTAAGAGAGATTCCTTCTCCCAAGGGTTCCAATCCCAGAGGCCACAGAACTGAATAGATCTTGTATCCCAAGCTGAAGGGAAACACTAGCAAAAGTGAAAAATAAAATTGTTTGGGAGCTGCAAAACATCCAAATGGATATTTTTTAATCTGGTGAATGAATGACACATATTTATTCTGATTGTGTAGCTACGCATTCCGTGCAAGAGCAAAGAGCATGAAGAACAGGAATGCCAATGTATGCTCTTCTCAAGGCAAACAATACATATCCTGATTATCACTCTCAAAGCTTCTACTTTCTGAGGCACTCATCTTGAGAACTGAGCAGAAACCAGCTACAGTCCTCAAGTTCACATTGAAATGGGCCCAAATCCCAAAGCGCTTCTCCAAAAATTAAGAAGGCAGCAGAGACCAAAGTGGAAACACAGATAAATTTTCAAGAATTCTGCTTTGTCTTGAGGGTATTTGGATCAAAGAGGAGAAATCCACAGACTGTAACACCATTTGTTTGCAACACAAATACCATCCCTGTGGTTCAGTCACATCTATAGCACTCCATCTGCCAGCTGTGAGAAGGAAAAGGAAAGCAATTAAGCATACTATTAATCAAAGCTCTAAGTGGCAGGTTCAAGTACCACATGATTCATGATATGTGAAGAAAGACCTTCATAATGTGTGTTCTTCCTTTAAGTGAAAAACATGTAGAATATTCAGGATTATTTAAAAAAATGTTGATTTACTTATGGGCTAGAGTGGCCAGCCACCTGATTAAAGAATTATATACCAAATTTATTGGATTGGAATTGCCTTTCCTATTAACACACATGCACACACACACACACACACACACACACACACACACACACACACACACCATATAGAATGCTTCAACTGTCTTCTTTACATGCCATGACCCACATCCTTCTCATCCCCACTCCCTTCACCCTCACAAGGACAGGAAACATAGACAATGTGCCTAAAAGACAAAGATGACATGCCTAAAGGACAAAGAATAAGGAGAAAGAACTTTTTTCTTCATATAATTACCAAGTCTAGACTAGCAGGTAGGTGGCCTACTGGCATGATGTCAGTATTACCACTTCCAAAATAGCTGCTCTTCTGCTCACATATCTAAATGGTCAATGAGTAAAAGACAGTGAGTATATCTTTATTTGTTTGGCTGGAAAAAAACATAGGCTCTGCTTCCTATTATAATACCAAAGTCCATGAGCAATATTATACTTTAAGACTCTGCAATCAGTACTGAAAAGTTCATCATTGCACAAGAGCTGGTGTTGAGAGGGGAAAGAGATAGAGCACATAGAAACATTGAGGGCTAAGGGAGCTCTCTTAGGAAGAAAGACAAGGATGCAGAAAAAGGATTTTATGGTGCTAAACACAGGTAACACTACAATGCACAAAGTCCTGTGTTTTCGGCCCATGTCCTACTTCTCCAGCCTCATCCCGCTCTATCATCCTGTTAGTCACTGTGGTCCAGCCATTCTGGCTTTCTTTTTAGCTCCTCAAAGTTTCCAACTCCTAATCCTTTCAAGACCTGTCCATATGCTGTTCTTTTGTTGAGAATGCTCCTCCATACCCATCCCTTTTACTCACCAACTTCCAATGATCCTCTAAGCCTTAAATGTTGCCTTCTCAAGGAACCCTTTTCTGATTCCCTAAACGTTATTTATAGGGAGGTGGATGGACCTAGAGTCTGTCATACAGAGTGAAGTAAGTCAGAAAGAGAAAAACAAATACCATATGCTAACATATATATACAGAATCTAAAAAAAAAAAAAAAAAAATGGTCATGAAGAACCTAGGGGCAAGATGGGAATAAAGATGCAGACCTACTAGAGAATGGACTTGAGGACACGGGGAGGGGGAAGAGTAAGCTGTGACAAAGTGAGAGAGTGGCATGGACATATATACACTACCAAACATAAAATAGATAGCTAGTGGGAAGAAGCTGCATAGCACAGGAAGATCAGCTTGGTGCTTTGTGACCACCTAGAGGGGTGAGATAGGGAGGGTGGGAGGGAGGGAGATGCAAAAGGGAAGAGATATGGGGATATATGTATACGTATAACTGATTCACTTTGTTATAAAGCAGAAACTAACACACCGTTGTAAAGCAATTATACTCCAATAAAGATGTTAAAAAAAAAAAGTTATGCAATCCTATAATTCCCTGTATGTCTAGTTCAGAGAACTTGTGAAAACTATAATAAACTTGCAATTAAAATTATAATTAACTATATTTTCATATAATTTAATTACAATAAAATTAATTTTGCCTATTTTTGTTTTAGTATTCATTTCCTCCAATGGGATAGCTGTTTCCATCAAATAGAGGTGATTTTTTTTTTTTTTTTTTTTTTTTTTTTTTGCAGTACAGGCATCTCACTGTTGTGGCCTCTCTCGCTGCAGAGCACAGGCTCCAGACGTGCAGGCTCAGTGGCCATGGCTCACGGGCCCAGCCACTCCGCAGCATGTGGGATCTTCCCAGACCAGGGCACGAACCCGTGTCCCTTGCATCGGCAGGCAGACTCTCAACCACTGCGACACCAGGGAAGCCCAGAGGTGATTTTTTCCCCTGCTTATTCCCAGTGTTAGCCCAATGTCCAACACGTAGTGTTTAGTACATGAAGAAAACATCATCTTCAAAATTTTGTAGAGGTCCAACTTTTTCACTTCCTTAAATTTGAGTGAAAACCACATGAGAAATTAAAACCTTAGTCCAAAATTTCACAAGAAAAATAAACGTTCCTGAAATATTAGCTAGTGGGCAGCAATATGTTTTGAGATTCTATTCTATGGACAGCATATTTCTAGATATGTGACTCATCTGTGGAGTTTCTGACCTCTCGGTTCTGCCAATAAAATATAGGACTTTAATGAGAAAATGTAACTAAGACAGAAAACCTCCAACAGAGAAGACTCACCGGTGAATGTAAGCTAATGCAGCTGTCTTAGCGTTTGGTGATGAAGAGTACAAAAGAATCCACTCCCAACGCCTACCAGCCAATTACTTTGTGCACGGTATTTTACCTGTCTGTGCCTCATTTTCCTTGTTAGTAAAATGACTATAAGAAAAGTACCTTCTTTATAGGGTTGTGTTCATTTTTTTGACATATGTCTAAAGTGGTTAAAGAGAGCCTGGAATAAATATATTTTTATTATGTTTACATAAATATATTTATATAGTTAAATAAATATATATTGTGCTTAATATATTATTATATATAATTTATATTATTTATTATTACATAATTTATGTAATTTTATGTTATATTTATATGATTTATATAATTAATTTATATATTTATGTTTTATTATATATCTATATTATAGCTAAAGTTTACTGAGTACCATGTAGAATTCTTATCACCCAAACTAAGTAAATGCTAAAGTGGAGGGATTTGCCAGAATCTAGGAGAGTTAATCAGAGGAGATGAATAAGATGGTGAATTTAAAGAAAAAAATCTGAAGTTAGATGTGGACAAACTTACTACAATGTAAGAAGAGCATGTTTTTAACCAGAAGAAAAAGAAGCCTGAAAGCTCAGAGACAGAAGTGACTAGGTGAGCTTAAATGAAAAGAGGGAGGCTTATTCTATCTTAATATGTGTACCATAGATTAAAACCAGTAAAATAAGCAACAGGGCTTGAAGGCCTTGGGGCAGATGCTGAAGAGTTTGATTCAAGTGCTAATTAAGAGCCACAATAGTTTCTTGTGTAGGGAGCAATCTGATTAAAGTAATTTAGGGAAATAATAATTGTTGCTTTAATTAGAATGACTTAGAAAGGAAGAGAAATTGTCCATCTATGATTTGATCAGCAGCAGGACTCAAAAAAAAGACTGTAAAAATTGAGAAGGTATGTTTCTGGGAAGAGATACAACAGAATTGTATTAAAGTTTCCTAATGTATAATAACAGAAAATATAGAACAAGAAGGATCAGGGTATACTCTTATGCTTGTTTGTAATATAAATATGTAACTTATTAATATTTAATGCTGTTTATAATTCAGTGCTTTGATATTTTTGTTGAGAGAAGAAAAACTCAGTAATAGGACTCATAACCCATCCTTTTTTTTTTTTTTTCAGCCAAATTGCTAGAATAGCCAGCAATAACTGATGACAAATTAGACCTATCAGACATATCTGCTACTTTGAAGACATTAGCCATTAGGAGCTCAGCTGACTCACTGAATTCATTTTTACATGGCTTACCAAACAGCTGTCAGGCTTCAACTGATTTTATGTCACTTGGAAACCAAGAACTTAGAAGGTAAAAAAACCATATCACAAGGTTGACAATTTAATCTCACTCACCTCTGATTCTGTGATGGACATTGTTAAGAGATTAATGAGCACTTGTTCTATGACTTTTTATGCCTTATAAACACTATGTTCACTATCAATTCTAGTTTATCATCTGTTCATTTGCTCATTTTCAATTATCAAGTAACCCATATTCATAAAAACTCTACATGCTTTGAATATCTTATCTATAAGATGGACAAGAACCTATTCTTTTGGTGATAAATTATATTTGGACACCTCTCAGGAGAAAAAGAGGAAAAAAAGTAACTTGCACTAAGTACAATGTGTTGAGTGCCAAGATCTGCACACGTTGCTTCACATTTTATCTCGTTTGGTCCTTTATTGAATTCTATGAGGTAAAAATAACTATTCTCTTTTTTTCAGGTGAAGAAACAAAGGCTTGGAAAGCTGAGGAACACATACAAGGTCACATGGCTAATAAATGTCAGAGTTAAAACATGCAGTCTGCTCTGCAAACTTGGGATGCTTTCCCATCACACTGCCTCTCTCCTTCTCTCCTCATGCGGTCTACTTCCAACATTCCTAATCCTCAGAGCACAGTCATATGTTACAGAATACCACATCCACTGCCAATCTACAACCAGGTAGGGGAAACAACTAGCCAAGCAAGAAAACGTAATAAAAGGGGCAATCAATAGCCTGTGAGGCAGAGACGGACTGCCCTCTTCATCTGGAGTGAAATGGAACTTAACTCTTTTCACAGACTGTATGGCATCTTTAATAGTATTTGCAAAGCACTAGCCCAATGCTTGTGTATGTACAGATAAAGAGAGAATAGTCCATAATCTTAAAGGCTTACAATTTAATACAGAAGAAAATCTTCTTAACAGTGGGCCACACAAGAATGAATGAGAAAACTGCTATTTTGGAGATTAGAAATGCTTTCTATAATAGGTGTTTTGATGCAAGTAGGATTTTATTAAAATAGCAATAGAGATAAAGGTTTTCTTGATAAGTGGAGAAAAGAGTGCAAACATCTACCAGAGAGGTACAAAATGACTTGACATGTTTGGGAAGGATGAGCAAGCCAATCCAGATGTAGTATAATGTGTGTTCGTGTCTGTGTGTGTTATAATCTGGAAGTAACGAATTTCGTGACCCTGAATCCATACTATTGAACCTTAACTTTCTGGCATGAGCAAAGTCACTGGAAGGGTTTAAACCAAATAGTGACATAAGGACTGTATGATTATTTTCATTATTACTAGTATTATTATTACCCATAGTAATAATAGTAATAAATAATAACTTTTTTTAAATGCTTGTGAAGCACTTTGCTAAGCACTTACTGTGAATTTTTCATTGATTTCTTATAATTTCTTTTATTATTTTTATTCTAATAAATTAGAATCATTTTATTTCTATTTGATAATGATGGAAACCAAGTCTCAAAGAGATTATCACTTGCTCAAGTTTTCACTGACAGCGAGAAGCAGCTCCTGGTATCACACCCATATCTGTCTTTCTCTAGAAGTCTCTTCTTAACTACTGAGTTCGACTGTCTCTTCAGTCCATATGAAAAACAAGGTAGGTAAAGGGGCAAGCTAGATCTCAGCGAGCCTTGTCAGAAAGACCATTTGTTCAACAATTGGTAGCAGGTTTTTCATTTCCTTCCTGTCTCCATGAAAATTTTTACAAAAGTAGTTTGAGTGTTTCCCTCCCTTTTCTGTAGTTTGATATTCCTTGGTTTTCTATGTATGCAACACTGAGAAAAATACACTCCTTGGAGAAGGAAGAGGAAAACTGAGATTTCTGATATTTGGTTTCCACTGACATCTAAGAATCTCAAAGCAATTTATCAACATTACTTCCTTCATTCTCACCTCATCTCTGTTAGTGAGAGACAAGGAGCAATTTCGCAGACTAAAGAATGGTGTTTCTACTGACTACATAGTTTCCAGTAACGACTTCTTTCAGCCATTTCAGTATTGCTGAAAGAAGACATACACCAAGAGATTCTCTAAGGTATGGTGAAAATAAGTGATATTATTGACTTTAAAAACCAGGGCTAGCAAGTTGCAAGTCAGAGGTCTAACTTGTTTAATAATACATAGGAAAAATCTGGTTGAAAAGAAAAACAATTAAATCACATTCTGGCCAATTCCTAAAGAGACTTTTATAAGCCTTCTCTTTGGTCCACATTTTTTTTGAAACTAAATACTGAGGAGAGTGACAGGATGGGAATGAACGTGCCATGTAGACGATGGTGATGTTCTTAAGAGTGGAGTGGATAAGAGCCTCAGTTTTAACCACAATCTGCCATTTATTGGCTGTGTGATATTGAGAAAGTCATTTACCTTTGCTAATCTTAGGACAACAATTGTCTTAGGACACAAACAATAAATGAAGGCATGGAATACAATATTGTAAACCAAATATACTTCAATTAAAAAAAATGTTCCCAGTAGAAAGGAAAATAAAGGCATGGAGATCAACTATTTCAAAGTTCTTTTTGAATCCCAATGTTCATTATATTTATAATGCTATAAATTGCTTTTCTGGAACAGTTACTAACAATCTCTTTTTGTCCATTCATTCAATTCAAGAAACATGCATTGCAAATGTCAGTATTCTAAAATGTCTGCAGGAATAAGGCAGTTAGCATAAATAAATGTTTCAAGATGGATAAAGGATAATAAAATAAAAGATAATAAAAGATAATTCATGCCCTCCACCAAGACTGTCAAGGTCACATTTTTTTTCTTTTTTTTGCGGTACGCGGGCCTCTCACTGTTGTGGCCTCTCCCGTTGCGGAGCACAGGCTCCGGACGCGCAGGCTCAGGGGCCATGGCTCACGGGCCCAGCCGCTCTGCGGCATGTGGGATCTTCCGGGACCGGAGCACGAACCCGTGTCCCCTGCATCGGCAGGCGGACTCTCAACCACTGCGCCACCAGGGAAGCCCAAGGTCACCTTTTTAAAAAAGAACATAATGTGAGCCAAGCAAAGGACATCTACAGGCTAAAAATGTTCAGGTTTTTCCTTGCAAAGTTAGATATTTCATTCGATCATTCAGCTGCCACCTGCATCACACCTGCAGCTCTGCTTCTTGTCTGTCCTTTTAAACTAAACTTCTCAAAATAATCATATATCTCTCCAAATAAAAAACTTAGATTCATTTTATTCCAGACTGCTTTAAATCAGGAATATGTAATGCCTTTACTCATGTCTTTTCTTGCTAGGACCTTCTGCTAGATTTGACACTGGTGATCTCTCTCTCCTTATTGAAACTCTATTCCTTTTTTTTTTTTTTTTTTTGCAGTACGTGGGCCTCTCACCGTCGCGGCGCGGCATGGCTCACGGGCCCAGCCGCTCCACGGCATGTGGGATCCTCCTGGACCGGGGCACGAACCCGTGTCCCCTGCACCGGCAGGCGGACTCTCAACCACTGAGCCACCAGGGAAGCCCTGAAACTCTATTCTTTAGGCTTCCAAGAAACCTATCACCCTTGAATGTCCTACTCGGACTTCCAGAGTTATTTTGTAGGCTTCTCCTCCTCCTTCACCAACCTTTAAATAATAACATTTCCTCTGGCTCTTGTTTTAGCCCACTACCCATCGCTCTGCATGTTCTTCTTAGAGATTTCAAACACTCATATGTGGATAACAACTCTGACTACATTTAACCCCTGAAATCTTTTTGGAACATCACATCTAAAGATTTGCTAGTTATTTACATTAATGTGTTATAGGCACCTCAATCCTATGGACAAAGAATGTCTGTAAACCTGCCATTTCAGTAAACAAAATATGTGGCAGCCATAAAGCCATCAGTTACTGCTGCCACCTGATGGTGCACCCTGAAGGGAATATAAGATGGAGAAAAACAAGATCCTAGAAAGTTAAAATGTATATCAAAGGAATGATTTCATAAAGCCCAGACTCTGGCATCTTCCCATACATAAAAAAGCCCTAAAATCATTAACTTGAGATGTATATTGTGATCAGCTATAATCTTTTGATGTTCAACTACATGGTTTTTTTTCAGCAGAAACTCCTATACATCCTGGCTCCTCCTTTACGTCTTTGGAACAGTCCCTCAGAGCTATGTGAGAGGCTGCCATCCCAGGCTATAGTTCTCAGTAAAGCCTATGAATAAGACATAATTTAAAATTTTTAGGTTATGCATTTTTTTCAGTCAACAATCCCAATGTCCAAAACTGTACTTGTCTTCTTATCTATACTAGTTCCAATTTACTCATCTCAGCTCCAGATCCACCCTTCTTTTCCTTGCTTTATGATACTGGATCTGGACTCTGAAACCTCTGCCAGCCAGCTTATTGTTAGGCTTTGTTAATAGAGGGTAATGGAGGGACCCTGCAAAGCCACAGTAGAAGGAAGGGCTATCCTTTCCATATTCTAGTGTGCAGGCTTTGTTTTGTTGCCAGCAGATTGGTATGTGGGAGGGCCCAGATGTGTAGGTAGCCCCAGTAGCACTCACCCTCATGATCCTCACAGAACTATGGCCTGCACTCTCCAGCAAGTTTTTCTAACCACCCACCTGGTTATTCTTATGTACCAGTCCAACTAGCAACCTCTGGTGAGTATTTCCAGTCATGTGGAGGACCACTCTTACACACTGCACTACCTCTGGCCTGCAACCTCTGGCAAATTTCTTTGTTACTAGCAGACTGCATTTTCCTATTCCAGCCACCCCCTCCAAAAAGGTTTGAATTTCAGTCTTGTGGTAAAAGAAATCTGATCAATTCTTAGTCTTTCCTTGTTTGCTGTGCCTAAACCCTAGAGGAAGTAGCTGTTTTTTTCATTTGCTACTTCTATACCACTTGAGTTCTCTAATGTGAACATCAGGATATTGATCAGAAAACAATAGCCCCTAAAACTTTAAATGAGGACGTCTGGTTGGACTCAGATGAAACTGAGCAACTTGAATCTCTGAGACATGTTGAACCTCCCTTACCAGTAGCTTCCACTCTTCTGTCTGAGGAAACTACTCTTCTTTTGCTTCAAAACTCTGGGACAGATAACTTGTAAGCGTACACCTTAGGTATCAGTTACACGGTGAGACCCAGATGAAATAGATTATACTCCAAAGAACTGCAAGACTGTGAATCCTGGAGAGTATATGTGGGAAGGTGGAATATAATAACAGGTCAAGCAAAATGCATTTATATGAGTACACTTACTAGATAATCAGAATTTAATGAATTGGTCTCATGTACCTAGAAGTGTTTCTGATATCTTACTTGATTGATTGACTGAAACCACGATTTAATGGCTATGTACAATGAGAAGGAAATGTTAGGGCTTTCCTTGAAGGATGAGCAGGAGGGAATTCAAAGCTTAAGGAGACAGGAATGTTGGAGTGGATTAATGTGTGATCTGCACAGTCACTGACCAAGAAAACCAGAGGATACTCCCTTCATTCTGCATGATCAAATACATTAAAGATTCACACCCTCATCCCTGAAAATCTCTGCTTCTTCTCCTTGGTTAGCCAGAAATGACAACCGAGATGTAACAATTGAGATGGGCCCCTGATTTCAATAAAGATGATGGGATTCCTAGAATGGCAGGGACCAAGTGGTAGCACTTAACTGCCAAAGACAAGATGAACATGTTTGCCACAAAAGGCAGCAGGGATATCCCAGTAATCAAAACATTTTAGGGGATTAAGAGGTACAAACTATTGTGTATAAAGCAAACTACAAAGATATATTATACAACTTAAGGAATATAGCCATTATTTTATAATAACTATAAATGGAGTATAACCTTTAAAAATTGTGAATCACTATATTGTACATCTGTAACATATAATATTGTACATCAACTATTAAATAAAAATAAAGGTATAATAATAATATTTTTCAATAAAATAAATAAAGGTATAATAAGAGCACTTTTAGAAAAACAAAACTGAGAGAATTTTTAGTCATCAGATCTCACCAACGAAAATCTGATACTGGATCAGATTTTAAGGACGTCCTTAAAATTTTAAGGACGTCCTTAAATTTTAAATAAAATGATTGACAAGTGAAAATGTGGATCTACTTGAAGTGATGCAGAGTTCTGGGAACAATAAACATTTCAATAAATATAAAAAAAATTTAATATAATGTTTTTTTTTAAAACTAGCCAAATACTTAGAGAATAAAATAAAATACAAAATAACAATGTAATATGGGATTTGTAGTATTTAGATGTACAATGTATGACAAAATAGCAAAAAACTCAATAGCGGGAAATGAATGTATAGTGCTATAAAAGTCATTATAAATAGTGTTACAATACTTTTTGAAAAAAATATTTTGGCTTTTAAGGATCTCTGACAGTGACTAATTGATCACAGTGTCCCTAGTAATGAAACAGATGGGTGGCCTACCAGGATACTGTTTGAACCATATAACAGAAATAACTCTGGGTCTGATAGCCAAAACCTAACTTGAGTCATCACAATGCGAAATTATAACCTTTTAGTTAAAGCCTTTCAAAGACACAGAATCTCTTATTCTTTATTTTAAAAATTTATTTAAAATTTGTTTCATGCTTACAGAAATTTGTGAAAATGGTACAAAGAACTCCTGTATATCTTTCTCCCTGAGACCCCACTCAAGTTTTGGCAATGTTCCAGAAACATCCATCATAGCACTGGGTCCAATACAGGATTACACTTGGCACTTGGCTGTCATGTTCCTCGAGGATCTTTCAATCTGTAACAGCTCCTTTGTCTTTGATTGTCATGACTTTAAAAATTTTGAAGTGTGTTTTGTAGTTATTTTGTAGAATGTTCCTCAGTTTGTTGTTTGTCCATTGTTCCCTCTCCATTAGACCCAGGTTAAGTATCTTCAGTGAGTATATCATAAATGCTGTGTTTTTTTCATGGAAACCTATTGAGTGGTATGTGCATGGTGTCTATTTGTCCCCTTACCAGTGATTTTACCTTTGATTGCTTGGTTAAGATGGTGTCTGCAGATTTCTCCACTTAAAGTGATATTTTCCCCCACTTTATATTTAACACATGTTTTGTGAGAGGTACTTTGATACTGTGTAAAGTTCCATTCGTGACTCCACCTTCACCCACTAGTTGTAACATCTCTTGCTGTTTCTTGCCTCAATTAATTATTACTTCTGTGGTTGCCAAATGGTGAATTTCTAATACCATGGCCCTTTTTAAATTTAGTAGTTGCCTTTCTACCACAAGGAAAAGCCTTCCTTCTCCCCATTTAGTTATCCATTTAAAATGTTATAACTGTGTGTGGATTTATGGTTCTTATTTTATTTAATTGCTATAATCTGTTACTATTATCATTTACTTTGATGCTCTATTTTTTCCAGATTTGGCCAGTGGGAACCCATTCTAACTGGTTCCTATACCCTTTTGACATATTTCCAGCATTCTTTGAGCACCTCCTTACTTTTTGGTAACACAAGGTGTTCCAGGCTCATCTTCTACTTTCCCTACCCTAGCCTTAGAATCAGCCATTTCTTCAAAAAGCTCTGGTTTCTTTTAGTGGAGAATAGTATTTCAAAACTAAGATCTGGGTGATAGATGTGCTCACTGCTAGTGGGATGTCACTGCTCTCAGACATTATTAATGTACAGAGCTAGGAAATTACATACTATATAATATACACAAATTTACATCTATATTTATTGGAAACGATGCAACACAGAATCTTTTAATTGAAGAGGAATTTGGATCTCCTTGTAGAAGAACACTGCAGCAATGCCATTGGTATATTCCATAATTATTTCTTCAAGCCTTTCCCAAAGGGAACTACAGCCAATAACTAGAATGATAGTGCACAAGGAAAAGGGTAAACTTTCTGGGGATTACCAGGCATGGTGAATTGTCATTAATTCCTAGGGGCTCAAAATGCTATTGTAACCCACAAATCAAAGTGAGGATGAATAATGGTAAGGTGATGAATGGAGTCTTATCCCAAATTTGAATGATAGTGAACCCAGCAAATCCACAGATTCATCATGTGTTTGTTTGTTTGTTTGTTCTTACAGTCATTGAATAATTAAAATAGACTAATTGGAAATTAGCAGAATACCTAAACTGACCCTTTGGGCCATGGGGTAATGTCCATAATAGAAAGGCCCAATTGAACGCCCTTGGAATATTCATACAAGCAATATTACATTCCTGGGAGAATTTCAAAGATTACTGCCAACACTGAAAACTTGTTAAGATGCAAGGGTAGTAATACTTATCCCATGCTCACTTAAATAATACAGTTAGCTGGTTAGGAAGTTGGACGGATACTGAAGGATGACTGGATTCTCACAAAGTTGATCAGATAGTGAATTTAATTGCAGCTGTTTTCCCAGGTGTAATATGTTCACTTGAGCAAACTGATATGGCCCCTGGCACCTAGTATGCAGCTACTGACCAGGCTAATGTGTTTTCCTGCAACAACATATGACAGCAAACAAAAGTAGTTTTATTTTACCTGAGAAGGCCAAAATTACACCTTTACAATCTTTCCTCAGGGCTAATACTGGGTTGGCCAGAAAGTTCGCCCAGGTTTTTCCATAATATCTTACAATACAACTGTCCTGCTCTTTGTCACAACATAGTTCATGAGATGTTGGACATCGCAATATTCTGCAAAATATCACATTGGTTCACTATGATGACTGGATCTGATAAACAGTAAGTAGCAAGTACTTTAGATGTCTTAGTAAGAGGCAATTCAGAGAATAAGGAATAAATCTCATGAAAATTCATGGACCTATAAACTCAGTGAAAATTCTGGGGGTAAAATTGTCTGGAGTGTGTGATGATATCCTCTTGAGTTTGAAAAATGAGTTACTGCATCTCTCACAATCTACCATGCAAAAATAGGTACAACACACGGTAAGTCTTTATGGATTTGTGAGGCAACATATTCCACATTTGAATGTGCTACTCTGACCACCTACCAAGTCTCCGGTAAGTTTGCTGGGTTTGAGAAAAAGAAGGCAAATCCATACTGCAGTGAAAACTGATTTTCCACTAGGGTCTTTTGAGTGTAGACCTAATGACATTAAGTGTCTTTGGCAAATGAGAATGCTATATAGAGATTGAAAGCCTATCCATTTAACATAATTTGGCCATGCAATCTGAGCTTCCTATCATAAACTGGAACCTGATAGACCAAACCATGAGTTTGGGTATGTTTGACATAATCTGTAATCAAAGGGAAAAAAGTATAAAAGAATCTGGGTTCACACAGGTATGGAAGATACAAGATGTATGACCAGGTAGCTCACCCTCCTTTAACAATTACTCATGCTGTGTTTCTTCCTCTCCTTCAATACACACCTACAGCCTCATACGGAGTTCCACAAACAGGAAGAAATAAAGTGGATGGATGCAGCAATAGATAGTGTGACAGTGAATGACAGCAGTAAAGGAAAGTATTCCCCATGGGTAAAAGTTCAAATGGTGTATTTAGTTTTCCACTTTGGACTGAAAGATGGCTGACCCATAGGCAACTGCTGATGGTTTGATTGGATGATCATAGATTTGGAAGGAACAGGGTTGAAAGATAAGTATCCAAAAAAGTCTGGAAAGACTCATGTGGATGAGCCTCTCAGAATGGGCAAACACTGTGAAATATTTTTGTACCATGTGAATGTTCACTAAAGGAGGCTTTCAATAGTCCAGTGGACAAAATTACGCACATCAGTCAGTCCTTATCCATAGACACTTCATTACAAGGTAAATGAGCCCATGTACAAAGTGCCCTTGGTGGCAGGGATAGAGACAATGCTTGGGTTCAAAACTTGGACTTTCTGTTACCACATCTGACCTAGAAGCTATTACTGCTGAGTGACTAACCTGCCAACGGAAGAGATCCCCCCTGAAACCCCTTTCCAGTGTAGAGGAGAATCAGCCAGCCAATTGGTGGCAGTTGATTATGTTGAACCTTTTCCATTATGAGGGGTCAGAGATTCATCTTCAATGAAATAGACACATATATTCTGGATATGGATTAACCTTCCCTGCGCATATGCTCTTGCCAGCACCACCATTCACAGACCTATCTACTTTGCTATTTTGCAGAACGTTAATCCTGATTATCCACTGTGATAATATTTCAAATAGCATTGCTTCTGATCAAGTAAATCTTTCAAAGCAAAGAAAGTGCATACAGGGGCCTGTGTCCATGGAATTACTGGTATTTCCTCTTTGCTTGTTATGCACATGTGTTTATTTATATGTTGACTTTTTTTATTCTCTCTTTCTCTTTCTCTTATTATTCTACATACAAGTTGATGGTGACCAGCTTTAAAATGTAGTCTAGCACAGACCAAGATGTCCTAAATGTTTCCTTCATCTTAAATAAATTTTAGACAGGCTTTTTCCTGACTATAGACACCCCCACTCCAACTTCAGATTTTTTGAAGCATTTACATTAGAAAATTTATAAGTGAAAATCCTTTTTCTGTCCCTTTGACATAAAAATCTTTTAAAAAAACTCCTTGCTAGTTTTGCAACCCAGGAATGAGCTTCTAAAGGACTTAGGAGCCATCCTTTTGAAATGTAATCATCAAGGAAGATAGGGCCTATCTCCCAGTTTCTGTAGGAGGGAAAATGCCTAACTCCTTTAACACTCACTTGAACTATTGCAGCAGCCCCCTACTTATTTCCACTCTTTTTTTTTTCTTATTTCCACTCTTATCTCCTTCAACTTCATCCTCCTCTCTGCTACCTGAATATTCTATTTAAAGAAGAAATATGACATGTTACTACCTTTCTACGATCCTTGAATTTTCATCATACCTAAGATTTTACTCCTCAAACTCAGGCATGCCTATTATCACATATATAGAGATGTACCAAGAGAAACTCAAAGCATAAAAACATGGCACATATTTCTAGACCATCAATTTTACTCAAATATTTTGGAAGCAATTTAGCAAGTAATTTTCAAATTATTACTATATTACTAAGTAGACATATAATGGAGTAGAATCTAAAATTTACATGAAATTTTAAGCTAAGTGATAAAGTATCAGTGCAGTATTATTATAGCAGTCTCTGTTGTTAGGTGTACTTTGGTGAGAAAGATTAAGAAGCACTGAGGGACAGAATAAAAGCCAAGCTATGTAATATCACAAAGATTGCTGTGACTTGTCTTCCACCGATAGCCCAAGCTCATCTCCCAGCACACTGTCCCTTTAAACCTACCTCTTAGACATTTAGAATTGCTTTTCCTTCTACAAATGACACATAATTATATTGTTTCACGTTGTCATTGCACATGTTGTTTCCCTCACCAGATTGTTCACCTTGTGCCTTCATACACCAAGAGTCTTCTACCAAATTCATTTTCTATTCACATTTAAGATGAAAATGATCTGCCATCTTCATGTTTCCTTGACCCACAAGAAAATCTAAGATAAGATTCCTCCTCTTTGCCCACTACTACAACTGCACTTGCCATACTGTATTAAAGCCATCTGCCTACATATTTATCAATCTATTTATATTGTAAACTTTTGAGGAGTAGGAACAACATGTCATTAGTGTGTTATTCAACTATGTATCCACAGTACCTATCATCGTGTCTGTCACATAATTAACACTCAAAAAATGCTGTTTGAACAATAATAAAGTACATAACAAAGCACTGTATTAGTGCTTCCACCATTTAAACCTGAGTTTGATAACATCCCTATATTTTTAATTAAAAATCCAAGGCTCTCAGAGACCTTGGATCCACCAATCATGCATGTAAACACAGTTGAATCCCCCTTTGTAAGACCTTGTGAGTTCATGAGACATGCACAAAATATATATTACACATAGCTATAAAATTATGATGAGTAGATGACTGTGTTTGAAGGGCTTTCTCTACGTTGATTTTGCTCAATCTTAAAGCCATATCATGAGTGTCTGTGCATGTCTGTTGGCTGCCGTCGCCAGGCTTTTGGATGTTATTCGATTCTCAGTGCTTTTGTGTGTGACTTGGGCTTTGAAAATTAAGTAAATAATAGTACATATTTTAGTATTTTTTTTTAATTTTTAAAAATATATTCAACCTAAAATTATTTTTCCAGTACTGAAAAGAAAAATGTTGACAATATTTGCATAAGTATCTAACAGCTAGTTAAAAAGTATTTTCTCATATCAAGCAAAGTTAAAAGTACTAAAATACTTCTAAGAAATTGTTTTACTTTTGCTGGAAAAGTAACTGTTTTGTATGATTTTTCCAAAATTTGATTACACTGCTACTACTGATATTATATATTTATATAAATGGCTAGTTTACATATATAATTTGATATATTATAATTTATATAAATAAATAAATTACATTAAAAGTTACTCAACAAATAGAATTAAAAGGTTAAATTAAATGTTTATAGTTTTTCAGTTTTTTAATTTTCTTTTAACTTAAAAGTATTATTTAGTCATTCTTAACCCTGTATTGAATAAAGAGTAAGACTTCTGCTTACCTTTTATAAGTATGAAGCACAGATATACATATAGTATATAAATGGATATACAGTATTCCTAGTATTATTAAAATCTCATAAAGGAACAATTAGGAAAACGTGTCAAAAAAGGCTTCTTAGTGGGGCATTAATGAAAAACAAGATTGAGAAATATTATCTTAAACCACACAGTCAGGAAGTGTAGAAGCCAGAAATCAACCCTGTTTTGTAGCTGCAAATTCTATGTTTAAAAAAATCATCCCAGCTGGCTCCTGGTAATCAGAAATCTGATGGAAAAGTCATTCTACCACAAGAACATGTTGATTTTTTCACCTCTGCCTGGGGCCTCCGGTGCCCTCTTAATGGCCTGTGATTCTCTGCTCAGCAGAAAAACATTTTCTCCCCAGACATCCTGGGAAATACTCTTCTCAAGACCAAATACCTTGCAAATCACAACAGACCTAGAGCTTGACCTAAAATTCTGTAAAGTGCTTTCCTACCATCTGTGCCAAACAGGAGCTGATTAAAAGACAGTTTAAATAAAGTGAGTCCATACTAAAAGGGGGATCACCTACAGGTGGGACAATTCACTCTTCTATTTAGTATCCAGTCTTGGCAGGATGCCCACTGGACAGGCATCACAAGATATTCACCAATAATGCAGGTAAATATGGTTGAATCTCCCCTTGTAAAACATGCACACACACAAAATAAAACAAAAACAATATCCCTTATATAGAGGCTAACAATGCCTTCCTATTCATCTTCCCTACTTCCAAAAAGTTTTAGTGTATAATTAAAGATCTTTAATACTTTTTCAAAGAGAAACCAACAAGTCTTAGACCCGATTTAGTCATTCTACTATGACTTACACAAAATCATAGAAATGTAACAGAGAAGGATTTACCCCTTTGTAAGTCGAAGCTAAAATTACTAAATAATGAGATCATCTAATTAACACAATGGGAATAACTCATAAAATATAAAATTGCAGTCTGTGGGCATTCCAGAAAGCCAAAGCCAACAACCAAGAGGGAAAACTCGGTAACTCCAGGCCAAAGGCTGGTATAGAGGATTTGACCAATCTGGTCAAATGTTATAAAGTTACCATTATGTTCTATTTGCAGTTATCCTGGTCAAGTAGGGATGTGCAATGAGTCCTCTGAAACAGAGCCCCCAAGATACTAGATGGTAAAGACATCCTTTATTTTAAATAAAGGATGCCTGTATTTCCTGGAAGAAGTAAGGAAATAGATTTTGAAGAAGACAAGAGTTGAATATAAAAATAATACAAATGAACTTATTTAGAAAACAGACTCACAGATCTCAAAATCAAATTTATGGTTCCCGAAGGGGAAACCTGGGGGGAAATAATAAATTAGGAGATTGGGATTAACATAACACACTACTATATATAAAATAGATCACTAATAAGGACCTACTGTAGAGCACAGGGAACTCTACCCAGTATTCTGAAATAACCTATATGGGAAAAGAATCTGAAAAAGAACGGAGATAAATATATATATATATGTGTGTGTGTGTGTGTGTGTATATATATATATATATATATATATATATATATATACATATATATATGATTCACTTTGTTGTACACCTGAAACTAACACAACATTGTAAATCAACTATACTCCAATAAAATGTTTTTTAAAAAGAGTTGAATGTATATCCTTCATTGTAGTAAGATTAATTAGGAAAACAATATACCACAAAGTGGTTTCCACCCAAGGACTTCCATCACAGGAATACAGAATAGGGAGAAATATGTGTTTCAAGACAGTTCACAGCATCCTTCAGTTTTGTCTTTACTCTTCATACAAATTTAATAGAAACTTTGGCTTTCAGACACTCTTCTAGGCACAGGGGCTAATATAAATGTTCACATTAATAAATTATCATAATTATAAACATAAAGCCACCACCCAGGTCAAGAAATTTAGAGCATCAACAGCATCACCAAAGCCTTAAGCAGGCCTCTCCCCATTAACAAAAGTCTCACTCTTCTCAAAAAATAATTCTATCTTGAATTTATGTTGATCAACTCCTTCCTTTTTTTTATAGTTACATCAGCTAGGTATGTGTCTCTAATGTTATGGATTAGTATTTTTACAGTATGTAGTATGCCTGTCATTTTATTGAAATCTTCTAAAATAATTATGTCTGTAGGACTCATCCACATTGCTGTGAGCATCTATAGTGTATTACTTTCATTTCTGTATAGCATTTCACTGTATGAAAATACCACAGTTCATTTAATAATTCTACTGTGCAAGAACATATGCACTGTTTCCAACTTGAGTTGTTATGAATAATTCATCTATTCTAGTGCATATTTTTAATGCATATGATCATTTATTTCTGTTGATTTTATATCTGGAAGTGGATATGTTTATATTCAATTTTAACAGATAATATCAAACTATTTTCCAAAGTGGTTGTCCTTATTGACAATAACATCAACACTGTATATGAAAATTACTATCAGTCCACATCGTTTCCAACATTTATTATTCTCAGTCTTCTTCATTTTAGCCATTCTGACAGGTGCGCACTGGTATGATATTGTAATTTTAATTTACATTTCCCTAATAATTTCTATGATTGAATACAGTTTCATTTGGCTTCTTGGATAGCCTGTTTGTGAATTGGGTGTTCATTTTTTAATACATTTTCTCTACTGATTTATCAGTTTTCTTCTCATTGATTTGTAGGAATTCTGGATAAGAGTCCTTTGATAGTTACATATGTTGCAAACATTTTCTCGCACTACATGGTTTCCATTTTCACTCAATGATTACCTTTGATAAACAAGTTCTCAATTTTCCTGTAGTCAAATTTATCAATCTTCTAATTCATCAGTCTTCTTCTGTTATAGTAATGCATAATGTGTCCTGTTTAAGAAAAGTTTTCCTACTGCAATGTCATGAGATATTCTTCATCTTCTAAAATCTTTGTTGTTTTGCCTTTAATAATTGAAATTGATTTTTGTATACAGTGGGAGATGGGAATGGAGTTTCATTTTCTTCCAGGTGTATATCCATTATCCCACCATTTTTATTGAAAAGATAGTTTCTTTCATATTGCTCTGTATTCCAACATTTACCATAAATCTGGTGACCATATGGAATGAGTCTAATTCTGAGTATCTCTTTTCTGTTCTATTGTTCTTTCTTTCCTCTTATCCTGAGGATACCATACTGTCATACATTTTGTAGCCTCTTATCAAGACAATATCTATTAGAATGAGCTCCCTACCTTGTTTTCTTTTTCAAGTGGCATCTTGGATATATCTGATATCTATATCTATTAGATATATGATACCTATAGATAGATAGATAGATGTTAGATAGATAGTTGATAGAGAGATAGAGAGATAGGTAGAATTCTTATTAGAATATTTCCATCATGTTCCACTAAAAATTAGTACTAGATATTTGATCAATGAGATAATTCCAGAGAAAACTGATATCACTTCAGGTCTTCTAATCCATGAAAATTATATATCTCTCTTATTTATTTGATTTTTCTCAATAAGGTTTAGAACTGCAAAGATAGTGGAGAAAAAACCTTATGATTGTTTAGGTAGTAAAAACAATTTAGCTATTAAAAAAAGCTGCATATTTCTCATGAATAATACAACATGTACAAAGAAGAGAGAATTGCAAGTTTTAATAAAACATAGTTTGACACAAAATTTTACCTATGAAGTTGTTATTTGGGTGGGAAAATGAGGCATTCGTGAATATTCAAGGCTCTGAAATAATCACATATATCTATTAGAAAATTTATCTAATAAGATAAATAGATATATTTACTATATATTATATATAGTAGATATATCTATTTACTATTTATTTAAATATATATTTACTATATATAGTAAATATATCTATCTATGTATAAATATATCTATAATATATACATAGATATATTTAAAAATAGACATATTCTAGCCGATTGAAATAGAAATCAAAATTAAGAACTCAGGAAAAGGAAAGTCAAAATTTTTAAAATAATAATATAGAGCATTGAAAACAATTAAGCATGTCAATTAAGGTACTAAAAAAATGTGATTAACAAAAAAAAAGATAACATCCTGAGAAAAAATTTTGAAATATAAGGTTCTTGTGGTAAAAAATAATCATTTTAATAATGAATAATGTCTAATAATCTCTCTTCTAAGAAGTATGAAGGAAAATGGGAAAGACATGGTAGGTAAAGGGAAGAACAATTTCTTCCCCTAAATATGGGTAAGACGATTATTTTTAGCTTTTATTGACTATAATAATTAAGAAATTAGAAACTTTAAAATGTCTGGTAAATTTGAAAGCAAGCAGTAGTTTACTTAAAAATAATTTTAGAAATAAAACGAAACACAATCTCCTTCTATGTGATAAGCTTAGTAGGAAGTGGGGATATAGTGACCAATCTGACATAGTTTCTTGCTCTTAAGAGGAATATAGTTTAATGATGAAAACAGATGTTATGATTATATTTTGTAATTTTTTACTGCCTAATAGAACTACCTAATACTTTCAAAACAAAGCAGTGATGTTAATTATCAGTCATTGCTCCTCTTTGAATCTAAAGGGAATGCTCTGATTTCAATCTTAAAGTGCAATACTGACACTTAATTTGAGAGATAAACGTATTTTGAAACATCATAGAATTATGTATTTATTCTTGGTCTAATAAGATTTCTTCTTTTGTTGAGATATTATATTTTACCAAATATTTTTCCATGATTCAAAAAAAACCTTTTGATTAGTTAGTTAATATGGTCATTGCATTCATAGATATTTTTAAATGAATCATCCTCTATAGCTAAAACAGACTTCATATTGACTTTGGTGTTTTTAAATAAGCTACAAGTTTCAATTAGCAATATTTTGAGTTTTCTGTATAAATATTTACACATGCAATTTATTATGTGTTGTATTTGTTGAATTTTTAAAATACTATTCTATGGTGTTTAGAAGAGAATTAATTGTGTTGATCTCAAAAACAAGAATTCAGGACAGACAACGCTTTTGCCTGCCATTTTGATAGAGAAGCGAGGCTCTTTTTTTTTTTTTTTTTTTGAGTTTCCATCCTTCTTGATATTTTTTTAACCTCTTTATTGGAGTATTATTGCTTTACAAGGTTGTGTTAGTTTCTACTGTATAACAAAGTGAATCAGTTATATGTATACATATATCCCCATATTTTTCCCTCTGGCATCTCCCTCCCACCCTCCTTGTCCCACCCCTCTAGGTGGTCACAAAACACACAGCTGATCTCCCTGTGCTATGCAGCTGCTTCCCACTAGCTATCTATTGTACATTCGGTTGTATATATATGTCAATAATACTCTCTCACTTCATCCCAGCTTACCCTTGCCCCTCCCCGTGTCTTCAAGTCCATTCTCTACGTCTGTGTCTTTATTTCTGTACTGCCCCTAGGTTCATCAGAACCTTTTTTTTTCTTTTAGATTCCATATATATGTGTTAGCATACAGTATTTGTTTTTCTCTTTCTGACTTACTTCACTCTGTATGACAGTCTCTAGGTCCATCCACCTCACTATAAATAACTCAATTTCATTTCTTTTTATGGCTGAGTAATATTCCATTGCATATATGTGCCACATCTTCTTTACCCATTCATCTGTCGATGGACACAGGTTGCTTCCATGTCCTGGCTATTGTAAATAGTGTTGAAATGAACATTGTGGTACATGATTCTTTTTGAATTATGGCTTCTCAGGGCATATGCCCAATAGTGTGATTGCTGGGTCATATGGTAGTTCTATTTTTAGTTTTCTAAGGAACCTCCATACTGTTCTCCATAGTGTCTGTATCAATTTACATTCCCACCAACAGTGCAAGAGGGGTTCCTTTTCTAAGGGAGGCTTTTTTAGGTAATTTTCTTACTGTCTTACCTGGATATTTATCTTTTTAATTTTTCTCCATTTTCTTCTGTTAGTTTTAGTAATTTGTAGTTTCCTAGGGAAACTACACAGAGTAAAGAACAGTGAGCTGACTGACAGTGGTTAACAACTAAATGTAAGTGGAGAGCTGGAGCAAGAAAGTTCTCCAGGAGATGATGAAAGAAAGGAGGTGAAGTGAGAAATCAACAAATAATCTAATGATATAGTTTTTTTATCACTATGAAACAATGTATCACAACCTTAACTAATACTTTTAGATACTTAGTTAATTTTATGTGCCAGGTAGTGTTCCAAGTAGGGTAACGATTTATGGTTGTTCAGGCAGTATAGTGAACAATTCTAAGAACACCACTTACACTGGTGCTCCTGGAATTGCTTAGTGTAAATCCTGAGTGCCAAACACAGTGGCCTCCCCTTAAGCACTTTGTATAGTAACATATATAACCCTCAGAACAACCTTAAGAAATAAGAACAATTATTATCATCTCGTTTATAGATAATGGAACAGAGCTAGAGAGTGATCAAGTAGCTTGCCCAAGATCCCTCACCTAGAATGGGTACAGCCAGGCTTCAATCCATCTCCAAACCACCACACTACTACATGGAAAATGAAGTTTTGTTGAATTAAACTAATCTGTACAGAATTACACATTTTCCTACAGGCAGAGAGAAAAGAAGAAATCAGAGCAGGGTGATGGGAACAGGAGTGATGGGTGAAAATGTTAATTTAAAACTGTCTTGAAGGCATGAGTGGAATCAGAATAGATGAATAGGTAGAGGAAGGGCTCTCCTGATGGCTCTAACTCATCACCCAAGACAAAAGCTCAAACCCTATCAATGACTTACATTCAAATATATGGTCTTCACCACAAATGCATGCCCCTGCTCCTGTGCACCCAAAATAACCTTCATTATTCAAATCTATATTCAACATTCTCTTTATACAAAGTGTACTGAATCATAATATATACTTCAAAAAAGTACATATGTGTACTGTGTTCAACACCTGTTTTTCTTGCTTTAACTTCTATATATTAACAACCATAATTCTTCCTAAAGTATGTGTGTGTGTGTAAAATCTATCATGATTTATATGACTTTTGAAGACTCATTTCACTCAATATATTGCTATGATTGATCCATTTTGCTGTTCTCACTTTTGTTTATTCTTTTTTGACTGCTCCATAATATTCTATTGTATGATATAATAGAATTTACTTACGAATTATTCTATTAATGGATACCTGGATTGTTTAAAGGTTTTGTTAATGCAGACAGTGCTGCCTTGAAAATTCTTGTACAGAATTCTTATACTCTAATGATCTACTTTTGGATAAAATACTGAGAGGATTTCTTGTGTCATAGGTTTGTGAATGGTTAACTTTAGGAGGTAATGTCAAATTGCTATTCAAAATAGTTGCATCAATGTATATATCCATTAGTAGTGGATAAGAAAGTCCTTGCATTGGCATCCTCATCAATATTTGGTATTTTCAGATTTGTAATATTTTGTTACTTGAATGAGTACAAATTGGAGTCTTACTAAAAACAAAACAAAACAAATCTATGTGTATATATATATATATATATATATATATATATATAGATCTGTATAAAAATTGTATTATGTTTTACTGCATTTTGGTTTCAGCTGAAGAGCTTTTTATGCCACTAGACCAGGGCATGTATTTGGCATAAAAAGTAAAATCTAAAAGCAGAAGGAATTTATATTTTTCTGTCTGAGAGTATGTGAAATGTCAGTAACAGAATCACTTAACTTCACATTTTTATATATGAATATGCCATAATTAGTCTTAGCTCTATGATATACATAAAAATTTTAATGTAGAAAAAATTTTCTACATCATGAATCAAAATGATCATTGAGATGACTGAATACATACATATATATCTTAATCACATAGCTTTATGTGCCTCAAAGATTTCACTTAAACTTTTCAAATCAAAGTTATTTTTGAGGTGATCACATTTTTCAACTTGATGCAAAATTGTAAAGTAATTAAAACTTAATATCAATTATAAAATGAAATATACATATATACATGTGTGTATACTTATATCACATGTATTTAAATACAACTGAAAGAATACTGAAATTAATCAATTATGCTGTGACACAGATTTCCATGTTGCAGAGATTAAGTGATCTGATCACAGAAGGCTAAATCAGAAAATAAAATAAAATTAAATAAATGAAGTAGAATAATGAGAATTTGCTCTCTTGCTTGACTGGGACATTCATCCCTGAATCAGAGTCCTGGTTCTCAAACATTCCATCTTGGACTGAGACTTTAACACTATCCACCCCCTATTCTTGGGCCTTCGCACTCAGATTGGGATTAACACCATTGGTTTTCCTGGTACTCAGGCCTTGGATTTGGACTTGGAACTACAGCATCAAATTTCCTGAACCTCCAGATTGTGGATAACAGATCAAGGGACTTCCCAGCCTCAGTAATCAAGTTCTGACTGAAGACTGTATGCGGTGACACATCTTCTGTCTTGGTTGTACCTTCATGTACCCAGTTAAAAGGTACTCAGAGTTGTTTCTCTTTTCCTGGCTAGACTCTGATTAATATAAGAGTTTATAAGAGATCCATCAAGATGGTGGAGAAGAGGAAGTGGAGCTTACCTCCCTCCAATGAACACATAATAAATACATCTATATGTGGAACAATTCTTACTGAAAATTAACTGGAAACTGGGAGAAGGACTCCTGTACAACCAACAGGAGTGTTGTAAGAAAAGATACACACATAATCCAGTAGGGAGGGAAGAAAAATGATTGGGTTTGGATCTGTGCCCCTGGGAGGGGACTCAGAGGAAAAAGGAGATTGCATGGGTGGACACCTGTCTTGGGGATTGAGTGGGCTGAACCACAGACTAGGCGTCCCAGTCCTAGGGATCCCTAGGACTAACAGGAGGGCTATGGGAAGCCTGAACTCAGCTCCTGAGGAGCTCTCATGTGCTTGAAGCCCTGGGGCAGGTGAAAAGAGGTCTGCATTAATAGCTGCCAGGTTTCCCAAGCAAACACTCCAGCCCCACTCACTCCATGACACATTGTAGCACTGGACTGGAGAGAAGACTTGGCTGTGGGACACAGAGGCAACCCAGTAATGGGTGGGGCTGTGGCTGCCATTGTTGGCATTTACTCAAATAGCACATCAGAAGCAGCCAGATCTCTGACAGTGGCCACTCCACTACATACATGCCTAGAGTCCAGGAGGGCTCTGCCTACCTGCAGTGCAGCTCCACAAGATGGGGGCAGCAGGACTTCCCTGGTGGCAGTGGTTAAGAATCTGCCTGCCAATGCAGGGGACATGGGTTCAACCCCTGGTCCGGGAAGATTCCACATGCTGTGGAACAACTAAGCCCGTGCACCACAGCTACTGAGCCTGTGCTCTAGAGCCCACATGCCACAACTACTGAGCCCACATGCCACAACTACTGAAGCCTGTGCACCTAGAGCCCATGCCCCGCAACAAGAAAAGACACTGCAATGAGAAGCCCATGCACTGCAACGAAGAGTAACCCCCACTCGCTGCAACTAGAGAAAGGCCACACGCAGCAGCGAAGACCCAATGTGACCAAAATTAATAAATAAATAAATTTATTAAAAAAAAAAAAAAGATGGGCAGCAAAGGCTGAAGGCAGTGATGGGCTATGAGAGACAAAGGGTACTTGCACCCAAGGCTGCATGTGAGCAGAGCAAGGGAAACAAATGTGGGCACCTGCACAGGCAGCACATCTGAGACAGCTTGGACTTCTGTCTGTAGCCAAAAGGAGCTGAGCCCACACAGGTACCACTTGCTTCAGCTCTCCTTCAATCTGGGGCAAGTGTCCTGATGAAAGGAGAAGGGAAAACACACTTAAAAGGAGCAGAGCCAACTTGGGCCTGACCCTCAGGGATTCTGCTCCAGCAACTTAGTATCAGACCCTGCCCCTGAGAGGGTGGTGATAATCGCTGAGCAGGGCGGAAGTCTCAACTAATACCCAGTTCCAGCTCTAACTACTCCATCTCCAGCCCCACCCCCTACCAAGGTGATAGCTGCCAGCAGATGCTGAGGCAAGACATGACTTTCATCCACGTCAAATCCAGATACCCAACCAAAGGAATTAGTCCTATGCGGTCTGTATAGGAACACTCCCACATAAGAACATACCTTCAAGATCACCATAGGTAGCTGTTTCACCTAAATTCATAGAGGCAGAGAAAGTTAAGCAAAATGAAAAGGCAGAGAAACTACTCTCAAGTGAAAGAGCAAAAGAAAACCACTGAAAAATTAGTGAAACAGAAATAAACAATTTACCAGATAAAGAATTGAAACCATTGGTGATAAAAATAGTAACTGAATTATGAGAAAGGATAGATGTGCACAGTGATAATTTTAATAAGGAACTAGAAAACATAAAAAAGACCCAATCAGAAATGAAGAATTCAGTAGCTGAAATATAAAACACACTAGAAGGAACGAGTAGCAGACTAAGTAACACAGAAGAATGCAAAAGTGATCTGGAAGATAGACTGATGGAAATCACCCAATCAGAACTGCAAAAAGAAAAAAAAAATTTTTTTTAATGAAAACTGTTTAAGAGATCTCTGGGATATAATTAATCATACCAATATTTCCAATGTAGGTGTCCCAGAAGGAGGAGAAAAGGGGGCATTGAAACTGTATTTGAGGAAATTATGGCTGAAAACTTCCCAAATCTGATGAAAGAAACTGATATCCAGGTACAGGAAGCACAGAATGTCACAAACAAGATGAACCCAAACAGACCCACATAAAGACATATCATAGTCAATATGGAAAAATTAGAGAGTATTCTAAAGGCAGCAAGAGAAAGACAAAGAGTCATATACAAGGGAATCCCCATCAAGCTATAAGCTGATCTCTCTTCAGAAAATTTACAAGCCAGAAAGAAATGCCATTAAATATTCAAAGTGCTGAAAAGGAAAAGCCTACATCCTAGGATACTCTACCCAACAAAGTTATCATTTAGAATAGAAGAGATAAAGAACTTCTCAGACGACCAAAAACTAAAAGAGTTCATCAATATTAAACCTACCCTGTATTCAGTTTCCTCACAGTCTTGACTACAAACGTATCTCCAGCTACATCCTCCTTCAGATTTCTCACTCCAGTTTCTATTTTACTCAATATTTGGTGAATGTTTTGTGATTTCAGGTCTTCTTGGCACTGCTCATTTTGACTGAATTAGAGATAAGAGTCTATATAAGAATGATGTATAAAGTCAGACCACAATTTTTCTAGCATATATCTGGTAATAGGTACAACTTGTTTCCATTTCTCAGTTATTATAAATAATGCTGTCTTGAACATTTGTGTACAAGTTTTTGTGTGAACATATGGTTTCATTTCTCTTGGATATATATCTAGATGTAGAATTGCTTGGTCATATAGTAACTACCAGATTGCTTTCAAAAGCAGATGTACAATTATATACAATTCCTACTTGTCTATATCCTCTTTAGCACTTGTAACTGTCCATCTTTTAATATTAGTCATCCCAGTGGGTGTGAAGTGGTATCACTGTGGTTTTCATTTACATTTCCCTATTGACTACTGATATTGAACATTTTTACGTGTCTTATGTCTGTATATTTTCTTTGGAGAAATATCTATTCAAATCTTTTTCAATTTTTCAATTGAGTTATATGCATTTTCACTGTTTTAATGTAGGGGCTTTCCATTTCTGCTAACAGACTAATAATCTAGATACCCTAGATAATTAGTCTTTTATCAGAAACATGACTTGCAAATATTTTCTCACATTCAGTGAATTGTCTTCACTTCTGGATAGTGTCTATTGAAAAATAAAGATTATTAGTTTTGATGAAGTCCAGTTTATTTTTTCTTTTGTAGCCTGTGCTTATGGTGTCATATCTAAAAGACTATTGCTTAATCTGAGGTCATGAAAACCTATGCATAGGTTTTCTCTTAAATTTTATAGTTTTAGCTGCTACATTTAGATCTTCAATATACTTTAATTTTTGTACATGGTGTGAGTTAGGAGCCTGACTTGATTCTCTTTCATGTAGATATCCATAGACCCTCAATTCTATTCCATTGACCTGTATGTGTATTCTTATGCCAGTACCACATTGTCTTGATTACTGTAGATTTGTAGTGGGTTTTAAAAGCTACAGATATGAGTCCTCCAACTTTGATCATCTTTTTCAACATTATTTTGACTATTTGAGGTCCCTTGCATTTTTGTGTGACTATTAGAATAAGCTTATCTATTTCTGCAAAAAATGGCAGTTGGAATTTTGATCAATTCTGGTTAGATCAATTTAGGGAGTTCTATCATCTTAACAGCATTAAATCTTCCAATTCATGAATTCAAGATGTCTTTCCATTTATTTAGACTTTATTTAATTTCTTGCAATGATGCTTTGTAGTTTTCAGTGTACAGCCTTGTACTTTTTTATTAACCTTATTCCTAGGTATATTACTCACTTTGATGCAGTTGTAAATGGAATTGTCTCCTTAAATTCATTTTTGGATTATTTATTACTAGCATATAGAAATTAAATTGATTCTTGAATACTAATCCTGTATCTTGAAATCTTGCTGAATTCATTTATTAGCTCTATGTTTTCTTTGTGGATTCCTTAGGATTTTCAGTATACACAATCACATAATTTGCAAATAGAAATTACTTTACTTCTTCATTTCCATTCAGAGTGCCTTTTACTTCATTTTCTTGCCTAATTCTCCTGGCTAAACCTTTCACTACAGTGTTGAATAAAATTCCTGAGAGTGGACATTCTTGTCTTGTTCCTAATCCTAGGGAAAAGTTTTCAGTCTTTTACCATTCAATATAATATTTGCTATGTTTTGTTTTGTTTTGTTGTAGATGTCCTTTCTAACACTGAGGGAATTCTATTCTTCATTTGTTGAGTTTCTTAATCATAAAATGGTGTTGGCTTTTGTCAAACGATTTTTCCGTATCTACTGCAATAATTATGTGGTTTTCATCCTTTATTAATATGTTGTATTGCATTAATTGATTTTTGTATATTGCACAAACTTTGCATCCCAGGATAAATCCTAATTGGTCACATTTACTTTGAGCGCTGGAACAAATTACCACACATTTACTGGCTTAAAACATCACAAGTATATTATCTTATAATTCTGTAGGTTAGAAGTTCAACATGAGTCTCACTGGGCTGAAATCAATGTATCAGTAGGACTGCATTTCTTTCTTTCTGGAGGCTCTAGAGGAGAATTTGTTTACTTGAATTTTCCATCTTATAGTGGCTGCCCATAATTTTTGGCTCATGGCATGCTTCCTTTATGTATAAGCCTGCAACCGTGGGTTGAATCTTTCTTATATAATGTCATTCTTGACTGTGCTTTTGTCATCACATCTCTTTCTCTGACTCCTCAGCCTCTTTCTCCTACTTTTTTGGACCCTTGTGATTACATTTTTTACCTGGACATTTATTCCTATATCCTCCAATTATAACAATTTTGGTGCATAAATATTTATTCAAACCTAGAGTAATTAATGAATGAAATAATAAAACATTCATTCATTTATTTTTTATTTCCTACTTACTACAAAATGTAAAGAGAAATACAAATTTTGAAAGGCATGATAAATTAGCATTTCATAAAACAAAACCAAAAAAATAAAATGTGCCTCTGTAGACAGTGTATAGTTGGAGAATGGTGGTGGATTTATTCTCCAATCTTTCCCTTTTGACTGGATCCACTTATATTTAATGCAATTTAATATATTTGATGTAATTACTGATAACGTCAAATTCATCTCCCATTTTGCTGCTTGTTTTCTATTTATCTCATGCCTTTCTCTTACCCTGTTCCTCCATTACTACCATCTTTTATGTTAAATTGGTATTTTCTTCTGTATTATTCTAATTTCCTGGTTTATTCTTTTACTCTATTTTTAAAGTTATTTTCTTATTGGTTGCCCTGGGGTTGAAAATTAACCCTTAATTTATAACAATCTAGTGCAGTTTAATACCAACTTAACTTCAGCAATTTACAAAACTTTATTCCTGTATAAAAACGTTGTTTCTCTTCTACATTTTGTTGCTGCACAAATTACATCTTTATACAGTGTAAGCCCATCAACACTGATTTATAATTACTGCTTTATAAAATTGTCTCTTAAATCATATTATATAAATAAGAGTACAAATAAGAAATTACATTAATACTCCCTTTGTATTTACCTATGTAGTTACCTTTACTGGTGCCCTTTATTTCTTTATGTGGATTCAAGTTATGGTGTGCTGTCCTTTCATTTCATCCTAAGGGATTATCTTTAGTATCTATTTAATGACAGGTTTGCTAGTGATAAATTTAGTTTATAGCTAGATTTAGTTTATGAAGGAATGTCTTAATTTCTTTTGCATTTTTGAAGGATAGTTTTGCTGAATATTGAATTCTTTCTTGACAGGTTTTTTTCCCAGCACTTAGAATATGCAGCTTTTCTAACTTCTGGCCTCCAATGTTTGTTTGGTTTTTTGTTTGTTTCTTTTTACTGGAAATCAGAAAAAAAATATGTATTTATTCCTTCAAAGAGAATATATTCCATATAACAATAATTGGAAACAAAAAATGAAAAAATAAAGATAAAAAATAGAAAGTATTAAATAAGAAGATTGAATCTATTGGTAATGACTGCCTAGGAATTGGGTAAAATTACATATGAAAAGACAGATTTCCAGATTGGATCACAAAGCAAAAAAATTTTTATACAATTTTTAAATGTTACTTTCCATTTACAGTTATTACAAAATATTGGCTATATTCCTCATGTCGTACAATACATTCTTGAGCCTATTTTACACCCACTAGTTTGTGTCTCCCACTCCCCCATCCATATATTGCCCTTCCCTCCCACCATCCCACTGGTAACCACTAGTTGGTTCTCTATGTCTGTGAGTCTGTTTCTTCCTTTTTATATTCACTAGTTTTTTGTATTTTTTTAGATTCCACATGTTAGTGATATCATACAGTATTTGTCTTCCACTGTCTGACTTATTTCACTTAGCATAATGCGCTCCAAGTCCATCCATGTTGCTGCAAATGGCAAAATTTCGTTCTTTTTTATGGCTAAGTAGTATTCCATTGTATATATATACCACATCTTCATCCATTCGTATGTTGATGGACACTTAGGTTGCTTCCATATCTTGGCAATTGCAAATAATGCTGCTATGAACTTTGGGGTGCATGTATCTTTTCCAATTAGTGTTTTTGTTTTCTTCAGACATATACCCAGGAGTAGAATTGTTGCATCATATGGTATGTCTATTTTTAGTTTTTTAAGAAACCTTCATACTATTTTTCACAGTGGCTGCACCAATTTGCATACCCACCAATGGTGTACAAGGGTTCCCTTTTCTCCACATCCTCACCAACATTTGTTATTTGTGGTTTTTGATGTTAGCCAACATACTTGTGAGATGATATCACACTGTGATTTTGATTTGCCTTTCCCTGATGTTTAGTGATGTTGAGCATCTTTTCATGTGCCTGTTGGCCATCTGCATTTCTTCTTTGGAAAAATGTCTATTCAGTTCTTCCTATTTTTTAATTGGTTTGTTTGTTTTTATGATGTTGGGTTGTACAAGCTGTTTGTATTTGTTGGATATTAACCTCTTACAGGTTACATCATTTGCAAATATTTTCTTCCATCAATAGGTTGTCTTTTCATTTTGTTGATGGAGTCCTTTGCTGTGCAAAAACTTTTAAGTTTAATTAGGTCCCATTTGTTTATTTTTGCTTTTATTTTCTTTACTTTAGGATACTTCAGATCTAAAAAAATATTGCTGCAATTTATGTCAAAGAGTATTCTGCCTATGTTTTCCTCTAGGAGATTTATAGTATCTGGTCTTACATTTAGGTCTTCAATCTTTTTTGTGTATATTTTTGTATATGGTGTTAGAGAACGTTCTAACTTTATTATTTTACATGTAGTGGTCCAGTTTTCCCAGCAACATTTATTGAAGGGACTTTCTTTTCTCCATTGCATACTCTTGCCTCCTTTGTCATAGATTAATTGAGCTTAAATGCATGGGTTTATTTCTGTGTCCTCCATTGTTTATGATGAGAAAGTAGCTGTTATCTTATTGAGAATCCCTAATCATTTGTCTCTTGTTATTTCCAAAATCCTTTCTTTGCTTTTGTCTTTGAAAGTTTATTAAGATATATCTAGGTGTGGATCTCTGAATTCCTTTTTCATCAAATTTTGGAAGATTGATATTATTACTTCAAATGCTCTTTCTTCTCCTTTCTCCCTCTCTACTACTTTGGGACTACCATTATGCATATGTTGGTACTCTTGATGATACCCTACTGGTCTCTGGAGATCTGTTCATTTCCTTTCATGTTTGTCCCTCTGTTTCTCAAACTAGAAAGCCTCAATTGACCTATATTCAAGTCAAATATGCTGTTTACCAGCTCAAATCCACAGTTGAACCCTTCTAGTAATTTTTTTTTTTTTGAGGTACGTGGGCCTCTCACTGCTGCGGCCTCTCCTGTTGCGGAGCACAAGCTCCAGATGCGCAGGCTCAGAAGCCATGGCTCACGGGCCCAGCCACTCCATGGCATGTGGGATCTTCCTGGACCAGGACACAAACGTGTGTCCCCCGCATCGGCAGGCGGACTCTCAACCACTGCGCCACCAGGGAAGCCCCTTTCTAGTAAATTTTTAATTTCAAATATTGTACTTTTCAATTTCAGAATTTCTATTTAGTCTTTTAAAAATATAATTTCTATCTCTTCATTGATCTTTTCTATTTGGTGAGAAATCACTCATACATTTTTTCTTTTGATATATTTTCTTTAGTTCTTTGAACATATTTAAACAGCTAAATTAAAGCTTTGTCTATTAAATTCACATTTGGTCTTCCTTGGTGATATTTCCACAAGGATTAAATGAAAACTGACTTCTTTTTTGCCCTCTTGGGAACATACTTTCTTGATTTTTTTTACTTAACTTTTTGTTAAAATGGGCATTGTAAGTAATATAATGTGGCCACTTTGAAAATCAGTTTGCAAAAAGTGCCAGTGTTTTGTTGGTATTGCTTGTTTATATTGCTTTTGCTTCTGCTTGTTGTTTGTTTAGTGACTTTCCTGGACTAAGTTTGTAAAGTCTGTGTTCTTTGTAGAGTGGAGCCACTAAAGCCTCAGTTCAGTTAGTTTAGTAGTCAACTAATAATTGGACATAGATTTCTTTAAGTACCTGTAACCACTAAGTTTTCAGCTTTTCCCAAAGGACTCTGTGTCTGTTGGAGCATACCTTTAACACTCAGCTTGGCAGTTTAAAACTCTGCCTTAGCCTTCACTTCCTTCTTGTGCAGACCTCAAGGTCAGCTAGAGGTAAGAGTGTAGGGTCATCTCAGGTCTTTGCCAAGCATGCACATAGCCTTATCTATGAACACAGATCTATGCATATGAGGGAACTTCTGGATTCGCATGAATGTGTCAGAAATTTTCAAAGCTCCTCTGTATATTTCCAGAAGCTTTTCCTTTTAAGTTTTTGATCAACTTGTCATTTGTCCCAACTGTTATCACTATCTCAGGCGATTGCCTCTGATTGCTTTCAACAAATGCTCCCCTGGAGAAAATACTGTTTATACTGGATGAGCTCTGAATCAGATCAAATAATGACAAGTCTTGTAAGTGGTATTTTCTAGGGAACTGCCATACAGGTCAAATAATGACAGCTGAGAATGGGGGTTTGAAGAAGCTCCAACCCCATACACACTCTCCAGTGGCTGCTAGACTGCTGGTTTTCCATGAGACTCTATGGCTCTTTGTTTTCAAGCCTACCACAGAGACAAAAAGGATGGGGATATGGTAAGTTAAAACACACAAAGCTCATTGCTCTTAACAAGATTGAACAACTTTTCTTGAACAAATGTTCACAAGAAGGTTGAAAGCCTTTGGTTAATTCACAGAGTTCTAGAAATGTTGATTTTGTCCATTTTTCCAGGGTTCTCATTGCTTTTATGAAAAAGAGAATTTTCAAGTTTTTACACCATCATTCCCATTGATGTCACTTGTTTTCTATAGAGATACTAGATGATGGGACTCTGTAGCATAACATTCTAATCTTAAGAAACTTTTAGAAAAACTTTTCATCAAATCCTCCTGGAGAGTATACAGAAATATAAGCTGGATAATAGTACAATTAAGCAGATTCACAGTTAGGCAACTATATTACCAAGGAGTTGATCAATAAATTGGCTTAAGACTGGAAAGAGTTCCCCAGTGGCTCAGATTTTTGTTTTATATCATTCAGAAGCTTCTGAACAATTTGGATAAATATACAGAAGATTTTTAAATCAAATTTTCAGGAGTAATTTTAAATGAGGTATTTTGTTTTTTTTTAATATTTTGATGGGCTGAAACACTGAGTAACAAGACCCAATGTACAGTCCTGTTTCTGTCTTTTAAAATTTAATTGCCTTTTGCATATTAGGGGAAGAAATTTAATAGCAATCTATAATAGAAAAGGAAGAAGAGAGAAAAAGAAGGAAGAAAACTCACAGTTTTAGTTGACCACTGAAATATTAAGTGTTAACAATAAGGCACACTTATGGCTGGTGTACACAAACGTATATACACACAACTGCACTTATAAATATTAATTATTAATTAATTCAAAAGATATTTTTGAGTACATAATATATGTGATCTACTCTGTTAGACACTGAAGACAAAGATACATGGGAAAACATATGGCTTTGTCCTCAGTTATCACTAAAAATAGAAATAAATGAAAACAAATCATAAGACAATGCAATAAGTATTATATCACAGATAAGCACAAAGTGGTAAGGGAACACTCCAACAGAATGATTAATTCTGTTTGAAAGGAAAAGCTTGGTGAGTAAGTAGATTTTAACAGGCACACAAGAGTTTAAAGAGGATTCCAGGGACTAGAAATAACTTTGTATGTATTATTTACTATGTGTTTGGTGCTGGAGTAAAAAATAATAAAACAGGAATTTCTTGGCTTTGATGATCACATTCTAGTGAGACACCCCTCACCAGCTGAAAGAACTCCCTAATTTCCTCCAAGTGAAAATTTGCTGAAGGATCTTAGTCAGTTATTAACGTGGCAAAAGCACCTCTGTTGATGACTTCTCCCAGTTTCACAGTGGTGAAAAGGAAAACTTCAATTCATGCTATGACAAGTTCTATGGAAATATAATTGGGCATTATTCAGTGAATTACAGATGAATAAAAAAGATTAGAATCTTATGCATCTACTCATAAAACTCTAATATGAAGTCAGAACAGTCATCAGACTTTTAATTAAAGTTTGGAAAGTAGTTCTACCTCTATAATGTTCTGGATTCCTCTGGACTTCTTACTACACAAGCATTTTTTCATTGAATAACTGTAACAACTCTGTGCACTGAAAAAGATTTATAACATCACAGATTGGATGACAGATAATGGTTAAAGCTAAAGATGATAAATAATTATTGGTACCATTTGGACTCTTTGAAAAATGTCCTTTTAAGGAGTGCATTTCAGAATCCTACAAAAATAGAATTCATGCAAAAAAATAAAAATTTAAATTAGATGGGACAAAAGATAGTAATTTTAATTCACAAGGGGGATATAGATCTTATTTAGTATCAATTGACACAAAATTATAAAACAGGATGGTTTTTCAGATAAGCATCTACATTGATGAAATAGAATAAGTTCTCTATTAATCTCTTCATGTCAAAGATAGTAAATGCCACCAAATCTGAGTTATGAGGTCACTCTAATAGATTTTCCACTTTTCAACTGAGAAGTCTGATTACTATTGACACTGGAACACATTATACTCAATGTGGAAAAACACAGTGATTGTACATGCATATTGTCTATTTATTCTATTCAGGTCTTTCTGCATAATGGAAAGTGAGTTAATAATATAAAAATGTTAGTGGATGATTTTGTAAAGACATTAAGTTTGATGATCACTCTAAACCTGTAACAGCATGTTTTTTCTTGATGCCTGACTATTCCCTGAGGAGGGAGGGAAGATAGCCCAGAATATCTATACACACTTTTATCAGTGTTTCTCATAGAAGCAACTTATAGGAATAGGACGGAATTCCAAGAAAAAGAGTTTTAAGGGGGGTAGTTGTAGCAAATGCACTTAAATATTTGCCAAGTGCCTACAAAATACAACACACGTTTTACACATAGCACTTTACACGCACCCTATTTTAATCCACAACAAATGCTCTAAAAGGATTCACTCTATTTTCCAGATAAGAAAACTGAGTTAAATGTCTTGCCCAAACTGTAATCTCTCTATACTATTTCCATACTATCATTCAATTGATGGAAACTTAGGGAAAATAGTTAAATTGAGCCACTAAAAAGAGAGGATCTAGAGCAGACTGAAAGCTAGAGAGGTGCAAATAATATCAACATGGACCAGGATATGTTATACTGTGTGGTAAAGATAAGTATATGTATGTGTGTATCCAGTCCAAATTATCACCAGCAGTTTAGACAACTGCTTACTGAGTGTTATCTCTATTTATCTAATCTATATCAATCTCTACCTAATATAGCTAAACTATCAATTTCTGTCTAATATTCTCTAAGAAGGACAATCTTCACATGCTAAAAACTGAATTATTTTTTCCCCATTTTTCCTATCCTATGCCACTCAAACCCTCTACTCACTTAGCGACTGACACAAGGAAGGGTACAAGTGTAAAATTCATCTTTGACTACACCTCTCCCTCTCTCTAAACTCTGCAACCCTAAACCCCATTCAATTTATGACAGCCCTTTATTCTAATACAAAAATATCTCTTCAGTCTATCTATTTCTCTCTGCTTCCATTACTGCCCCAGCTTGGACATCACCATCTTTTGGTGGACTTTTGAACAACTTCCTAACAGTTCTTCCCACTCAAGTGACTTTTTTTTTTTTGGTGGTACGCGGGCCTCTTACTGCTGTGGCCTCTCCTACTGTGGAGCACAGGCTCTGGACGTGCAGGCTCAGCAGCCATGGCTCACGGGCCCAGCCACTCTGCAGCATGTGGGATCTTCTCAGATCGGGGCATGAACACGTGTCCCCTGCATCGGCAGGCGGGCTCTCAACCACTGTGCCACCAGGGAAGCCCCAAGTGACCTTTTTAAATGTTAATATAATTAGGTTCTTCTCATGCTTAACCTCCTATAGCTTTCTGATATTGTTAACATAAAATATATTTGAATATTATACCTCATTCCTTCACAAATAGCTCACAGATATTCCAGGCTTTGGAGCACTTTTCAGTTACTTGACCCAAGCTCTTTCTGGCTCTTAGGCTGTCACCTATTTGGCTGTTTTGCTTAATAACCCCATCCCAAAATTTTCTAGGCTAACTGCCCCTTTCTGTCTCAACCTACATATCACTTTCCCTAACCTACATACTCTTCTCACCATCATCAGATTTTCTTACATATCCCTAAAAAAGCAGCTAGCCCTTTATCTTAGCAATTATCCAATAACATATTAAGATTCTTTGATTGTCTGTCTCTTCCACAGATAATAAACTCCAGAAGGGGAAGGACAATGACTGGATTAATCACTGTTCAATGCCCTGTTTCTAACATAGTATCTAGCACTCAATTAATGTCTAATATTTGCTGAATAATTCAATAAATAGGTATTATTTGCAAAGCAAGGCCTAAAGGAATCTGTTCACATCAGACCCTTTTTGGCTCCTCCTCTAAGTTTAAACTCCTTAGCATTGTAACCAAGCAGGACCCTCTGGAGTCTTCCCAGAACTGACTCCCCCTTATGTTCTCCATCTGCCTTCAGATGTGTAGAAAAACTTTAGCCTCCTAGGCCTTCCCCAAGGTCCAAAGAGTACATTTAATCAGAGAAGTGAGAAAATGCAGAAAGAAAGGAAAACAGTCACACAAGACAAAATAATAATGGTCTAGCCATTAAACAAAATCAAGGACCTTTAGTTCCTCCTCAGCGGCTATAGATAATATTCTGAACCATATCCTTTGAGCTGTTTTCCAGGTACTAAAACCCCCACCAGGTGGAAGAAGTTAACTGTATGCTGCCCACAAGCATGTAGACCCTAGAGTGGTTAGAACCAGAAAGTTGATGATGTTGACTCCCGATTAGCTCACCACCAATGAATCAGAAGAATGCCCATGAGCTGATCACACACCCCCACAACCCTCTTCAATTACTCTGTCTTTAAAAACCTTTTCCTGAGAGCCTTCAGGAAGTTTGGGCCTTTTGAGCACTAGCTGCCTGGACTCCTTGCTTGGTGCCCTGCAATAAATGCTGCACTTTCCTTCACCACAATCTGGTGTAAGCTTTATTGTGTATGGGCAAGCAGACCCAAGTTTGGTAGCAGCATGACCTGCAAAGCCCTTTCAATTTGATTCAAACTTTTCAGTATCATCTCCTGTCATTTGCTCCAGTTTTGTAACCACAGTGCTCTGTTTACAGTTCTCTGAACAATATTTCCTCTTGGTTTTATACGTTTTCTCCTGTCATCCTTAGTACCGAGATATCTTTTTTTACCCTCTAACTTTCTAGATCTACTCAGTTTTCAACGTGCCCTTCCACTGTCATTGCTTCTCTGGACGTTTTTCTAAATTCCCTAGAGAAAGATATAATCTTGTCTCTTCTCTCAAAATACCTTGTACAAACCTCTGAAAAAGCATATCTAATTCTCTCTTGTGATTATCCATTTGCTTATGCACCTTATTTAGCAGACTCCTGGAGAAGGAATACAATCCTCTCTGAAGTGTCTCTGCCTCCACAGCCCCTAAGAACATGGTGGATACTCAGTTAATTTTGTTAATGAATAAACTCTCCATGTACAATCTTTCTCTCTTCTTTTTAAACTTGCCCTGAATCTTCAATTCCAAAAGACAATATTCTTATTATATTTATTCTCCAGATTTGTGGTTATCTAAAGGGTATATTAGGTTTTCATATGTACATTAAGTAGTCTTCAGCTCAACACTTGAAGCCTGATAGAACAATACCCTAAACACCATTAAAATATTCCTCACTCATATCCTGCATACATATAATCTTACACTTAGATTTAGTATTTTTATTACCAGTCTATTGTCTAATACTAGATTTAATAATAGAATCTACTGTTAACTACCTACCTTTCAAAATGCATGGAACTTATCTTTGGCTTTGCTCTTTTATATATTAGCAAGGTAGATGTACTTTCTCTTACTGGATTAATACACCAAGATTCAAAGAAAATTATGTTTTTTATTGTTCTTGCATTAGTACCAATTATTATGATATATGTTGCCAAAGAGTGGAAATTGAGGTGGGAAACACACCTTTAAAATGTGTCTGTTCAGCAAACATATCTGCAATTTCCTTCACACTTTTCTTGTGTGTCTTTTCCTGTACATATGTTCAGCAAACATGTTACATAATTTCCTTAACATGTTAATGAGTTGTTCAAAACTATCTTCTAAACTTCCAATTCCACCATAAGAGAGTAATGGGTACTGCACTTACCTCATGCTCCAAACAGCTCTAAAACAGGACAAAATATATAAGGCAACAGTTTTCAGACATTGGACAGTAGGCAGCTCAAGACTGATATTTGAAAGAAGGAAAATGTACGTGTGTGTCCCTGCCACAGCCATGAACACCATCACTGGGATCCTTTTGCTTGTTGCCACTTGTAGGACTGCTCTGCAAAGCACTGCAGCTTCACTAAGATGAAGAGGCCAAGCAAGATAAGTGTTTGACTGTTGAAATTATTGTAATTTGTGTCACAGGGCTCTAAAGAGGACTGAGCTTGGAGGAGTGGGAGAATTTCGTGTGAGGCTTCACCACTTGATCCAGAGCAAAACTGAACTGTACATAAATGTAACAAGACTCTGTAAGGCCTAGTAGAGAGATACTACTGTAAAAGTGGCAGCTGAATAGAAATTCCAGAAGCCCCACAGCATGTGGATGTGTTAGAATTCTAACCAAAGTGAAAAGAGCTCTCTGAGTACCCCAGGCATTGAGCTTCCTGGAGAAAGGCCTTACCTTAGGACTAAAGATCATTGTTTTCAAAGTGTGGTTCACAGACTATTATGGATCACAAGACTCTCACAGGGAGTCTGCAAAGTCAAAATTATTTTCATGAAAATACTAAGACATTATTGCCTTTTTCTCTGTGTTGACATTTGCACTGATGGGGGAGAATAAAAGATGGGTAAAACTTCTCACAACTTAACATCAACCACAACACCAAAGTCTACTAATAGCATTCATTTTATTCTTCACTGCCACACAGTCATAGTATGAAATTATTATTATTATTATTACTATTATTATTACTGCTATTATTGTATATGTATTTTTTAGTTCTATGTATGTCATTGATGAAGCATTATAAATTTTATTAAATTTTGATTAATAGTTTTGTATGTACATAAAGTGCTTTTGTTGCATACCAGAAAAACAAGAGTTGTTCTAGGAAAAAGCATTCATCCAAATAGTTTGCATTGCAAATTGACCTAATTTTTTTTCATGGAACATCAGTTTTACTTGAAAGAATAATTAACCAAAAACATGGTCATTTAGATTTGGATACTTTGCAGACATTTTCTCAAAACTTACTAAGATTAGCCTGTCTCTTCAAGAAAACAACAAAAAATATAGATGGCTAATGAGAAAATTTCAGCTTTCAAGTAAAAATTATAATTTTGGAAAACTTGTGTCTGCCTTCATGACCATGACAATTTCCAAATATGTAATGACTTAATGACTTTTCTAATAATATTGGTGACAATGAGCTTTTGATATTTTATAATAAAATGTATCAACATTTAGAAGATCTTCATAACTCATGAACCAATATTTTCCCAATTATCAATGCATGATATTACAATGGAGAAAATAGTCATTCATACTGCAAGATACATCAGTGGATTTTAATGTATCAAAAACCACAAAAGGTCATGGATATGGTTTCAGATTCCACATTACAACTAACTTCTAAGAAGCAAACATTTGTCAAAGAGAAATATCCACAATTATCTGAAAATGCTATTAGAATTCTCATCACTTTTCAAACTACATATCTGTGTGAGGCTAGATTTTCTTTACACACTATAACCAAAACAACAAATTGAATGCAAAAACAGACATGATAATCCAGTTGTTTCTACTAAGCCATATATTAAAGAAGTTTCGAGAAATACCACTCTTCTCAATGACATTTTCAATAAATAGTTATTTTCATAAAAATATATTCTTTATGTTAAAATTTAATCCATTTATTACCATATGTTTAATAGATCTGTAAATAAGTACTGCAAAATTTCTCAGTTCTAGTTTCTAAAACTGAATAAAATAATCAAGACCAAAAAGAGGAATCAAGATGGTGGAGGAGTAGGAAGATGTGGAGTTCATCTCTCCCCAAAAATGCATCAAGAATGCATCTACAGGGACTTCCCTAGTGGTGCAGTGGTTAAGAATCTGCCTGCCAATGCAGGGGACATGGATTCAATCCCTGGTCCCGGAAGATCCCACATGCTGTGGAGCAACTAAGCCTGTGCACCACAACTACTGAGTCTGCACTCTAGAGCTCACATACCACAACTACTGAAGCCCTCACACCTAGAGCCCGTGCTCCACAAAAAGAGAAGCCACCACAATGAGAAGCCCACACACCACAAGGAAGAGTAGCCCCTGCTCACCACGACTAGAGAAAGCCCACGCACAACAATGAAGACCCAATGTAGTCAAAAATTAATTAATTAATTAATTAAAAAAGAATACATCTACAAATGGAACAATTCCCACAGAGCACCTGCTGAACACTAGCAGAGGTCCTTGGACACATAAAAAGAAAAGAAAGATCCCCACATAACCAGGTAGAATGAGAGAAAGAAGAGGAAAAAGGAAGAAAGGAAGCGGGACAGGACCTGTGACCCTGGAGGGGAACTGAAGAAGAGGGGAGGTTCCCACATCCAGGGAAGCCCCCTCACTGGTGGGGAGATCAGTTAGGACAGAAGGGGAGCTTCAGGGGCTATCAGAAGAGAGCACAGGAACTGGTCTGGGACAGGCAGAACAGAGTGAGACCTACACAGATGGTCCTTACCACAGCCCTGCTTACCTGATCCTGAGAGGTGTGTCTGCTAATGCAGACAGGGGCTGGGTGCTGGAATGTGGGGTTTGGAGAGTAGACCAGGAGAGAGTACTGCTGCCAGCTGCGAAGAGATAGCCTGAAGGGATGGGAGTGAGAAAACCCACAACTGGGAATGCTTGTGGAGGAAACCCGGACCACCACAGAAGTGAAGCACTATTGCTGAGTGATGCACAAAGGGCAGGGCCATCATTGCATCTTTCCCCACATACTAGCTGCTGCCTCCCTGGGCACTAGGAAGTGTTCCCATCGGGGTGGACGCTCTTGCAACACTGGCACTGCTGCTTTGTCCTCTACAACCCATCACAGCTGAGCTGGACACTCCTGTGACACTAGCAGCAGCCACCTCTTATTCTGCATCCCATTCCCCCTCATTGGAGGCTCTCATGACCCCAGCAGTTGCTGTCACTTCCTCCATGATCCATCCCCGCCATGGCAAATGCTCTCATAACCCTGGTGGCAGCTGCCTCTTTCTCTGTGCTCTGTCCCCACTGGGGCTAGCTCTCTCGTGCCTCTAGCACAGCCTCCTCCATGCCCCCTCCTCGCAGGGGCAGACATGTGTGCTCCAGGGCAGCCTCAGGAACAGAGCCCTGTGGGTGACCCATGACCAGAGGTGGGGCTGAAACCACAGCTGAGCCCCAGGGGCCATGCAACGAAGGAAGAAAAGCTGAAATCTCTCCTCGCAGCTGTGCAAACTGTGACTGACACACCCATGACTGTCTTTGTAAACTCAGTGCCTGCTGAACATCTGAAAGGACAATGACTGCTCCTGCAGCCAAGACGGGTGTAGCTTTAACAGCTATAGACTCTGTAGGCACCTACATGCAGGGGTAGGCCAGAGTCCGAGCTGCCCTTATAACAGTGGGTCCAGATCCATTATTACTACAATCCCAGGACCTGACTTCAGTGGATCTATGCTGGTGGCCAGGTGAAAATATGCCTGAGAGACAGCAGGGCCAATTGCTGGCATACCCATGGCTAAGATGGGGCCAAGAGCAGTGGCAACAACAGTGTAATCAGAGAGCTCACACAATAGGTGAAAGGTGACACAACAGAGCACATCCATGGGTCAACAGCTGCAGAGGAGGAATACTCAGTGCTTTCCCTCCCAGTGGGAGTGCTCCAATCCCACCTACCTTGCACTGCAGATCAGAAACATAGCTAAGAAACAGATCTGGGGGTCTCTACTCCGATAGGTAGAGAGCAGATCCCACCCCTGACAGAGCAGTGACACCCATAGAGCAAAGGGGAGGCCCTGCTCAATATATAGTGCAGGCTCTGGTCACCACAACACCAGGCACACTCCCTATCAAGGAGATAATGGCCAGCATACACTGAGGAAAGAGGTGGCAGACATTTACACTAAAAACTGCCCTTGCAACGAAAAATGTTAACCCCATGCAGGCTACACAGGGACGTTCCCATGTAAAAATAGCCCTCCGAGACAGTCTGAGGGTCTGGCATCAGAAGGAAGAATCCCCCAGAGCATTTAGCCTTGAAGACCAGTGGGGCTTTAGTGCAGGAGCTCCACAGGGCTGGGGGAAACAGACTCCATGCTTGGAGGGTGCACACAAGGTCTCATGTTCACTGGGGCCCAGCACAGAGCAGTACCTGCATAGAAACCTGGGTACACCTACCTAGGGGTCTTGGAAGGTCAACTGTAGCTCACTGTCAGGGCAAGGACACTGATAGCAGAGGCCCCATGGAATATTGATTAAAATGAGCTCTCCCAGAGGTCCCCATTTCGGCACTAAGACACAGCACCACCCAACAACTTGTAGGCTCCAGTGCTGGAAATACTCTGCCCAAACAACAAACAGGACAGAAACACAACTCCACCCATCAGAAGACAGGCTGCCTAAAGTTGTACTGAGCTCACAGCCACCTCAAAACACATCCTCTGACACAGCCCTGTCCACCAGAGGGCAGGCACTAGTCCCTCCCAATAGGAAACTTATACAAACCCCAGAGCCAAACTCACCTACCAGGGGGCAGACACCAGAAGTAAGAGCAACTATAATCATGCAGCCTGCAGAAAGGAGACAACAAACACAGAAAGTTAGACAAAATGAGACAACAGAGAAATATGTTGCTGACTAAGAACAAGATAAAAACCTATGGGAACAGCTAAATGAAAAGGAGGTAGGCAATCTACCTGTAAAAAAATTCAGAGTAATGATAGTAAAGATGGTCCAAAATCTCAGAAATAGAATGGAGGCACAGATCAAGAAGACACAAGAAATGATTAACAAGGAGCTAGAAGATTTAGCAAACATAGATGAACAAAACAATAACTGAAATGAAAAATACACTAGAAGGAATCAAGAGCAGAATAACTGAAGTAGAAGAACAAATAAGTGAGCTGGAAGACAGAGTGGTGGAAATCACTGCCAAAAAACAGAATAAAGAAGAAAGAATGAAAAGAAGTGAGGACAGTCTCAGAGACCTCTGGGACAACATTAAACACACCAACATTCACATTATAAGGGTCCAAGAAGAAATAGAAAAAGAGAAAGGGTCTGAGAAAATATTGGAAGAGATTATAGCAGAAAACTTCCCTAACATGGGAAAAGAAACAGTCAAACAAGTTCAGGAAGCACAGAGAGCCCCATACAAGATAAACCCAAGGAGAAACAAACCAAGACACATATTAAGCAAATTGATGAAAATTAAATAAAAAGAAAATAATAAAAGCAACAAGGGAAAAGCAATCAATAACATACAAGATTATAAGATTATCAGCTGATTTTGCAGCAGAAACTCTGCAGGCCACAAGGGAGTGGCATGATATATTTAAAGTGATGAAAGGGGAAAATGTACAACCAAGAATATTCCACCCAGCAAGGCTGTCATTCAGATTCAATGGAGAAATCTAAAGCTTAACAGACAAGCAAAAGCTAAGAGAATTCAGCACCACTAGATGAGCTTTACCACAAATGCTAATGGAACTTCTCTAGTCAGGGTAAAACAAAGAGGTCAAACTAAAAATAAGAAAATCACAAATAGGAAAGCTCACTGGTAAAGGCAAACATACAGTAAAAGCAGGAAACCATCTATACACAAATATGATATCAAAACCAGCAACCATTGCAGCTCTATTTACAATAACCAGGACATGGAAGCAACCGAAATGTCCATAGACAGATGAATAGATAAAGATGTGACACATATATACAATGGAATATTGCTCTGCCATAAAAAGGAATGAAACTGAGTTATCTGTAGTGAGGTGGATGGAACTAGAGTCTGTCATACAGAGTGAAGTAAGTCATAAAGAGAAAAACAAATACCGTATGCTAACACATATATATGGAATCTAAAAAAAAAATGGTTATGAAGAGCTTAGGGGAGGACAGGAATAAAGACGCAGATGTAGAAAATGTACTTGAGGACATGGGGAGGGGGAAGGGTAAGCTGAGACGAAGTGAGAAAGTGGCATGGATTTATATATACTACCAAATGTGAAATAGATAGCTAGTGGGAAGTAGCCACATAGCACAGGGAGATCAGCTCGGTGCTTTGTGTCTACCTAGAGGGGTGGGATAGGGAGGGTGGGAGGGAGAGGCAAGAGGGAGAAGATATGGGGTTATGTATATGTATGGCTTATTCACTTTGTTTTAAAACATAAACTAAAACACCATTGTAGAGCAATTATTCTCCAATAAAGATGGTTAAAAAAAAAATCTTGTGGCCAAAGGATGTGGTTTAAAAAAAAAACACTACAACAAATTATCACCTCACACCAGTCACAATGGCCATCATCAAAAAATCTACAAACAATAAATGTTGGAGAGGGTGTGGAGAAAAGGGAACCCTCCTACACTGTTGGTGGGGATGTAAATTGGTACAGCCACTATGGAGAACAGCAGTATGGAGGTTCCTTTAAAAACTAAAAATAGAGCTACCATATAATCCAGCAACCCCACTCCTGGGCATATATCCAGAGTAAACCATAATTCATAAAGATACTTGCAGCCCAATATTAGTTGCAGCACTATTTACAATAGCCAGGACATGTAAGCAACCTAAATGTCTATTGACAGAGGAATGGATAAAGAAGATGTGTTACATGTGTACAATGGAATATTACTTAGCAATAAAAAAGAACAAAATAATGCCATTTGCAGCAACATGGATGCACCTAGAAGTTGTCATACTGAGTGAAGTAAGTCAGACAGAGAAAGACAAATATCATATGATATCACTTATATGTGGAATCTAAAAAATGGTACATATGAATCTATTTACAAAACAGAAGTAGAGTCACAGGTGTAAAAAACAAACTTATGGGTACTGGGTGGGGGGGGTTGGGGGGAGAAGGGTTAAATTGGGAGATTGCAATTGACATATACATACTACTATAGATAAAACAGGTAACCAATAAGGACCTACTGTATAGCAAAAGTATCTCTACTCAATACTCTGTAATGACCTATATGGTAAAAGAAGTTAAAAAAGATTTCATATATGTATATGTATAACTAATTCACTTTGCCATATGGCAGAAACTAATACAACATTTTAAATCCACTCTACTCCAATAAAAATTACAGAAAAAGACCAAAGTATGTGCTATCTAAAATATTGAACTTTAAATATAGAGATGTAGAAAGTAAAACGAAGAAAAACTGATATGCTACACCACCTTTAAAAAGCTCATGAGCATATATTAACATCAAAAAAAGATAAACTTCAGGCAAGGAGATTTTCAGTGATTAAAACATAAAGGGAACACACAATGATAAAAGAGTCAATTCATCATGAAAACATAATCTTAATTCCATCTACAAAAACAACAGCTTCAAAATACATGAAACAAATATGAGTTAATGAGATAAATTTCCAGACCCACAGGGTTTCTGACTGTAGCTCTTCTTCATCAGTAATTCATAGCAAGTAGAAAGAACAATCAAGATTATGTAGAAGATTCATACATTACCAACCAAACTGATGCAATTGGCATTTATAGAACACTAAAACAACTCCAGAATATGCATTTTTCTTGAGCAAACATGGCACATTCCCAAAGACTATATTCTGACTCATAAAACAAGTACCAATAAATTTTAAAGTATTAAAAATATATAGAAATTATGTTCTGACCTTAAAGAATTCAATTAGAAATAATAATAAGATATCCATGGGCTTCCCTGGTTGTGCAGTGGTTAAGAATCCACCTGCTAATACAGGGAAAACGGGTTTGAGCCCTAGTCCAGGAAGATCCCACATGCTGTGGATCAACTAAGCCCATGCACCACAACTACTGAGCCTGGGCTCTAGAGCCCACAAGCGACAACTACTGAACGCGTGTGCTGCACCTACTGAAGTATGCATGCCTAGAGCCCATGCTCCACAACTACAGAAGGCACCACAATGAGAAGCCTGCACACTGCAACGAAGGGTAGCCCCAGCCTGCCGCAACTATCAAAAGGCCACGTGCAGCAATGAAGACCCAACACAGACAAAAATAAATAAATAAATAAGTTTATTTTAAAACAAAGATATCCAGAAAACTTCAAATATTTAGATATTAAAAAGCACAATACTAAATATTTAACTGGTTGCAGAACAAATAAAGAAAATTGGAAATATATATCTGTAGATCAGGAACATGCACATATCATAATTCCTAACATATACCTAGGAAAGTGCTTAGAGGAAATTTTTTTTAATTTGAATTTTATTTTATTTTTTTATACAGCAGGTTCTTATTAGTCATCAATTTTATACACATCAGTGTATACATGTCAATCCCAGTCACCAATTCATCACACCACCACCACCACCCCCCCACCACTTTCCCCCCTTGGTGTCCATTGGTTTGTTCCCTACATCTGTGTCTCAACTTCTGCCGTGCAATCCGGTTCATCTGTACCATTTTTCTAGGTTCCACATACATGCATTAATATACGATATTTATTCTTCTCTTTCTGACTTACTTCACTCTGTATGACAGTCTCTAGATCCATCAACGTCTCAACAAATGACTCAATTTCATTCCTTTTTATGCCTGAGTAATATTCCATTATATATATATATATATATATATATATATATATATATATATATATATATGCCATATCTTCTTTATCCATTCATCTTTCCATGGACATTTAGGTTGCTTCCATGACCTGGCTATTGTAAATAGTGCTGCAATGAACATTGGAGTGCATGTGTCTTTTTGAATAATGGTTTTCTCTGGGTATATGCTCAGTAGTGGGATTGCTGGGTCATATGGTAATTCTATTTTTAGTTTTTTAAAGAACTTCCATACTGTTCTCCATACTGGCTGTATGGATTTACATTACCACCAAAAGCGCAAGAGGGCTCCCTTTACTCTACACTCTCTGCAGCATTTGTGGTTTGTAGATTTTCTGATGATGTCCATTCTAACTGGTGTGAGGTGATACCTCATTGTACTTTTAATTGCATTTCTCTAATAATAAGTGATATTGAACAGCTTTTCATGTGTTTCTTGACCATCTGTATGTCTACTTTGGAGAAATGTCTATTTAGGTTTTCTGCCCATTTTTGGATTGGGTTGTTTGTTTTTTTCTGTTATTGAGTTGCATGAGCTGCTTGTAAATTTTGGAGAGTAATCCTTTGTCAGTTGCTTCATTTGCAAATATTTTCTCCCATCCTGAGGGTTGTCTTTTCATCTTGTTTATGGTTTCCTTTGCTGTGCAAAAGCTTTGAAGTTTCATTAGGTTCCATTTGTTTATTTTTGTTTTTATCTCCATTACTCTAGGAGGTGGATCAAAAAATATCTTGCTGTGAATTATGTCAAAGAGTATTCTTCCTATGTTTTCCACTAAGAGTTTAATAGTGCCCTGTCTTGCATTTAGGTCTCTAATCCATTTGGAGTTTATTTTTGTGCATGGTGTTAAGGAGTGTTCTAAATTCATTCTTTTATATGTATCTATCCAGTTTTCCCAGAACCACTTATTGAAGAGACTGTCTTTTCTCCATTGTATATTCTTGCCTCCTTTGTCATAGATTATTTGACATAGGTACGTGAGTTTATCTCTGGGCTTTCTATCTTGTTCCATTGATCTATATTTCTGTTTTTGTGCCAGTACCATATTGTCTTCATTACTGTAGCTTTGTAGTATAGTCTGAAGTCAGGGAATCTGATTCCTCCCATCCCATTTGATTCCATCAAGACTGCTTTGGCTCTTCGGGGTCTCTTTTGTCTCCATACAAATTTTAAGACTTTTGGTTCTAGTTCTGTAAAAAATGCCATTGGTAATTTGATAGGTATTGCATTGAATCTGTAGGTTCCTTTGGGTAGTATAGTCATTTTCACAATATTGATTTTTCCAATCCAAGAACATGGTATATCTCTCCATCTGTTGGTATCGTCTTTAATTTCTTTCATCAGTGTCTTACAGTTTTCTGCATACAGGTCTTTTGTCTCCCTATGTAGGTTTATTCCTAGGTAATTCATTCTTTTTGTTGCAGTGGTAAATGGGTGTGTCTCCTTAATTTCTCTTTCAGATTTTTCATCATTAGTGTATAGGAATACAAGAGATTTCTGTGCATTAATTCTGTATCCTGCAACTTTACGAAATTCGTTGATTGGCCCTAGTAGTTTTCTGGTGGCATCTTTAGGATTCTCTATGTATAGTATCATGTCATCTGCAAACAGTGACAGTTTTACTTCTTCTTTTCCAATTTGTATTCCTCTTATTTATTTTTCTTCTCTATTTTCGTGGCTAGGATTTCCAAAACTATTTTGAATAATAGTGGTGAGAGTGGACATCCTTGTCTTGTCCCTGATGTTAGAGGAAATGCTTTCAATTTTTCTCCATTGAAAATGATGTTTGCTGTGGGCTTGTCATATATGGCCTTTATTATGTTGAGGTAGGTTCCCTCTATCCCACTTTCTGGAGACTTTTTATCATAAATAGATGTTGAAATTTGTCAAAATCTTTTTCTGCATCTATTGAGATGATCATATGTTTTTTCTTGTTCATTTTGTTAATATGGTGTATCACGTTGATTGATTTCCATATATTGAACAATCCTGGCATCCCTGGGATAAACCCCACTTGATCATGGGCTATGATCCTTTTAATGTGTTGTTGCATTCTGTTTGCTAGTATTTTTTTGAGGATTATTGCATCTACATTCATCAGTGATATTGGTCTGTAATTTTCTTTTTTTGTAGTATCTTTGTCTGGTTTTGGTATCAGGGTGATGGTGCCCTCATGGAAAGAGTCTGGGAGTGTTCCTTCCTCTGCAAATTTTTGGAAGCGTTTGAGAAGGATGGGTGTTAGCTCTTCTCTAAATGTTTGATAGAATTCACCTGTGAAGCCATCTGGTCCTGGACTTTTGTTTGTTGGAAGATTTTTAATCACAGTTTCAATTTCATTACTTGTGGTTGGTGTGTTCATATTTTCTACTTATTCCTGCTTCAGTCTTGGAAGGTTATACCTTTCTAAGAATTTGTCCATTTCTTCTAGTTTGTCCATTTTATTGGCATAGAGTTGCTTGTAGTAGTCTCTTAGGATGCTTTGTATTACTGTGGTGTCTATGGTAACTTCTTTTTCATTTCTGATTTTATTGATTTGAATCCTCTCCCTCTCTTTCTTGATGAGTCTGGTTAATGGTTTATCAATTTTGTTTATCTTCTCAAAGAACCAGCTTTTAGTTTTATTGATCTTTGCTATTGTTTTCTTTGTTTCTATTTCATTTATTTCTGCTCTGATTTTTATGATTTCTTTCCTTCTGCTAACTTTGGGTTTTGTTTGTTCTTCCTTCTCTACTTCCTTTAGGTGTAAAGGAAATTGTTTATTTCAGATTTTTCTCATTTCTTGAGTTAGGCTTCTATAGCTATAAACTTCCCTCTTAGAACTGTTTTCGCTGCATCCCAAAGGTTTTGGATCATCATGTTTTCATTGTCTTTTGTCTCTAGGTATTTTTTGATTTCCTCTTTGATTTATTCAGTGTTCTTTTGGTTATTTAGTAACGTATTGTTTAGCCACGATGTGTTTGTGTTTTTTACGTTTTTTTACATGTAATTCATTTCTGATCTCATAGCGTTGTGGTCAGAAAAGATACTTGATATGATTTCAATTTTCTTAAATTTACTGAGGCTTGATTTGTGACCCAAGATGTGATCTATCCTGAAGAATCTTCCGTGCACACTTGAGAAGAAAGTGTAATCTGCTGTTTTTGGATGGAATGTCCTATAAATATCAATTAAATCTATGTGGACTATTATGTCATTTAAAGCTTCACTTTCCTTATTTATTTTCATTTTGGGTGATCTGTCCATTGGTGTAAGTGAGGTGTTAAAGTCCCCCACTCTTACTCTGTTGCCGTCAATTTCCTCTTTTAGAGCTGTTAGCAGTTGCCTTATCTATTGAGGTGTTACTATGTTGCATGCATATATATTTATAATTGTTATATCTTCTTCTTGTATTGATCCCTTGATCATTATGTAGTGTCCTTCCTTGTCTTTTGTAACATTCTTTATTTTAACGTCTATTTTATCTGCTATGAGTATTGCTACTCCCACTTTCTTTAGACTTCCATTTGCCTGGAATATCTGTTTCCATCCCCTCCCTTTAGTCTGTATGTGTCCTTATGTCTGAAATGGGTCTCTTTTATATAGCATATATATGGGTCTTGTTTTTGTATCCATTCAGCAAGCCTGCATTGTTTGGTTGGAGCATTTAATCCATTATGTTTAAGGTAATTATTGATATGTATGTCCTATTATTATTTTCTTAATCGTTTTGGTCTGTTTTTGTAGGTCCTTTTCTTCTCTTGTGTTTGCCACTTCGAGAAGTTCCTTTAGCATTTGTTGTAGAGCTGTTTTGGTAGTGCTGAATTCTCTTTGCTTTTACTTGTCTCTAAAGCTTTTGATTTCTCCATTGAATCTGAATGAGATCCGTGCCGGGTAGAGTAATTTTGGTTGTAGGTTCTTCCCTTTCATCACTTTAAGTATATCATGTCACTCCCTTCTGGTTTATAGAGTTTCGGCTGAGAAATCAGCTGTTGACCTTATGGGAGTTCCTTTGTATGTTATTTGTCATTTTTCCCTTGCTGCTTTCAAAAATTTTTATTTGTCTTTAATTTTTGCCAATTGATTACTATGTGTCTCGGAGTGTTTCTCCTTGGGTTTATCCTGTATGGGACTCCCTGCACTTCCTGTACTTGGGTGGCTATTTCCTTTCCCATGATAGCAAAGTTTACAACTATACTCTCTTCAAATATTTTCTTGGGGCCTTTCTCTCTCTCTTCTCCTTCTGGGACCCCTATAATGTGAGTGTTGTTGCGTTTAATGTTGTCCCAGAGGGCTCTTAGGCTGTCTTCATTTCTTTTCATTCTTTTTTCTTTATTCTGTTCCACAGCAGTGAATTCCACCATTCTGTCTTCCAGGTGATTTATCCGTTCTTCTGCCTCAGTTATTCTTCTATTGATTCCTTGTAGTGTATTTTTCATTTCAGTTATTGTATTGTTCATCTCTGTTTGTTTGTTCTTTAATTCTTCTAGATCTTTGTTAAACATTTCTTGCATCTTCTCGATCTTTGCCTCCATTCTTTTCCTGAGGTCCTGTATCATCTTCACTATCATTATTCTGAATTCTTTTTCTGGAAGGTTGCCTATCTCCATTTCATTTAGTTATTTTTCTTGGGTTTTATTTTCTTCCTTCATCTGGTACATAGCCCTCTGACTTTTCATCTTGTCTATCTTTTTGTGAATGTGATTTTCATTCCACAGGCTGCAGGATTGTAGTTCTTCTTGCTTCTGCTGTCTGCCTTCTGGTTTGTATCCATTTTAACTCAGTTGTTAAATTATATGGTCACAGGATATGCACTTGTTTAATTTTGGTAGATAATGTTAAACAATTTTCCAAAGTGATGGTAGCAATTTACACTCTCATTCAAGAATGTGAGTTTCAGCTGCTTCACATCCTTGCCCCATTGGCTGGTTGGAGGACCACTGGGACTACCAGGAGGGCAGTGGGAAGCCTTTCCACACAAGGGCTTGGCTGCAGGCAGTGTGGAGAGAGGTCTGCTCCACTGGTTGATTGATTTCCCACAGACCACTTCAGCATGCATCCCAGTCTTATTCCAGCAAATGCTCAGGCCTCAGCTTAGTCCATGTCACAGTACCTGGCACCCTCCCCACTGGTAACCACTAGTTTTTTCTCTATATCTGTAAGTCTGTTTCTGTTTTGAGATATATATATATATATATATATATATATATATATATATATATATATTTTAATTTTAGAGTCAACAAAAATGTGATATCACACAGTATTTATCTTTCTCTCTCTGACTTACTTCACAAAGTATAATACCCTCTAGGTACATCCACATTGCTGCAAATGGCAATTTGTTCTTTTTTTATGACTGAGTAGTATTCAGTTGTGTGTGTGTGTATGTGTATATATATGTGTGTGTGTGTGTGTGTGTGTGTGTGTGTGTGTGTATATATACATCTCACATGTTCTTTATCCATTCATCTGTTGATGAGCACTTGGGTTGCTTCCATACCTTGGCTATTGTAAATAGCACTGTATATACACTGGGGTGCATGTGTCTTTTTGATTTAGTGTTTTCATTTTTTCCAGATATATACACATGAGTGGAACTGCTGGATCGTATGGTAGTTCTCTTTTCAGTTTTTTGAGGAACCTCCATTTTGTTTTCTATATTGGCTGTACCAATTTACATTCACACCAACAGTGTACAAGAGATCTCTTTTCTCCACATCCTTGCCAATATTTGTGATTTATAGACTTTTTGATGATAGTCGTTCTGACAGGTATGAGATGATATCTCATTGCCTTGATTTGTAAGTCTATTTTTTTGTAGATAATCACTTTTTTTCTGTTAAAATGTGACAGATTTTCTATAAAGGTGTATGTCACCAAGTAAGCCTAATAACATTTGTAAAACAGCTAAATATCATATACTGACAATAAAATCATCTATATGTGAAATATTCCATATTTCATTAAGAAAATAATGACTAATATGTAATATGCCCTCTTACAGCTATATCCTCCTCAGAAAATGGTATAACAATAGGATCATTTCTCCAACCTTTATGCCTTACCACAGATAATGTTCTATCAGATTTTATCTTTCTCATTATCATATGTAAATGGAAGGAACAAGGTGATCAATGTACCTTTGTGCATTTCAGTCACCAGAGTAATTCATAGTGGCCCTAAATGACAATAATAATATCTTAATATGTTCTTTTTTTTACAAATTTTATTTAAAGCTATATCATGGAAATTAGGCCTATAATAGTCCATGAAAAAAATAACTACTCTTTCTAGGACTCTTTGTCTATTTCCCATTTAATATGGATTTTTATTAATGTTCATTATAATTTCACATAAGCATGAAGAAACTAACATTTTATTGCAATTTTTAAGGGAGAAAAAGTAAGAGCAATATCTTACTCAAAACAACCTAAGTGGTACTATGGGGAAAAAGTCATTTTCTGAAACTATGCACTTATTCTCCATATTTCAAATTCATGCCCTGAGAAGCACAGGTAATCAATAAATGCTGACTAATTATGATGATGATGCTACATGTCAGAGAAAAGGCATTAAATTAAAGATACACACATTAATGTGTGTTTGGTTGATTGTGTGTGTGTGTGTGTGTGACTTGTGCAAGAATATTTTTCAGATGTATGGTCAAAATAGCCAGGTGAGATCTTGTCTAAGAGAAACTGTTTATTTGAGTTATTCCTAAACAGAGTTCCTTTGAAAAGGTCTCTATCAAAATAAGCTAGCATGATTGAACATATTTGTAGTAAGAATGCAATCTCAGATAAAACCCCCCAAGATTGCAATGGAAACAAACATTTTTCACTAATAGGTTGAAACCAAGTCATGTTTATTTTCTGAAGAAAAATGGCTTATTTAACAAATGCTTGTCAGCAGGGGCCAAAGCAGCTGATGAGAGGTGGAGTTGGAAATAAAAATTAATTTTTTGAAACTTAGTTCAAAATCAAATGCATTAAATCATACAGCCTTTCCAAAAAGCCTGACTTCTTGGAAAGAGAATGAAATCAGTTTACTTAAATGAAGAAAGAAACAATTTTTATTTGTTTATAGTTGAATCTATCTCTCCAAGTCCACTCCCAATTTCAGGGGGAAAAAGTCAATGCCAGTTTCAGGTACTTTTATATTTACAGTCATAACAAAAGAAGACACTACTTGTGACTGCCTACTATGTTCCTGGCACTTTATCTCACATTAAAGCCTAGAGCAGAATAACTAATACATTGCTGCTGACAGGGACAATGTCAGCTGTCATATTCTCTTAACTCTTGCTCCACTACAAAGGGGTTGCGTCCTAGTTTACTTGATATCTGACAATGCCACCACCTTTACCTCCACACCTAGCCCTGATACTGAGCAGGACCCTGTGGGGCTCTTGGGCACAAAAGCCTTTCTGTGTCCCCTATTTCTTTCTTTTTTTTTTTTTAACATCTTTATTGGGGTACAATTGCTTTACAATGGTGTGTTAGTTTCTGCTTTATAACAAAGTGAATCAGTTATATATATACATATATTCCCATATCTCTTCCCTCTTGTGCCTCTCTCCCTCCCACCCTCCCTACCCTATTTCTTAATTACAGGAAATAGGCTTCATTCAGCCTCCATGACCTCCCCTGGGTTCCAAGGTGCAGGTTCAAACAGTTGCAAATTAAGGAAAGGAGAAGATGTGGATACAAGGCAGGAACAGTCAAAAGAAACAATAGTATAGACTTGGGGCAGGGTCCTGGTTCCCCCTCAAGGGATACACATAGCAATATCTTTGAGCTGTTTAGCAGACACTGAAACCCCCACCAGGCGGGAGAAGTTATCGGTATGCTGCCCACAAGCACATGGACCCCAGACCTGTTGGAACCAGAAGATTGATGATGTTGACCCCACTTACCTCACCACCAACCAATCAGAAGAATGTCCACAAGCTAATCACATGTTCTTTGAACCATATAAACTATAAAACTCCTCAACTACCCCCTCCAGGTTGGGACACACAGTTTTGAGGGCAGTAGCCCATTGAGGCCCCCTTTGCCTCGCAAAGCAATGAGGCTATTCTTTTCTACTTCACCCAAAACTCTGTCTCAGAGAATTAATTCAGTGTCAGGGTACAGAGGCCAGATTCATCTTCAGCCCCACCACCTGCTCTGTGGCTTCTCTTAAAAATTCACAGAAAGCAAACTGTGTGATCTCAACCACCTGTCCATCATCACCTAAACAAGAGTTTGTTTTTTTTTTAATTTCACCAAAACGATACTTGTTATGACAATAATGTTATTCCTATTGGTTAAAGATAAGATGTAGGATGCAAACAATAGGCAGATTTAAATGTGGACACCAATATTTCATTTTCATACAATTTTCATGGGTCACAAAGTATTATTTTTTCTTTGAAATTTTTCTCCAACCATAAAAAATGCAGGAGTTAATCTTACTCTCAGAACATACAAAACAGGTAACATGCTGACATTGACCACTAGGCTTCAGTTTGCCAAGCCCTGTTCCAGAGAAGAGATTGAAGGTAGCAAGTGATAAATCAGGGAATCCATCTAAAAGACTATTACAGAAATCTATGCAATAGATGATGGTAACTTGAACGAATGTTTTGGTGTAATGATGGAAACAAGAAAATGAAAGTTACATGTATTTCAGACAAAACAGATAAGACCTAGTGATGTATTAACTTTAAACAGTCCATATTCTATGTTGTTTTGTTCCAGTGAAGATGCTTCACATTTAGAAAGAAGATAAAGTCTCTTAGGATATTAGAGAATTTAATGAGAGATTCTTGTTTGTTTGGTTTTGTTTGCAAATTACCCATGATACTGCTGATCTTGAAACTAGGGCCATGTTTCTTGTTACAAACCACACAGGACATAAACCTTTAGGGACAAAGGGAGTAGTTGGGATTAGGGAAGATCTCACAGCAGACATAGTATTTGATCTTACAATTAGAGGAAACAGCCTAAGCAAATATGTAGAGTTATAAAAATATGCTGTATGGGGAAATTTTCAAATAGCCCTGCAAGAGAAAGGGCTATAAAAGAGTGAGATATGAAAGATAATATTGAACTTGAGTATAGAGTAATTTTTTAGACCATGCTAAGGAGTTTGTGTAGTTTTGTTAGTTTAAATCAATTTTAAAGTATGGAAAATGCACTGAATATGCATAAGAAAAGAAAAAGTCTTCCTTCCCTAAACATCTGCTCTGGTGAGCTAAAAATTCATAAAGCTCATAGCCTGCCTGAAGGCAATAATAAAATAGAACAAAAGTACCAGTAAGACCTCATTATAGCTGCTCTAACAGTTAGAACCTTATTTCATGGAACAAAAATGCAGCATTAAATCCTCACCAGGACAATTTAAAATGCTGCTCTTTTTAATTTTGTGTAATGCTTTTCTAACTATTTCAAAAATTGAACTAGCTAGTCAATTCATGATACTGATTGTCATAATTTATAATATCAACACATTGGTTCTGCATAAAACAGCCCACCACCCAAATCCTCATAAATAAATATTCTATGATTAAAATATATTATGTCTTCTAAAACATAAGGAATTCTGTTTTCCTGTTTTGTATGATTTGCCAGGTATCTTCATTTGCTCCAAATATTATAACAGCAACCTAAATCAACATGATCAAGATGAATCTTAACATACTCCTGTGCAAATGTTTTCTTCTTTTTTCCCTGGCACCAACAAGAAGTTATAAAAGACAGTACAGGGGCTTCCCTGGTGGCACAGTGGTTAAGAACCCGCTTGCCAATGCAGGGAACACGGGTTCGAGCCCTGGTCTGGGTAGATCCCACATGCCGTGGAGCAAATAAGCCCATGTGCTGCAACTACTGAGCCTGAGCTCTAGAACCCATGAGCCACAACTACTGAGCCCGCATGCCACGACTACTGAAGCCCGCGTGCCTAGAGCTTGTGACAAGAGAAGCCTCTGCAATGAGAAGCCTGCACACAGCAACAAAGAGTAGCCCCTGCTTGCTGCAACTAGAGAGAGCCCATGAGCAGCAACAAAGAGCCAAAGCAGCCTAAAATAAATAAATAAATAAAATAAAATTTAAAAAGTAATAATAAAAAAATAAAATAAAAGACAGTACACTTAGCAGTTATCTTGAGCTTTTTCTCACATATAATGTGTTATTAAGTTCTGCTGATTTTATTGCTAAATATGTATGCCTCAAATTTTTCTCTTATGTCTATCCCATTGCCTCTGGTCTGTTTCAGATCCTTTTCCAATGAAAAATTGCAAAAGCCTCCCAACTATTTATTTCCCCCTTCATTCCTACTTCCCTCAAATAACTTCTACAAAAATAATCCTTCTGAAACACAAATCATAGCATATCACTCCTTTGCTTAAAACCTTTCAATAATTTTGGTTCACTTAAAGAATAAAATTATGAGACAGGACTGAAAGAGATGGCTTTAATGAAATTGACTTATCCTCATTCTCAAGAATTTTATACCTTAATAGATGGAAACAGAGTAAAACAAGTAAACAGATAAGAAAATATCCATGGCAATGAATACTAAGGTGAAAATAAAACTGGGTGATTTTAAGAGAATTACAGGGTGCAGTTGACGTGGTTCTTTTAGATTGGGTGACAAAAGATTGCTTCCCTGAGGTGGTGACATTTAAAGTCAAGTCTGAATGATAATAAGGAATCAGCCATGCACAATGTGAGAGATGGTAACTCCAGAGAAAACAACAGTGAGTTCAAATTTCCTATGGCAATAATGGATTTAGCATGCTTAAATAAAAGAGAGAGGGCCCATGTGGCTGGAGCACAAGAAGCAATGAGGAGAGGGTTATAACATGATGGGAGAAGTAGGCAGTCACCATGTCATGTAAAATCTTTCAGAACAGAGAAAGGAATTTGGCTTTTATTCCTACACAATGTGAAGTTGAGGAGTAATATGATATGGCTTATAAATTTTAGAAATTACTCTGGCTACTAATTGGGGAAGGGATGTATAAAGCAAAAAAAAGGAATTGTAACTAAGTAGCAAAGAATCATGGTGGCTTAGATAGACATAGTGAAGTGTAGATGAAAAGATATACATACAGATGTAGGATGTTTTGGAGGTAGTCAGTTGGAATAGTGAGAGAATAGGAGTGGAATAGTGAGAGAATGGGAGTGGAGCATGAGAAAAAGGAAAAGATGAAGAACAAAATTGAGATTTTTGTTTATCTCATGGACGAATTATGACATCATTTACTCAGGAAAAAGAAGTGTTTTGATAAGTAGGGAAACAAAAATTTTTTTGAAGCATAGTTTGATTTACAATGTTGGGTTAGTTTCAGGTGTACAGCAAAGTGCTTCCTTTATACATATATATATAGGTACCTATTTTTTTTCAGATTATTTTCCCTTATAGGTAATTGCAAAATATTAAGTATAGTTCACTGTTCTATACAGTAGGTCCTTGTTGGTTTGCTATTTTGTATATAGTAGTATGTATACGTTAATCCCAAATTCCTAATTTATCCCTCCCCCCTTTCCCCTTTGGTAACCATAAGTTTGTTTCAAACATATTAATTGTAAAGTATCTATTAGATTACCAAATACATATTTCAAGTAGGCAGTTGTATACACAGGTTTGGGATTCTATGGAGACATTTAGATGGTGATAAAATATGGGAATAATAGATGTAAAGAAATGTAAATCCATATAGGATGGATACAATTTCCAAGACAAGAGGAAAGATCCCAGGATTGAGCACTGGAACATTCCAGTATTTAGAAATTCAGTAAAGGACAAGATAATCTTATCCCCTCTTTGTCCCCAGTACCTACCACAATACCATGTGCCCAGTGATTACTGAGTTAAATTGTTCCTTCTCCATATCACAGTAAGAACAAATTGTAGAATGACCTTGGCTACTATACAAAACTTCTATTAAAAGCTCTCATTCCTGGGAGAAAGGCCAAGGTGGTGGAGTAGGCAGACACTGGGCTCACCTCCCCTCAGGAACACATCAAAACCTCAACAATACATGGAGCAGCTCTCACTGAAGTCACCCTGGGGACTAACAGGACAGCTCTTCCACAACTAAGTCTGTACAGAAAGATCCACACAGAGTCTGGTAGGAAGGGAGGAGAAAAACACAAGGTAATACAACCAATATTTTATAATAACTTTAAATGGAGTATAATCTATAAAAATATTGAATCACTATGTTGCACACCTGAAACTAATATATAACATGGTAAATTAACTCTATTTCAATTAAAAAATAATAACTTTTAAAAAAAAACATAATTCCTATTACATTTCTTAGTAGATTTATCATTTTAACATATTCTGATCTGGGAGATAAATTATATATTTTTGATACATTACATTTTTTCTATACCATCAGTGAATCTGCTATACAGAAAGAATAGCAAACTATAATTCAAAAATAATCCATCCCTATTTGTGTCAAATAACAAAACTCCAGCAGAACACAAAGATCATAATAACATGGCATGATTTTTGCTCAAACACAAATGAATATACACAATGCAAACTTGTACAAGAAAGTCACAGGTTTCACCTCAGTTTCTGTTTTGTATGCTTTAATACTGTAGGTAACAATGAATTCTTTGGAAATCAAATAAATGTATAGTTACCTCAGCTACATATTCAAACCTGCCATTTACCCTGAAATTATAGACTGGGGCCTTTTTCAAAATAAATCTTGTAGATACTCTTCAGACCTACAGCTGGCATAGAACAGTCCCTCGATAAGATCAAAGTTTTTCCTTCATTTATTAATGTATTGGAATTCATTCTCTTCACTCTCTCTTCTCTCTCTCTTTCCCTCTCTCTGTCTCTCACTTTAACCAGAATAATTATATACAGTGTATGCATGTGTGTGCACCCCTCACATATAGTTCATAAATATATAAATGTAGATATGACTATATAATTATTCCCTTTCTCGGGGGAAAGTATATATGTAAACATATATATAAATGTCTAATAATTCCTCAAACTCTTTAATATGAAGTTACCTAGTGATAGAAATTGTACAGCTCTAGTTGTCTCTAAAAATGGAAATTAAACTCAATATAATGATGGTTCAATAATAATAAAAAATATGAAATAAAGACCACCTGGATTACAGAATCTTTGGAAGTTTTAAGGTTTTATTGATTTTGTGATACCCAGTTGTTTCACAAAAAAATGAGCAAAGTGATATCACAATCTCAATTTCTCTACTTAAATAAGTAAACGTTTAGAATTGCTTAAGTAGCCCAGTTCCTCTCAAATCTTCAACATATTTCCAACATGACCCAGTTCAACACACACATGCCTGCACGTGCATGTGTGCACACACACACATATTCACTCTACTACCATCTCAACCAATAGGCTATAATAAGCAACTGTGACATTCCTAACAGTTCACTGGTTCCACTTGCTCATGAATATTCACACAAATTGGGCAGCAAGATTCACACTCAGGAGACATGGAAAATATGAAAGGTGTGAACAAATGTCTTGTATGTAGCTGTGCATAGATTTTACTCACAATGTCTAGATATTGACAAAAAATATCTCATCAGGAATCCTATTATTGTTTTGGTCCAGAATGTTTGAATGTACATGTTCTGTGCTGCTGCACTTGTACCCCAGAGAGTATACTCACAGCTACACGTGCTTTTCCTCAGAGCATAGCAGCTAACTATCAAAGACACATAGATGACTTTGAACTTACAGACTCTTGTGTTATGGATAAAGAATTTTAACCATGCCATAATTTCTCAAAAAGCTTGTAAATTATTTTCAAAATAATAAAAGATTCAATCATGCAGTTAAAGGACAACCTGGGAGACGACGGGAAGATGGCGGAAGAGTAAGATATGGAGATCACCTTCCTCCCCACAGATACACCAGAAATACATCTACACATGGAACAACTCCTACAGAACACCTACTGAATGCTGGCAGAAGACCTCAGACCTCCCAAAAGGCAAGAAACTCCCCACGTACCTGGGTAGGGGAAAATAAAACAAACAAACAAACAGAGACAAAAGGATAGGGACGGGACCTGCACCAGTGGGAGGGAGCTGTGAAGGAGGAAAGGTTGCCACACACTAGGAAGCCTCTTCGAGGGCAAGGCTGCAGGTGGCGGAGGGGGAAAGCTTCAGAGCCATGGAGGAGAGCACAGCAACAGAAGTGTGGAGGGCAAAGCGGAGAGATTCCCGCACAGAGGATCGGTGCCAACCGGCACTCACCAGCCCGAGAGGCTTGTCTGCTCAGCCGCTGGGGCGGGTGGGGCTGGGATCTGAGGCTCGGGCTTTGGTGGGAGCACAGAGGACTGGGGATGGCGGTGTGAACACAGCCTGCAGGGGGTTTAGTTTACCAAGGCTAGCCGGGAGGGAGTCCGGGAAATGTCTGGACCTGCCAAAGAGGCAAGAGACATTTTCTTCCCTCTTTGTTTCCTGGTGCACGAGGAGAGGGGATTAAGAGCACTGCTTAAAGGAGCTCCAGAGACAGACGCGAGCCACGGCTGAAATCGCAGACCCCAGAGACGGGCATGAGATGCTAAGGCTGCTGCTGCCACCACCAAGAAGCCTGTGTGCAAGCACAGGTCACTCTCCACACCCCCCTTCCGGGGAGCCTGTGCACCCCGCCACTGCCAGGGAACTGGGATCCAGGGACAATATTCCCGGGAGAACGCATGTCGAGCCTCAGGCTAGTGCAACGTCACGCCGGCCTCTGCCGCCGCAGGCTCGCCCCTCACTCCTTGCCCCTCTCTGCCACCGGCCTGGGTGAGCCAGAGCCCGGAAGCAGCTGCTCCTTTAACCCCGTCTGGTCTGAGCGAAGAACAGACGCCCTCCAGCGACCTACACGCAGAGGTGGGGCCAAATCCAAAGCTGAGCCCCTGGGAGCTGTGAGAACAAAGAAGAGAAAGGGAAATCTCTCCCAGAAGCAGCGAATTAAAGCTCCACAATCTACTTGATGTACCTGCATCTGTGAAATACATGAATAGACAACGAATCATCCCAAATTGAGGAGGTGGACTTTGAGAGCAAGATTTATGATTTTTTCCCCTTTTCCTCTTTTTGTGAGTGTGTATGTGTATGCTTCTGTGTGAGATTTTGTCTGTATAGCTTTGCTTCCATCATTTGTCCTAGCATTCTATCCGTCCGTTTGTTGTTGTTGTTGTTTTGTTTTAATTTTTCTTAATAATTATTCTTTATTTTAATAACTTTATTATATTTTATCTTACTTTATTTTATTTTACTTTATCTTCTTTCTTTCCTTCCTTTTTTCCTTCCTTCCCTCCTTCCCTCCTTCCTCCCTTCCTTCCTCCCTCCCGCCCTCCTTTCTTTCTTTACTTCTTTTTTCTTTCTTTCTTTCTTTCTTTCTTTCTTTCTTTCTTTCTTTCTTTCTTTCTTTCTACTTCTACTAATTCTTTCTTTCTACTTTTTCTTCCTTTTACCTGAGCCATGTGGATGAAAAGCTCTTGGTGCTGAGCCAGGAGTCAGTGCTGTGCCTCTGATGTGAGACAGCCAACTTCAGGACACTGGTCTACAAGAGAGCTCCCAGCTCCACATAATATCAAATGGCAAAAATCTCCGAGAGATCTCCATCTCAACACCAGCACCCAGCTTCACTCAACGACCAGCAAGCTACAGTGCTGTACACCCTATGACAAACAACTAGCAAGACAGGAACACAACCCCACCCATTAGCAGAGAGGCTGCCTAAAACCATAAAAAGGCCACAAACACCCCAAAACACACCACCAGATGTGGACCTGCCCACCAGAAAGACAAGATCCAGCCTCATCCACCAAAACACAGGCACTAGTCCCCTCCATCAGGACACCTACACAACCCACTGAGCCAACCTTAGCCACTGGGGACAGACACCAAAAACAATGGGTACCACGAACCTGCAGCCCACAAAAGGGAGACACCAAACACAGTAAGATAAGCAAAATGAGAAGACAGAAAAACACACAGCAGATGAAGGAGCAAGATAAAAACCCACCAGACCTAACAAATGAAGAGGAAATAGGCAGTCTACATGAAAAAGAATTCAGAATAATGATAGTAGTAAAAATGATGCAAAATCTTGGAAACAGAATAGAGAAAATGCAAGAAACATTTAACAAGGACATAGAAGAACTAAAGATGAAAGAAGCAATGATGAACAACACAATAAATGAAATTAAAAATACTCTAGATGGGATCAATAGCAGAATAACTGAGGCAGAAGAACAGATAAGTGACCTGGAAGATAAAATAGTGGAAATAACTACTGCAGAGCTGAATAAACACAAAAGAACTGAGGACAGTCTCTGAGACCTCTGAGACAACATTAAATGCAACAACATTCGAATTACAGGGGTTCCAGAAGAAGAAGATAAAAAGAAAGGGACTGAGAAAATACTTGAAGAGATTATAGTTGAAAACTTCCCTATTATGGGAAAGGAAATAGTTAATCAAGTCCAGGAAGCACAGAGAGTCCCATACAGGATAAATCCAAAGAGAAATATGCCAAGACACATATTAATCAAACTGTCAAAAATTAAATACAAAGAAAACATATTAAAAGCAGCAAGGGAAAAACAACAAATAACAGACAAGGGAATCCCCATAAGGTTAACAGCTGATCTCTCAGCAGAAACCCTACAAGCCAGAAGGGAGTGGCAGGGCATACTGAAAGTGATGAAGGAGAAAAACCTGCAACCAAGATTACTATAACCAGCAAGGATCTCATTCAGATTTGATGTAGAAATTAAAACATTTACAAACAAGCAGCGCTGAGAGAGTTCAGCACCACCAAACCAGCTTTAAAACAAATGCTAAAGGAACTTCTCTAGGCAAGAAACACAAGAGAAGGAAAAGACCTACAGTAACAAACCCAAAACAATTAAGAAAATGGGAATAGGAACATACATATTGATAATTACCTTAAATGTAAATGGACTAAATGCTCCCACCAAAAAACACAGATTGGTTGAATGGATACAAAAACAAGACCCATATATATGCTGTCTACAAGAAACACAATTCAGACCTAGAGACACATACAGACTGAAAGTAGGGGATGGAAAAATATATTCCATGCAAATGGAAACCAAAGAAAGCTGGAGTAGCAATTCTCGTATCAGACAAAATAGATTTTAAAATGTAGACTATTACAAGACACAAAAAAGGACAGTACATAATGATCAAGGGATCGATCCAAGAAGAAGATATAACATTGTAAATATTTATGTACCCAACATAGGAGCACCTCAATACATAAGGCAAATATTAACAGCCATAAAAGGGGAAATCAACAGTAACACATTCATAGTAGGGGACTTTAAACCCCACTTTCACCAATGGACAGATCATCCAAAAAGAAAATAAATAAGGAAACACAAGCTTTAAATGTTACATTAAACAAGATGGACTTAATTGATATTTATAGGACATTTCATCCAAAAACAACAGAATAAATATTTTTCTCAAATGCTTATGGAACATTCTCCAGGATAGATCATATCTTGGGTCACAAATCAAGCATTGGTAAATTTAAGAAAATTGAAATTGTATCAAGTATCTTTTCTGACCAAAACGCTATGAGAGTAGATATCAATTACAGGAAAAGATCTGTAAAAAATACAAACACATGGAGGCTAAGCAATACAATACTTAATAACAACGTGATCACTGAAAAAAATCAAAGAGGAAATCAAAAAATACCTACAAACAAATGACAATGGAAACACGACAACTCAAAACCTATGGGTTGCAGCAAAAGCAGTCATAAGAGGGAAGTTTACTGCAATACAATCCTCCCTGAAGAAACAGGAAACAATTCGAATAAACAAACTAACCTTGCACCCAAAGAAATTAGAGAAAGAAGAAGAACAACAACAACAAAAACAAAGTTAGCAGAAGGAAAGAAATCATAAAAATTAGATCAGAAATAAATGTAAAATAAATAAAAGAAATGATAGCAAAGATCAATAAAACTAAAAGCTGGTTCTTTGAGAAGATAAACAAAATTGATAAACCATTAGCCGGACTCATCAAGGAAAAAAGGGAGAAGACTCAAATCAATAGAATTAGAAATGAAAAAGGAGAAGTAAAAACTGACACTGCAGAAATACAAAAGATCATGAGAGATTACTACAAGCAACTCTATGCCAATAAAATGGACAACCTGGAAGAAATTGACAAATTCTTAGAAATGCACAATCTGCCAAGACTGAATCAGGAAGAAATAGAAAATATGAACAGACCAATCACAAGCACTGAAATTGAAACTGTAATTAAAAATCTTCCAACAAACAGAAGCCAACACCAGATGGCTCCACAGGAGAACTCTATCAAACATTTAGAGAAGAGCTAACACGTACCCTTCTCAAACTCTTCCAAAATATCACAGACGGAGGAACACTCCCATACTCATTCTACGAGGCCACCATCACCTTGATACCAAAACCAGACAATGATGTCACAAAGAAAGAAAACTACAGGCCAATATCACTGATGAACATAGATGCAAAAATCCTCAACAAAATACTAGCAAACAGAATCCAACAGCACATTAAACAAATCATACATCATGATCAAGTGGGGTTTATTCCAGGAATGCAAGGATTCTTCAGTATATGTAAATCAATCAACATGATATACCATATTAACAAAGAAAGGAGAAAAACCATATGGTCATCTCAATAGATGCAGAGAAATCTTTCAACACCCATTTATGATAAAAACCCTGCAGAAAGTAGGCATAGAGGGAACTTTCCTCAACATAATAAAGGCCATATATGACAAGCCCATAGCAAACATCATCCTCAATGGTGAAAAACTGAAAGCATTTCCACTAAGATCAGGATCAAGAAAAGGTTGCCCACTCTCACCACTCTTATTCAACATAGTTTTGGAAGTCTTAGCCAAAGCAATCAGTGAGGAAAAGGAAATAAAAGGAATCCAAAGTGGAAAAGAAGAAGTAAAGCTGTCACTGTTTGCAGATGACATGATACTACACATAGAGAACCCTAAAGATGCTACCAGAAAACTACTAGAGCTAATCAATGAATTTGATAAAGTAGCAGGATACAAAATTAATGCACAGAAATCTCTGGCATTCCTATACACTAATGATGAAAAATCTGAAAGTGAAATCAAGAAAACACTCTCATTTATCATTGCAACAAAAAGAATAAAATATCTAGGAATAAACCGACCTAAGGAGAAAAAAAGACCTGTATGCAGGAAATTATAAGACACTGATGAAAGAAATTAAAGATGCTACAAACAGATGGAGAGATATACCATGTTCTTAGATTGGAAGAATCAACATTGTGAAAATGGCTCTACTACCCAAAGCAATCTATAGATTCAATGCAATCCCTATCAAACTGCCACTGGCATTTTTCACAGAACTAGAACAAAAAATTTCACAATTTGTATGGAAACACAAAAGATCCCGAATAGCTAAAGCAATTTTGGGAATGAAAAATGGAGCTGGAGGAATCAGGCTCCCTGACTTCAGACTATACTACAAAGCTACAGTAATCAGGACAGTATGGTACTGGCACAAAAACAGAAAGATATATCAATGGAACAGGATAGAAAGCCCAGAGGTAAACCCACACACAATGGTCACCTTATCTTTGACAAAGGAGGCAGAAATGTACAGTGGAGAAAAGACACCCTCTTCAATAAGTGGTGCTGAGAAAACAGGACAGGCACATGTAAAAGTATGAGATTAGATCACTCTCTAACACCATACACAAAAATAAGCTCAAAATCGATTAAAGACCTAAATTTAAGGCCAGAAACTATCAAACTCTTAGAGGAAAACATAGGCAGAACACTCCATGACATAAATCACAGCAAGATCCTTTTTGACCCACCTCCTAGAGAAATGGAAATAAAAACAAAAATAAACAAATGGGACCTAATGAAACTTCAATTTTTTGCACAGCAAAGGAAACCATAAACAAGACCAAAAGACAACTCTCCGAATGGGTGAAAATATTTGCAAATGAAGCAACTGACAAAGGATTTATCTCCAAAATTTATAAGCAGCTCATGCAGCTCAATTTGAAAAAAACAAACAACCCAATCTAAAAATGGGCAGAAGATCTAAATAGACATTTCTCCAAAGAAGATATACAGACTGCCAACAAACACATGAAAGAATGTTCAACATCATTAATCATTAGAAAAATGCAAATCAAAACTACAATGAGATATCATCTCACACCAGTCAGAATGGCCATCATCAAAATATCTAGGAACAATAAATGCTGGAGAGGGTGTGGAGAAAAGGGAACACTCTTGTACTGCTGGTGGGAATGTGAATTGGTACAGCCACTATGGAGAACAGTATGGAGGTTCCTTAAAAAACTACAAATAGAACTACCATATGACCCAGCAATCCCACTACTGGGCATATACCCTGAGAAAACCATAATTCAAAAAGAGTCATGTACCAAAATGTTCATTGCAGCTCTATTTACTATAACCAGGAGATGGAAACAACCTAAGTGTCCATCATCAGATGAATGGATAAAGAAGATGTGGCACATATATACAATGGAATATTACTCAGCCATAAAAAGAAATGAAATTGACCTATTTGTAATAAGGTGAATAGACCTAGAGTCTATCATACAGAGTGAAGTAAGTCAGAAAGGGAAAGACAAATACCGTATTCTAACACATATATATGGAATTTAAGAAAAAAAATGTTATGAAGAACCTAGGGGTAAGACAGGAATAAAGACACAGACCTACTAGAGAATGGACTTGAGGATATAGGGAGGGGGAAGGGTAAGCTGTGACAAAGCAAGAAAGAGGCGTGGACATACATACACTACCAAACATAAGGTAGATAGCTAGTGGGAAGCAGCTGCATAACACAGGTAGATCAGCTCGGTGCTTTGTGACCACCTGGAGGGGTGGGATAAGGAGGGTGGGAGGGAGGGAGAAGCAGGAGGGAAGCGATATGGGAACATATGTATATGTATAGCTGATTCACTTTGTTCTAAAGCAGAAACTAACACACCATTGTAAAGCAATTATACCCCAATAAAGATGTTAAAAAAAAAATAAATAAAGACAACCTGTGCCATAAAATTCATCCTAGCAATGAATAAAACCAGCATGATCTAGGAGATTATTATGTGCCCAAAGTACAGATATAAATTTAGAACAGTTTATATAATATTGACCTTTTGAATCAATTTCTAGACAATAAGTTTCATGTTGTCCACTTTAGCTTTCTATGTTTTGTTCTAACTGTGGTTAACTGGAAATTTTTTTTGACCTAGCAATACCTGTCCTCCACTGAAAAATAAAAAATTGATATTCAGTTGTCTTTTCTTGGGACTACTAAGTTACATATAAACTTTTATTAGCAAGAAAGACAAAAAGTTAGTATGTGTCCAAATCACAAAGAAGTGTTATCAATATTATTGATACTGAAGGGCAACCAAAAAGACCAATTGGAAAATCATCATAGATGATACACAAGTGATGGGGTAATATATGGAAGAGAGAAGAAGAGGATGAACATGGCTCTATCACAAGAAATATATAGAGAGGGGAAATTTTTACAGTTTAGTTTTTAGAAACAGAAGTGTTTGGGCTGTTAAAAATAATGACAGGAAATTGTGGATCTGAGGACAAAAAGAAATTTCTAAGATTTGCCTGAGTCATATCTTTACAATGTGGTCTCTGAAAATTCTAAGTACAAAAGTCAATCAATATACATGAATTTTTAGTAACCAGTATTACCCTCTGTTATGTATTATTTACCCCACTAATACATATTTCAAGATTCTATGAGAAACTCTCCCAACCTTTTTGAAAGTGTTTTGTCTTTCCAGAGAGCATAGTTGTTGTAAAACAGAGGTTGTTTCACTGAGTATCAAATAAATTGAGTATAAAATAAATATGCACATATGCCAAAATATGCTCGACAAAACTATAAATTGGGTCTTAATACACTATACTGATTACATACAGGACTTCATAATCCATAGTAGAGCAATGATTCTAACTGATGGAACAGGTGAGGCAGAGGAGTAACATTCTTCAACAAAGAAGCTTTTCCAAACCACATGTGAATGAGCATACACAGACCCAAACACACACGTGTGTGTGAGTGAACACACACATACACACACTCACATATATTAGATTTGGCAACATCCCCTCATTAATAGTCCTTTCAAGTTTCTGACAGGCTGTTGACTGAACACCTACAGGGCAAGGAACTCACTATGTCTTCAGGTAAATTTTTCTTTTAAAAAAGCCTTAAGAGTTACTAAAGTATATATATATACATTAAGCTTTTCTAAGTGGTCACAAATGTACTATTTCTATACTATGAGTCTCCTTGGAATAAGATCATTCTTTCCTCCACATGACCTCACTAGAAATTAGGCTTCAGCAACTAAATAAACCTATCAAATTTGCTTTTAAAAAACATCAAAGTTGTAAAAAGAATATCTATGTATGTATAACGGCATCATTTTGCTATACACCAGAAACTAATGCAACATTGTAAACCAGTGGTTCTTCAATTAAAGAAATAAATAAAATAAAATACATTAAAGAATATCAAAAGGGGACCTTCAAGGTGGCGGAGCAGTAACACGTGGAGATCACTTTCCTCCCCACAAATACATCAAAAATACATCTAAATGTGGAACAACACCTACAGAATACCTACTGAACACTGAGTTTTGGGAACTCAGACTTCCCAAAATCTTTGCTTTTACCATTTGTCCTAGGGTTCTGTCTGTCCATTTTGTTTTTGTTTTTTTTAGTATAGTTTATAGCACTGGTTATCAGTGGCGGATTTGTTTTTTGGTTTCATTGTTCTCTGCCTTTGTTCTTTCTTTATTATTACTTTTTTATTTATAATATTTTTTTCATTTTTTATTTTAATTATTTTATCTATTTCTTGATTTTTTTCTCCCTTTACTTCTGAGATGTGTGACTGACAGGGTCTTGGTGCTCCAGCCTGGTATCAGGCCTGAGCCTCTGATGTGCAAGAGCTGATCAACTCACTGGCCAACATGAGACCTCCCTGCAACACGTAATATCAAATGACAAATCTCTCCCAAAGATATTGACCTCAATGCTAGGACCCAGCTCCACTCAACAACCAGCAAACTACAGTACTGGACACCCTATGACAAACAACTAGCAAGACAGGAACACAACCCCACCCATTAGCAGAGAATCTGCCTAAAATCATAAGTTCACAGACACCCCAAAACACACCACCGGATGTGGTCCTGCCCACACAAGATCCAGCCTCATCCACCAGAAGACAGGCACCAGTTCCCCACCAACAGGAAGCCTACACAACCCACTGAACCAACCATACCCACTGGGGGCTGACACTAAAAACAATGGGAACTACGAACCTGCAGCCTGCAAAAAGGAGAACCCAAAAACAGTAAGTTAAGCAAAATGAGAAGACAGAGAAATACACAGCAGATGAAGGCACAAGGTAAAAAGTCACTGGACCAAACAAATAAAGAAGAAAGAGTCAGGCTACCTAAAAAAAATTCAGAGTAATGATGGTAGAGATGATCCAAAATCTTGGAAATAGAATGGAGAAAATACAAGAAACATTTAACAAGGACCTAGAAGAACTAAAGAGGAAACAAACAATGAGGAACAACAAAATAAATGAAATTAAAAATTCTCTAGAAGGAATCAATAGCAGAATAACTGAGGCAGAAGAATGGATAAGTGACCTGGTAGGTAAAATAGTGGAAATAACTACCACAGGGAAGAATAAAGAAAAAAGAATGAAAATACATGAGGACAGTCTCAGACACCTCTGGGACATTAAACACACCAACATTTGAATTATAGGGGTCCCAGAAGAAGAAGAGAAAAAAAAAAAGAAAAAGTGACTGAGAAAATATTTGAAGAGATTATAGTTGAAAACTTACCAAATCTGGGAAAGAAAATATTCAATCAAGTCCAGGATGCACAGAGAGTCCCATACAGGATAAATCCAAGGAGAAACACATCAAGACACATATTAATCTAACTAACAAAATATAAGTACAAAGAAAAAATATTAAAAGCAGCGAGGGAAAAGCAACAAATAACACACAAGGGAATCCCCATAAGGTAAGCAGCTGATATTTCAGCAGAAACTCTGCACACCAGAATGGAGTGGCAGGACATATTTAAAGTGGTGAAAGAGAGAAACCTACAAAGATTACTCTAACCAACAAGGTTGTCTTTCAGAATCGATGGAGAAATTAAAACAGACAAGCAACTGCTAACAGAATTCAGCACCACCAAACCAGCTTTACAACAAATGCTAAAGGAACTTCTCTAGGCAGGAAACACAAGAAAAGGAGAAGACCTACAATAACAAACCCAAAACAATTATGAAAATGGTAATAGAAACATATATATCGATAATTACCTTAAATGTAAATGAATTAAATGTTCCCACCAAAAGACATAGACTGGCTGAATGGATACAAAAACAAGACATGGGTATGTATGCTGTCATGTATGCTGTCTACAAAGTACCCACTTCAGACCTAGGGACACATACAGACTGAAAGTGAGGAGATTTGAAAAGATATTCCATGCAAATGGAAATCAAAAGAAAGCTGGAGTAGCAATTCTCATATCAGACAAAGTAGACTTTAAAATAAAGATTATTATAAGAGACAAAGAGGAACATTACATAATGGTCAAGGGATCAATGCAAGAAAAAGATACAATAATTGTAAATATTAATGAACCCAACATAGGAGCACCTCAATACATAAGGAAAATGTTAACAGCCATAAAAAGGAAAATCAACAGTAAAACAATAATAGTAGGGAATTTTCACACCCACTCTCACCAACAGATAGACCATCCATATAAAAATAAATAAGGAGGGCTTCCCTGGTGGCGCACTGGTTGAGAGTCTGCCTGCCGATGCAGGGGACACAGGTTTGTATCCCAGTCTGGGAAGATCCCACATGCCACAGGGTGGTTGGCCCGATAGCCATGGCTGCTGAGCCTGTGCATCCAGAGCCTGTGCTCCACAATGGGAGAGGCCACAACAGTGAGAGGCCTGCATACCACAAAAAAATAATAATAATAAATAAATAAATAAGAAAACACTAGCTTTAAATGACACATTAAACAAGACAGACTTAATAGATATTATCAGGCATTGTATCCAAAAACAAAAGAATACATACAATTTCTTCTCAAGTGCTCATGGAACATTCTCCAGGATAGATCATATCTTGGGTCACAAATCAAACCTAGGTAAATTTATGAAAATTGAAATTATATCAAGTATCTTTTCCAACTACACTGATATAAGATTAGATATCAATTATAGGAAAATAATATGTGAAAAATACAAACACATGGAGGCTAATAGATACACTACTAAATAACCACGAATCACTGAAGAAACCAAAGAGGAAATAAAAAATACCTATAAACAAATGACAGTGAAAACATGATGACCCAAAACCTATGGGATGCAGCAAAAGCAGTTCTAAGAGGGAAATTTATAGCAATACAATCCTACCTCAACAAACAAGAAACATCTCAAATAAACAACCTAAACTTACACCTAAAACAATTGAAGAAAGAGGAACAAAAAAAACCCAAAGTTAGCAGAAGGAAAGATCAGATAAGAAATAAATGAAAAAGAAATGAAGGAAATGACAGCAAAGATCAATAAAACTAACAGCTGGTTCTGTAAGAAGATAAACAAAATTGATAAACCATTAGCGAGACTCATCAAGAAAAAAAGAGAGAAGACTCAAATTAAGAAAACCAGAAATGAAAAAGGAGAAGTAACAACTGACACTGCAGAAATACAAAGAATCATGAGAGATTACTACAAGCAACTATATGCCAGTAAAATGGACAACGTGGAAGAAATGGACAAATTCTTAGAAAAGCACAAACTTCCAAGACTGAATCAGGAAGAAATAGAAAATATGAACAGACCAATCACAAGCACTGATATTGAAACTCTGATTAAAAATCTTCCAACAGGGCTTCTGTGGTGGCGCAGTGGTTGATAGTCCGTCTGCCAATGCAGGGGACATGGGTTCGTGCCCCAGTCCAGGAAGATCCCACATGCCGCAGAGCCGCTGGGCCCATGAGGGATGGTTGCTGAGCCTGTGCTTCTGGAGCCTGTGCTCCGCAACGGGAGAGGCCACCAACAGTGAGACGCCCCCATACCACATATATATATATATATATATATATATATATATGTATATATATATATATATATATTCCAACAAAAAAAATGCCCAGGACCAGATGGCTTCACAGGAAAATTCTATCAAACATTTAGAGAAGAGCTAACAGCTATCTTTCTCAAACTCTGCCAAAATATAGCAGAGGGAGGAACACTCCCAAACTCATTCTACGAGGTCACCATCACCCTGATATCAAAACCAGAAAAAGATGTCACCAAAAAAGAAAACTACAGGCCAATACCACTGATGAACATAGATGCAAAAATCCTCACTAAAATACTAGTAGAGAGAATCCAATGGCACATTAAAAGGATCATACACCATGAACAAGTGGGGTTTAACCCAGGAATGCAAGAATTCTTCAATATATGCAAATCAATCAATGTGATACACCATATTATCAAATTGAAGGAGAAAAATTATATGATCATCTCATTAGATGCAGAAAAAGCTTTTGACAAAATTCAACACTGATTTATGACTTTAAAACAACCCTCCTGAGAGTAGGCACTGAGGGAACTTACTTCAATATAATAAAGGCCCTAATGACAAACCCACAGCCAACATTGTTCTCAATGGTGAAAAACTGAAAGCATTTCCACTAAGATCAGGAACAAGACAAGGTTGCCCACTCTCACCACTTTTATTCAACATAGTTTTGGAAGTTTTACCCACAGCTATCAAAGAAGAATAAGAAATAAAAGGAATCCAAATCAGAAAAGAAGAGGTAAAATTGTCACTGTTTGCAGATGACATGATACTATACATAGAGAATCCTAAAGATGTTACCAGAAAACTTCTAGAGCTAATCAATGAATTTGGTAAAGTAGCAGGATACAAAAGTAATGCACAGAAATCTCTTGCATTCCTATATACTAATGATGAAAAATCTGAAAGAGAATATAAGGAAACACTCCCATTTACTATTGCAACAAAAAGAGCAAAATACCTAGGTATAAACCTACCTAAGGAGACAAAAGACCTGTATACAGAAAACCATAAGACAATGAAGAAAGAAATTAAAGATGATACAAACAGATAGAGAGATAGATAATGTTCTTGGATTGGAAGAATCAACATTCTGAAAATGACTATACTACCCAAGGCAATTTACAGATTCAATGCAATCCCTGTCAAACTACTAATGACATTTTTCATAGAACTAGAACAAAAATTTCACAATTTGTATGGAAACACAAAAGACCCTGATTAGCTAAAGTAATCTTGAGATAAAAATAAACAGAGCTGGAGGAATCAGGCTCCCTGACTTCAGACTATACTACAAAGCTACAGTAATCAAGACAGTATGGTACTGGCACAAAAACAGAAAGATCAATTGAACAGGATAGAAAGCCGAGAGATAAACCCATGCACCTATGGTAACCTTATCTTTGATAATGGAGGCAGAATATACAGTGGAGAAAAGACACCTCTTCAATAAGTGGTGCTGGGAAAACTGGATACCTACATGTAAAAGAATGAAATTAGAACACTCTCTAACACCATACACAAGAATAAACTCAAAATGGATTAAAGACCCAATTGTAAGGCCAGACACTATAAAACTCTTAGGGGAAAACATAGGCAGAACACTCTATGACATAAATCACAACAAGATGCTTTTGACCCACCTCCTAGAAGAATGGAAATAAAAACAAAAATAAATTACTGGGACATAACAAAACTTAAAAGCTATTGCACAGCAAAGGAACCATAAGCAAGATGAAAAGACAACCCTCAGAATGGGAGAAAATATGCAAATGATGCAACTGACAAAGGATTAATCTCCAAAATATACAAGTAGTTCATGCAGCTCTATATCAAGAAAACAAACAACCCAATCCAAAAATGGGCAGAAGACTTAAATAGAGATTTCTCCAAAGAAGATATACAGATTGCCAACATGAAAGGATGTTCAACATCACTAATCATTAGAGAAATTGAAGTCAAAGCTACAATGAGGTATCACCTCACTCCAGTCAGAATGGCCACCATCAAAAAATCTACAAATAATAAATGTTGGAGAGGGTGTGGAGAAATAGGTACCCTTTTGCAATGTTGGTGGGAATGTAAATTGATACAGCCACTATGGAGAACAGTATGGATGTTCCTTAAAAAACTAAAGATAGAACTACCATATGACCCAGCAATCCCACTACTGGGCATATACCCTGAGAAAACCATAATTCAATAAGAGTCATGTACCACAATATTCATTACAACTCTATTTACAATAGCCAGGACATGGAAGTACCTTAAATGTCCATCGACAGATGAATGGATAAAGAAGTTATGGCACATATATACAATGGAATATTACTCAGCCATAAAAGGAAACAAAATTGAGTTATTTGTAGTGAGGTGGATGGACCTAGTGTCTGTCATACAGAGTGAAGTTAGTCAGAAAGAGAAAAGCAAATACCGTATGCTAACACATATATATGGAATCTAAAATAAAAAAAAACATTCTGAAGAACCTAGGGGCAGCACAGGAATAAAGACACAGACGTAAACTATGGACTTGAGACACGGAAAATGGGAAGAGGAAGCTGGGATGAAGTGAGAGAGTGGCATTGACATATATACACTACCAAATGTAAAATAGATAGCTAGTGGGAAGCAGCCACATAGCACAGGGAGATCAGCTCAGTGTTTTGTGTCCACCTAGAGGGGTGGGATAGGGAGGGTGGGAGGGAGACTCAAGATGGAGGCCATATGAGGATACATGTATATGCATAGCTGATTCACTTTGTTATATGACAGAAACTAACACACTATTGTAAAGCAATTATACTCCAATAAAGACGTTAAAAAGTAAAATAAAACAGATAACCAACAAGGACCTACTGTATAGTACTTGGAATGCCACTCAATATTGTGTAATAACCTAAATAGGAAAATAATTTAGAAAAGAATTGTTACATGTTTATGTATTACTGAATCATTTTGCTGTACACCTGAAACCAAGACAACATTGTTAATCAACTATGCTCCAATATAAAATAAAAATTTTTAAAAATAGATAATAAGGACCTACTCTATAGCACAGGGAAATCTACTCAATATTCTGTAATAACCTATATGGGAAAAGAATCTGAAAAATAATGGATATATGTATATGTATAACTGATTCACTTTGCTGTAAACCTGAAACTAACACAACATTGTAAATCAACTATACTCCAATAAATTTCTTTTAAAAGTGGAGATCAAATTATTTCTCAAAGAAGTATAGATAATAAATCTGGGGATCTTATATTTCAGAGTTTAGTCAAAGAAGCAGCAGAAAAACACACACACGTACACGTACACGCACACATACACATACACACACACACACGTATTTATTAGCAGGATTTGACTTTATACAATTATGTAATCATTCTCTGTGCTTCTGTGACTGGGACCTGGGACCCAGGATGGGACCTGGGACCTAGGATGCTTTAATGCAGTGCTTGCACCTGGGACCTGGGACCTAGGATGCTTTAATGCAGTGCTTGCACCTGGTCAAACATCTCCTCCAACAACAGATACAAAGAAACTATAAGGGACAAAAAAGCTCCGTGCATGTGCAGTGAGGCAAATTATGAACAACATGGTACAAAAAGACCAAAAACCCAGCTGCCACTTCTGAGGTATGGGGAGAAAAAGCAGTGTACTGCACATGATTCGTGCACACAGCACCACCAGAGTGTAGGCCCTCCCATGGATCTGCCCCTACCCTCACCCCCTTAAAGAGACCAGCTCATCCCCCCTCAGGGAGCAAACAAGGGAACTTGTTACTTGTTTTCACTCCCCCTGGCTGCAGCACAAGTCCCAGTAAAGCCTTGCCTGAATTTCTCATCTGGTCTCTTTTCTATTGATTAAAGAATCCAAAAAGCTGGGTCACTATCAATGCTACTGCGATTGTGTCTAGTTGTGAAGCCTGAGGTTCACAGAAAATGTAGTAGGAAAGAAAAGATGTGAGGTAAGGGAAGCAACTGAACCTGTGGGGATATCCTAAAATCCATAAAGGTGAACTGGAATGACCATAGCTTGAAAGCTCCAATATGGAAGTTGAGTTGATCTTCAGGAGAAGATGGCACTCTGCTTCATGTTGCTAACCATACATCTGGCCTAGGAGTCAGAGGACCTGTGGTCCAGCTTCTGCCCATGGCAACAAAATAAGCCATCAGATAAACACCAATGTGGCTTACAGATGGTGATTCCCTTCTACCTGTCAAACTTCTCTCAAAATGTCTCTAGTGGCCCATGCTAGTTGGCAACTGTGCAGAGGTGGGAGTTATAGGAAATAAAGTTCCAGCTGAGTTAGGGTTATAAAATACAAATCTACTGTACTATTTATTCATATGTATTATTAAATAAAAATATATAGTCCTTATAAAAAATATATATCCTTGCCAATATTTCACAAAAGAAATAAAAATTATTTCATGGATCTTGAATGCTATATATATTCCAAAAATATTCCCTGTGTGAAGTATGAGTACCCTCATGTCATAGAACAGCAAGAGGGAGTGGTAGACATGGAGGAAGACATGTGGATCACATGTTCAATTTTACTATCTCTGTTTTATAGTTAAGGAAACAGACCCAATGAGGTTAGATGAGTTGAATACAGACGCACAGCTTTTCTCAGTCAAGAGTCAGAATTAGAAGCCATATCTCCTTTCTAATAGTCCAGTGTTTTCAAGTGTATTTCATATATTTTTTTGTAATTTATAAGCCATATATATAAAAACAAACTTACTATTTTATTATTATTATTCACACTGCCAGTTTTCTTTTCCCCTTGCTTGGGGAAAAGCAGAGTTAAATTTTAAGATTGCCTCTACACAGTCTTTCCAAATCTAAAATGGTTTTTTAACTTCCTCTATAATAATTTATTCCTCAGGTTTCATAACTTTTTGACTTATGTGTGTTTAACTTCTGCAGCATTTGAATTTATCAATTGAATTGACACCTGTTTCTGTTTTCATGTTAAGGTTGAATTAGTGTCAACAAAAGCAGCATGCTTTCTTGTTTATAGAGTACCTACCTTATTTGAATAGAAGTTCTGCTTTGTATTGCTTTAGGCATAAAATTACATTGGAAAGGGAAGCACATCTTAATTAAAACTGATCTAAAGCCATTCCCCTGTACAAGTTATTTCAGCACTGACAGTGTTTTCTGCTGTATAAGCTGCGTCACCATCCTTATTCAATGTAGTCTTAAGTACTACCTAAACATGGCAGTTAGTGCAGAGAGACATAAATGTGTGAGCAAAAAAGTTCATATCCAGGACAGAAAATAAATCCTACTTGCAAAACAAAATATAACCAATATGCTCTTATTATAATAACATAAGAAAATTCTTGTAAATTTTTCCTGTTTTACATTCAAATCCATTATTTTTCTTGTCTACCAATATTTTTAAATTAGTTGATGTGCTGTGACTGCAAAGGTGAAATGAAAAGATTAGGAGTTGCACATCTGTTTACAGTTTTGGTTTATAGTTCTGGGACATTACATTCTGGAGACATTCTGTTACAGTTCATTTTAACAGTAATTAGAAGTACCCCCATAATGAGGAGCTTGCTGTTGGAAGCAACTTCATTAGTTTGGGTGGTTTTATTGGTTTCCTTTAGGGTGAGGAACTAGCACTAATTGTTGTAATTTAATAGGAAAATTACTGAAGCAAGAACAATTCCACTGAATCTTCAATGAGGCATTAGACAGAAGTTTCCTTTCCAAATAATGAAATATAAGAGAACAGTGTTTACCTAAAAAATTCTTATATGAATTCACATGAATTAACATGGAAGGGCTATTTTTTGGTTAAATGTTTAAATATTGCTTTAATAAAACATAAGTATGCATACTGAAAAACACAGGTAAAGTTGACATAAATGTGTCCACTTAAGGCATTTTCCTTCACAGCTTATTTAAACTGACATAAAGTCAACCCAGTTGGCCTTTGGAAATTCAGTCTTCCTTCAGATAAAGAGGTTAATTCACTTTTCTAAGCCTGTTCTGTTCTCTTGTTTCTCTTCTATTATTCCCTTCTCTTTTTTTCCCTCATACATCAACTCCCTAAGTAGCAACATTTTCTCTATCACTCAATATTATCACCTCTGGTACACACATAATTCTGTATCTGAAAAATACTTTATAATCATTTAGGAATCTTTCCTCCCACTTCCAATGCAATGCAGCTCAACATTACTTTTAGTATTTTAGAGATGAGAAAATAGATCCAGAAAAAGACTTACCAAGATTTCAAGGCAAAACAGAGCCAAATTAATAATCTGAGATGCAACCTTCTATCCTTTATCTTAGACCACTTCATGCCACCACCATCATTTGGAAATGATGCTCTTTTATTATAATAGAGAGAATGTTTTAAAATTTCCAAATGTGTGGAGTTAATAATGTCTGGCCTCTAAAAGACAGAAGCAAAAATAGGAGAAAGTTTATATTTTGTCTTCAAGCTGGTCCTCCTGGTACAAAATGATAACCTTCTATTAAAGGTGTGCTTCAGGAACTATGAGCTGTAAACTCCAGGACTATGTCTGTGATGCTGATTTCTATGATCTAACTATGTAACACAGTGCCTAACTATGGCTAGTTTTCCACAAATATTTGTTGAATAAACATTGGGACAAATAAAACAAAGTGTGATCAACCCTACTGACTTTGAGTAGCTAGAGTTTCTCTCACTTTGTTGAAAAGTTTGGTGTCTGAACATTCTTCCCACTTCATTTCTAAATTTTACATTCCAAATCACTCCTCCCCACTCCAGTCCAATTTCCATCTTCTCCAACTTCCCCTTCTCTATCTTGCAGGGCTGAAGAATAGCAGATTCTCTCCCAACCACCTTATTTAATCTCTATTTGATGATTTCTCACTTTGGAATTTCTCAGGTCTTGGATTACTAGGCATCACTGACATTGAATGGAAATCCAAAATCGCCATTGTAAATTGAATATTTAAATTTTAAAAGAAAAGTGTAGGAAAAGTGTAGGTATTTGGAGACACTAAACCCCTCCCTGTGGGTAAGAGTACTGTTTCTTTAGGAAGTGGTTGGAGATTTGAAGTCACGTTAAAAACTAAAAAGAAGTAAGAGAAATTGTTGGGACCACTCAGGAGAAGATACTAACTCCTTAAATCATGTTTTCTATATCTTTAACTGTTTTGATTTCATGTTGTAATTCCCTTTTGAAATTATCACAAATCTTCAGTAAAGAATTTCAAATGTTTTTAAACAGCCTATTACAATAGTCCCAGTATGCTTGAAGAGGGAGGACAGTAAATAGGAAAGGGAAAATTTTCCCTCCCCCATCTTCGTATGACCCCAGTGGAGAGAAAACATTATTCTCAAAGTTGGTCTAAGAAACAAGTGTTAACTAGTGCACTGGAAATGGTAGTTCTCAATATAACTGGAAGAATATCTCTAGTGTGTACAACTCAAAAGAACTAATATGGCAGAAAGTACTAGTTATCCCTTTTTAAAAGTGTTGTGCTCCGGGACTTCCATGGTGGCACAGTAGTTGAGAGTCTGCCTGCCGATGCAAGGGACACAGGTTCATGCCCCGGTCCGGGAAGATCCCACATGCCACGGAGTGGCTGGGCCTGTGAGCCATGGCCACTGAGCCTGTGCATCCGGAGCCTGTGCTCCACAACGGGAGAGGCCACAACAGTGAGAGGCCCACATACCGCAAAAAAAAAAAAAGAAAAGTGTTGTGTTCCTAGACCTATGAAAACGGTAACACTGTGTAGACCACATGATAAAAAGAAAATTCTAAGGCTGAAGGCAGATGAACAAGGAGAATTCATTTGTAGCTGAGTGTCCATCCTGAATGTTAGCAAAATGGAAGATTATATATGCAATGATAACAGTAATAACAAACTCATATTAACATGTAAGTTAAGGTAGTCTAGAATAAACACAAGAAAATAAACAATTGTGTATAAAGAATGGCTCATAGTAAGTTCACGTAGCTATTAAATAACAAATATAACTCTACTCTTAAAGGTTGAAACTTTAGAGCTAAGGTGGCAAATGTAGTTCATTATTATAACAGAAATTCCAGAGCATGAATTTAAAATAAGTTCCATGAAAATTCAGACACTGTTACATCATATGTCAAGGGGTGATATAGTAGGTCCATGTATTTATTTGCATATGAATCTAAGAAGTTTGATAAGAAGAAAAAAATTATTAAACCTTTTTATTCTCTCAACCATTCCCCAGATTAGTCCATAACTCCAAATATCCCTCCCAATTCTATAGGTTGGATAGAACAGTTAATTATTGTGACAATAATGCTGCATAATGAATTATCTTAAAACATAGTGACATGAAACAACTGAGTATTTATTTTTCACTCATGAGTCTGCAGGTCAGTTGAGGTTTGGCCATTTGAAACTGGTCTTAGAAGGCTTGGCTCCAGGCTGTGGGTTGGATCCAGGTCTGCTTCATATGTCTGGTATTTTCTTTTGACCAGTGGTTACCTAAGCCATATTTTCAAGGTGAAGTTCGGGAGCTCAAGACGGCAAGCCCAACCACACAAATCCTTTCAAGCCTCCATGCGAGTTGCATCTTTAACATAATTTAACCAAAGCAAGTCACATGACCAAGCCCAATGAAAATTTCAAGAAGTGAATATTTCTTGATCAATAATTTAATTTAATTTAATTTAATAATTTAATTTAATGCCATAGTGAGGAAAGAATTCACCAGTGGAAATATCTATGTTGCAATCTCAATAACTGAGGACAGTAGAAACTGCAGGTAAAGAAGAACCTTTGAAAATGTTAAAGAGCAATTTTCCTCAAAATAGGCATATCTATCTCTAGAAAAGTCCAAGGGTATTTAGAGTAAAGCTTATAGTAAACAGTAAATTAAAGTTTCATTAATACAATACATATGTAATGAGCAGCCTAGCTTGTGTCAAGCACTTCACAAAACACTTGAGGAAAGAAAGTTGAAAAGCACAGGAGCTTCTCTGTGAAGTTGAGAGTACAAGGGAGCAGTGAATTGTGACCTCAGATTTGGGCCTGAAATGTCAAATAAACATGTGGTAAAATATGGATGAGAGCAAGTGGAAACATCAACATCTATTCTACAACGGTTCTCATGGCAAAATCAGTAGTCAAGGATGCATGCCTTTGCAATATGATAGGTGTGAGTCTGTGGAGGGACATGGAAGATGGCATTTGTTACCACAAAGAATTCCCACACAGAGGTCTTTGAGAAGGCTGAAGTTCCAGGACACTGTTCCTGTATGAGACCGTATTTCAATTCCAGCTTGAAAACAATGAAAATACCTATGTTTATTTTAATTTATATCTAGAAAATATATTATTTCAACTCACTGACTTTAAGGGAAAATGCTGGGGCAGATTTCAGGACAGCTTTTTTAGGATAAACCTAGAAGAGTATAATTTTGTTTTATCCATAGATAAATGGACAAGGGGAAACATTAACATTAAGCTATTTTCCTGGACATAGCTTTCCAAGGGCTATTTTCCTGGATCCTATGTAATAATAGCTTTGTCATTGTCATCTTCATCATCATCATTACAACTGACATTTTTCAGTGTACCAGATACTGTATTAAGTTACTGACATGTATTAACTCATTAAACTCCAAAATAACCATATGAAATATGTATTATTTATTTCCTTTTATGAAGGAGCTGTGTCTCAAAATAACTTGTCTAAGATCATACAGTGAGTAAATGAAAAAGTCAAACTTTAATCTCAGGCATAGTCTGATGTCAAAGCATCAACATTGGGCTTCCCTGGTGGTGCAGTGGTTGAGAATCTGCCTGCCAATGCAGGGGATACGGGTTCGAGCCCTGGTCTGGGAAGATCCCACATGCCATGGAGCAACTGGGCCCGTGAGCCACAACTACTGAGCCTGTGCATCTGGAGCCTGTGCTCCGCAACAAGAGAGGCCGCGACAGTGAGAGGCCTGTGCACCGTGATGAAGAGTGGCCCCCGCTTGCCACAAATAGAGAAAGCCCTCGCACAGAAATGAAGACCCAACACAGCTAAAAATAAATAAATAAATAAATTTATTTTTAAAAAAAAAGCATCAACATTAAAATGACTTATTACACATTTTGCAGACATATATGATACAAGCTCTGCTTGGATTTGAGTTATAACCAGGATATACCATGAGCAAGTAATCAAATCAAGCTTTGACTAAATCTATGCCACACTTCAGTGAGAGGAGGTGAGAGTTAATGTACCTTCTTAATTTAACACCTGATACTACAGAGATTTTTCAGACTGTTAAATAGAAAATGAAGCTCATGGAATGACAGTTGTCTTACATTTATTAAATTATTTGTTGTGATGATTTACACAGGTATCATTTTAGTGCACAATAAAAGCCAAATTGATATTATATTGAACAGCTCACCCTAATGGCTGGCTCAATAATATGAATTTATCAGCCCATTCATTGGTAAGAGATGCTGGAATAAATTGAAAGGGAACAAAGCTTTAATATAATACAAAGAATATTGAGAAATTATGCCCTAGTAATATGTAATAGGGATTCTACAAGACAGGATTTTGTTTTCTGAATATCTGAATAGTAAAGCAATAAAGAAAAATGTTTTCAGAAGATGATCTTTGATCCTCAAAAATAAAGGAAATGAAAAAAATCTGCATGTCTTCACATCCTGTAAGTATATAAATTCAGTAATTCATGTCCAATATAAGAAAGAGCTGGTTTCAGTAGTATAACATTAATAATTTTACTACAACAGCAAGTACTTAACATATTTACTCCAAAAATTGAATGAGTAGATTAAAAGTCAAAATAAGTGCACATATTAAAAAAAATTTTCAAAAGTTATAAAAAGATTTCAGGAATAAAATATTTTGATAATTCAGTTGTTGACCATTTGCCTTTTTCTTTAATCTTTATTAGCCAATCTCTTGTTACCATTGGTATAACTGTTACTTGAACTTCCAAGCCAGTCTTTCCTCATTTGCATTCAAATCAACATATCTTCTAGTAGCCGTCACGTGCTCTTCCTGGTGTTTCTCTCAGATAAGATTATTCCTTTTAGAACTATTCGTCTACAACTTTAATATTCCTATGTCTCTTTACTCCCTGTTTCATCCATAGATTTTCTCAGTGCCATTTTTTCTTGGCAATCTGGTTCAATTCCACTATCATTTATATCAGGTATCAAATAATTTTTTCTATATCATTTTTCCAGTTGTCTATGAGTCTTAACCACTTTCAGGTGAATGTTTTTTCTCATCACTACAAATCTTCCCACAAGAAAGTTATTATAAACAACAAATAATAACAACAGTAAAATGGCTCTGACAATTCCTACACCCTCAGCATTTTGGGTTTATCATTTATAACCTTCTGTAGTAATCAAAAGTCATTCACTGACAAGTGAAGGATGCTCAACTCAAATTATCTTAATAAGAAATGTACTTTAGTATTTAGAGACATCGAAGGGTAGAACTAGCCTCAGGCAAGTTTGGAGCTAGAGATTAAAGGATGTCAGAAGGCATCTCTCTCTCTTTTTCCCCTCTATTTCCCTCTGTATGTTGGATTTATTTGCTCTTACTACAGACAGACTTCATTTATGAAGCTAATGAGGGTGGTCAGTGGCAAATTCTCATTTTAATTATTCAGCTCCCAACTTCAACAAAAAAAAATACAAAAGAGGGTATTTTTGTTGTTGTAATTATTATTGGTCCAACAACTATATATCAATGTCAATACCAAGGAAAGTCTCTGATTAGTCAGCTTAGGTCTGTGCCACATATTGGACTATTCATTACTGCCAAAGTCACAGGATATTATGATTGTCCAATCCTAAGATCCATGACTGGTGAAGAGGAAGCACATATTACCTTAATTGGCAATCCTGTTACACTTATGGAATGGAGTTATCAGATATCAAAGAGAGGAGATAGAAATGCTGAGGCTACAGAACCAAGATTTGCAAACTACATTCCACCTTATAGTTGTCAAGTATCTATGTATATTCCGTCTCATGAATATAATTACAGAATATTTTTGTCTGTTAAAATAAGCTATTACCATTCTTTAAAAGGCAACCAGAATCAGAAGGTCAAGCAAGATGATGACATAAGAGGCTTCTCAGCTCCCTTCCCCAATTGGATGCACCGAATGTACAAATACACATGAGCAATTCCCTCTGAAAGAGATCCAGAAGCTAGCTGATCAACTCCTACACATCAAGCAATAAGGAAAATGACCACATCGAAATGAGTAAGAAACACATCCTTGCCATAAACTCCACCCCAGCACACCTCCACAGGAGGAAATCCCCAACTCCCAGCTTCTCCTTGGGGAGAAAAGGTTTTGGATTCCACATCTATCATCCCAACTTTTAAGACTCCCACCTAAGGGGCAAGACCCCAAAACACCTACCTCTGAAAACCAATAGGGCTTGTGTCCATGAGACTCACAAGACTATAGCAAAGAAGTAGTTTCTGGTGGGCATGTGAGACTCACCATAGCTGTGCGCCAGTGCCTAGCATAGAGGGGGCAGACAGAGGCACCCACCTCCCAATCTTCCACTGAAAGAGGTGTTGCCTGAAAAAGAATGCACAGTGTGAGAGATGTGAGTTCAGTTTTATTTGGTGGTTTACTGAGGATTATAGCCCAAGAGAGAGCCTCTCAGATAACTCTGAGGAACTGTTCTGAAAAAATAGAAGAGTAGGTCAGTAGATATATGACTTTGGTGAAGGGGGTATATGCAATCAAGCATACATCTCGGTAGAAGATTGCTGCTAGTTATAAGGAGATGTCTGCATTAATTATTTTAGTGTTTTTCTACATATGAGATGATACAAGAAATTGGCTTCATACAATTTTCTCATGAAAATGTGTATCTGAAGGCCTGTTCTGCAAGTTTTCCCAGAGCACAAAGTGCCTTGTGCCTGATCTCCACCCTGAATTCCTTTTAGGATGTGTTAATGGTCACTGCAGTGACTTAATTCCTATAGGATCAGGTGGTGAGGTACATCTTTTGTTGTCAGAGGTTTATCTGAATACTTTAAAAGCTGATGCTTGAGGGCCAGGTTTCTGCTTTAGCATGTAACAAGAGGCTGGCCAAGATTCTTTACTGAGCATCCTCCTTCCAGCCTGTTCCAAGTCACCAGTATCGTCCTGGAGGAACTTGTATATAAGTCTGTGTCCTAGTTTTTATGGCTACAGCCTGAGAGATGGGTCCCAGATTGCATGACTGATAGCCAACAGGGCTTCCATTCTTGGGTACTACAGGAATGTAGCAAAAAAGAAAAGAAAAGAAAAAGAAGCAGCAGCAGTTATTAGCTGGCTATCCCACCAGGGCTCAACACAGTGAGAGCAAAGATACCCATACCCCAATTTTTCCCTGAAAGAAGTTTATCTGTATACTTTAAAAGCTGCTGCCTGAGGGCCAAGCTTCTAATCAGCCTTCATCAAGGTGTTGACTGTGATCCTCCCCTTTGGGACAATGATGGGTTTTCCTATATCCTCAGCTACAGGGAGTAACTAAAATAAAAGGAGGCAGCTTGGACGATCACAAAGTTTGGAGAGACAACAAAAAAAGCACAGGATGATTGATGAGGTTCATCTCTTACATCAGACTACAGTACTCTGTCAAGACTAGAAGTGGTGGCTATTTTATCTAATGCACAGAAACCAACACAGAGAGCCAAGGAAAATGAAGAAACAGAGAAATATATTCCAAACAAAAGAACAAGATTAATCTCCAGAAACAGATCTTAATGAAACAGAGATAAGTGTTTTATCTGATAGAGAATTCAAAATAATGGTCATAAAGATACTCACTGTGTTAGGAGGGCAATGCATGAACAAAGTGAAAATTTCAACAATGAGAAAATATAAAATGTATGATATGGAAATCATAGAGCTTAAAAATACAATAACTGAACCAAAAAATTCAATAGAGGTTTCAACAACAGACTAGATAAAGTGAAATAAAGGATCAGAGAAGTCAAATACAGAGCAATGGAATCCATCCAGTCACAGGAGCAAAAAGATAAAAGAATAAGAAAGAATGAAGATAGCTAAGGGACTAATGGGACAACATCAAGTGGGTCTATATTCACATTATAAAAGACTCCAAAGCAGAACAGAGAGAGAGAGAAAGGGGCAGAAAGCTTATTCAGAGGAATAATGACTGAAAACTTCCCTAACCTGAGCAACAAAACAGACAACCATATCCAGGAAACTCAAAATGCCCCAAATAAGAGGAAGCCAAACAGAAACATTATAATTAAATTATCAAAAGTTAAAGGAATATTATAATTAAATTGGTCAAAAGATAGAGGCAAGGAGAGAATCTTAAAAGCAGCAAGAAAGGGCTTCCCTGGTGGCACAGTGGTTGAGTCCGCCTGCTGATGCAGGGGAAACAGGTTCGTGCCCTGGTCCAGGAGGATCCCACATACCACAGAGCGGCTGGGCCTGTGAGCCATGGCCGCTGAGCCTGCACGTCCACAGCCTCTGCTCCACAGCGGGAGAGTCCACAATGGTGAGAGGCCCGCGTATCGCAAAAAAAAAAAAAAAAAAAAAAAAAAAAAGCAGCAAGAAAAAACAACTCATTATATTCAAGGGAATCCTCATTGACCATCAACAGATTTTTCAGCAGAAACTCTGCAGGCCAGAAGGAAGTGGCATAATATATTCAAGGTGATGAAAGAAAAAAACTACCAACAAAGAATAATGACAATCAAGTTACTCTTCTGATCTGAAGGGGAAATAAAGTTTCTCAGAAAAACAAAAGTTAAGGAGATCCTTACCACTAGACTGAACTTACAAGAAAGGTTAAAGGGAGTTCATATGAAACAAAGGATCCTAATTAGTAACAGGAAAATATGATAGTATACAACTCACTGGTAAAGATAAACATATAGTTAAATTCAAAATACTCTAATGTTGTGATGGTGGTGGGTAAATCACTTATAACGCTAATATAAAGGTTAAATGACAAAAGTATTAAAAATAACAATAACTACAATACTGGATACTCAATGTAAAGAGATGTAAATGGTGACATCAAAAACATAAAATATGGGAAGGGATGTTTAAAAATGTAGAACTTTTGTATGCATTCAAAGTTAAGTTATTATCAGCTTAAAATAATGCTTATATTACTCATGATTACACAAAGCAAAAGCCTACATATAGTAGGTACACAAAAGAGAAGGAGAAAGGGATAAAGCATACTACTACAGGAAATCCTCAAATCTCAAAGAAAAAGGGAAGGAGACAAAGAAACAAGGGAATTACAAAACAACAGGAAAAAAATTTTAGGGTAATATAAGTCTATACCTATCAATAGTTACTTTATTATTTAATTTATTTTTAGCTATTACAGTCATTGTTATGGTTTATTAGAGTAAAAGGAAACAGATTAAAATCAACAAAGAGAAAAGGTGCATAGGGCAAAAACCAGAAGGAACTAAGCATAAATTTCCAAGTGTCCTCTCCCAATGGAGTCACATGTGTAATTTTCCTAACAATAATGCAAAATGACTATAGATATAAAGTGTTGTCAACCAGGTAAGTATTAATAATTACTTTACATGTAACTGAAGTATATTCTCCAACGAAAAGAGAGTGGCTGAAGCATTAAAAAAATAATAATAATAAGACCTAGAGGGCAGACAGCAGAAGCAAGAAGAAAAACAATTCTGCAGCCTGTGGAACAAAAACTATATTTACAGAAAGATAGACAAGATGAAAAAGCAGAGGGCTATATACCAGATGAAGGAACAAGATAAAACCCCAGAGAAACAACTAAATGAAGTGGAGACAGGCAACTTACCAGAAAAAGAATTCAGAATAATGATAGTGAAGATGATCCAGGACCCTGGAAAAAGAATGGAAGCAAAGATTGAGAAGATGCAAGAAATGTTTAACAAAGATCTAGAAAAATTAAAGAACAAACAAACAGAGATGAACAATACAATAACTGAAATGAAAAATACACTACAAGGAATCAATAGCAGACTAACTGATGCAGAAGAACGGATAAGTGACCTGGAAAAAAAAATGGTGGAATTCACTGCTGTGGACAGAATATAGAAAAAACAGTGAAAAGAAATGAAGACAGCCTAAGAGACCTCTGGGACAACATTAAATGCAACAACATTTGCATTATAGGGGCCCCAGAAGGAGAAGAGAGAGAGAAAGGGCCTGAGAAAATATTTGAAGAAATTATAGTCAAAAAATTCCCTAACATGGGAAAGGAAATAGCCACTCAAGTCCAGGAAGCACAGCGAGTCCCATACAGAATAAACCCAAGGACAAACACTCTGAGACACATAGTAACCAATTTGCAAAAATTAAAGACAAAGAAAAATTATTGAAAGCAACAAGGGAAAAATGGCAAATAACATACAAAGGAACTCCCATAAGGTTAACAGCTGATTTCTCAGCAGAAAGTCTATAAGCCAGAAGGGAGTGGCATGTTATACTTAAAGTGATGAAAAGGAAGAACCTGCAACCAATATTACTCTATCCAGCAAGGATCTCATTCAGATTGGAAGGAGAAGTCAAAAGCTTTACAGTAAAGCAAAAGCTAAGAGAATTCAGCACCACCAAACCAGCTCTACAACAAATGCCAAAGGAACTTCTCTAAGTGGGAAACACAACAGAAGAAAAGGACCTACAAAAACAAACCCAAAATAATTAAGAAAATGGTCATAGAAACATACATATCAATAATTACTTTAAACGTGAATGGGTTAAATGCTCCAACCAAAAGACACAGATGGGCTGAATGGATACAAAAACAAGAACCATATATATGCTGTCAACAAGCGACCCACTTCAGACCTAGGGACACATACAGACTGAAAGTGAGGAGATGGAAAAAGATATTCCATGCAAATGGAAATCAAAAGAAAGCTGGAGTAGCAATACTCATAGCAGATAAAATAGACTTTAAAATAAAGAATGTTACAAGAGACAAGGAAGGACACTACATAATGATCAAGGGATCAATCCAAGAAGAAGATATAAGAATTATAAATATATATGCACCCAACATAGGAGCACCTCAATACATAAGGCAACTGCTAACAGCTCTAAAAAAGGAAATCGACAGCAACACAGCAATAGTGGGGAGACTTTAACACCTCACTTACACCAATGGACAGATCATCCAAAATGAAAATAAATAAGTAAAGAGAAGCTTTAAATGACACAATAGGCCAGATAGATTTAATTGATATTTATAGGACATTTCATCCAAAAACAGCAGATTACACTTTCTTCTCAAGTATGCACAGAACATTCTCCAGGATAGATCACATCTTAGGTCACAAATCAAGCCTCAGTAAATTTAAGAAAATTGAAATCATATCAAGCATCTTTTCTGACCACAACGCTATGAGATTAGAAATAAATTACATGTAAAAAAATGTAAAAAATCACAAACACATGAAAGCTAAACAGTACGTTAGTAAATAATCAAGAGAGCACTGAAGAAATCAAAAGGAAATCAAAAAAGACCTAGAGACAAAAGACAATGAAAACACAACAATCCAAAACCTATGGGATGCAGCAAAAGCAGTTCTAAGAGAGAAGTTTATAGCTATACAAGTCTACCTCAAGAAACAAGAAAAATCAGAAATAAACAATCTAACCTTACACTTAAAGGAAGTAGAAAAGGAAGAACAAACAAAACCCAAAGTTAGCAGGAGGAAAGAAATCATAAAATCAGAGCAGAAATAAATGAAATAGAAACAAAGAAAACAATAGCAAAGATCAAAAACACTAAAAGCTGGTTCTTTGAAAACATAAAAAAATTGATAAACTATTAGCCAGATTCATCAAGAAAAAGAGGAAGAGGACTCAAATCAATAAAATTAGAGGGGCTTCCGGGAAGATGGCAGAAGAGCAAGACGTGGAGATCACCTTCCTCCCCACAGATACACCAGAAATACATCTACATGTGGAACGACTCTTACAGAACACCTACTGAACGCTGGCAGAAGACCTCAGACCTCCCAAAAGGCAAGAAACGCCCCACGTACCTGGGTAGGGCAAAAGAAAAAAGAATAAACAGAGACAAAAGGATAGGGATGGGACTTGCACAAGTGGGAGGGAGCTGTGAAGGAGGATAGGTTTCCACACACTAGGAAGCCCCTTCACTGGCGGCGACGGGGGTTGGGCGGGGGGGGGGCACTTCGGAGTAATGGAGGAGAGCACAGCCACAGGGGTGCAGAGGGCAAAATGGAGAGATTCCCGCACAGAGGATCGGGGCCAACTGGCACTCACCAGCCCGAGAGACTTGTCTGCTCCCCCAGTGGAGCGGGCGGGGCTGGGAGCTGAGGCTCCGGCTTCAGTCAGCGGCAAGGAGAGGACTGAGGATGGCAACGCGAACACAGCCTGCAGGGGCGTTAGTGCACCACGGCTAGCCGAGAGGAAGCCCAGGAAACGTCTGGACCTGCCGAAGAGGCAAGAGACATCTTCTTCCCTCTTTGTTTCCTGGTGCGCCAGGAGAGGAGATTAAGAACGCTGCTTAAAGGAGCTCCAGAGACGGGCGTGAGCCACGGCTAAAAGTGCGGACCCCAGAGACAGGCATGAGACACTAAGGCTGCTGCTGTCACCACCAAGAAGCCTGTGTGCGAGCACAGATCACTATACACACCCCTCTTCCAAAGAGCCTGTGCAGCCCGCCACTGCCAGGGTCCCGGGATCCAGGGACAACTGCCCCGGGAGAATGCACGATGCACCTCAGGCTGGTGCAACCTCACGCCGGCCTCTGCCACCACAGGCTCGCCCCACACTCTGTGCCCCTCCCTCCCCCCAGGCCAGAGTGAGCCAGAGACCCCAAATCATCTGCTTCTTTAACCCCATCCAGTCTGAGCGAAAAACAGATGCCATCTGGTGACCTACATGCAGAGGCAGGGCCAAATCCAAAACTGAGCCCCTGGGAGCTGTGAGAACAAAGAAGAGAAAGGGAAATCTCTCCCAGCAGGCTCAGAAGCAGCGGATTAATGCTCCACAATCAATTTGATGTACGCTGCATCTGTGGAATATATGAATAGACAACAAATCATCCCAAATTAAGGAGGTAGACTTTGAGACCAAGATTTATGATTTTTTCCCCATTTCCGCTTTTTGTGAGTGTGTATGTGTATGCTTCTGTGTGAGATTATGTCTGTATAGCTTTGCTTCCACCATTTGTCCGAGGGTTCTATCCGCCTGTTTTTTTGTTGTTGCTGTTTTTGGTTTTTTAAATTTTTTTTCTTAAAAATTACTTTTTATTTTAATAACTTTATTTTATTTTACTTTATCTTCATTCTTTCTTTCCCTCCTTCCCTCCTTTAGAAAACGAATCATCACAAATTGAGGAGGTGGACTTTGAGAGCAAGATTTATGATTTTTTCCCCTTTTCCACTTTTTGTGAGTGTGTATTTGTAAGCTTCTATGTGAGATTTTGTCTGTATAGCTTTGCTTCCACCATGTGTCCTAGGGCTCTATCTGTCCGTTTTTTTTTTTCTTATTCTTCTTCTTAATAATTATTTTTCTTTATTTTAATAACTTTATTATATTTTATCTTACTTTATTTTATTTTACTTTATCTTTTTTCTTTCATTTTTTCCTTTCTTCCCTCCTTCATTCATTCCTTGCTCCCTCCCTCCCTCCCTACCTCCTTCCCTCCATCCTTTCTTTCTTTCTTTCTTTCTTTCTACTTCTACTAATTCTTTCTTTCTACATTTTCTCCCTTTTATTCTGAGCTGTGTGGATGAAAGGCTCTTGGTGCTGCAGCCAGGAATCAGTGCTGTGCCTCTGAGGTGGGAGAGCCAACATCAGGACAATGGTCCACAAGAGACCTCCCAGCTCCACATAATATCAAACAGTGAAAATCCCCCCGAGATCTCCATCTCAACACCAGCACCCAGCTTCACTAAATGAACAGCAAGCTACCGTGCTGGACACCCTATGCCAAACAACTAGCAAGACAGGAACACAACCCCATCATTAGAAGAGAGGTTGCCTAAAACCATAATATGTCCACAGACACCCCAAAACACAGCACCATATGTGGACCTGCCCACCAGAAAGACAAGATCCAGGCTCATCCACCAAAACACAGGCACTAGTCCCCTCCATCAGGAAGACTACACAACCCACTGAACAAACCTTAGCCACTGGGGACAGACACCAAAAACAATGGAAACTACGAACCTGCAGCCTGCAAAAAGGAAATCCCAAACAAATAAGATAAGCAAAATGAGAAGACAGAAAAACACACAGCAGATGAAGGAGCAAGATAAAAACACACCAGCCCTAACAAATGAAGAGGAAATAGGCAGTCTACCTGAAAAAGAATTCAGAATAATGATAGAAAAGATGATCCAAAATCTTGGAAATAGAATAGATAAAATGCAAGAAACATTTAACAAGGACTTAGAAAAACTAAAGATGAAACAAACAATGATGAACAACACAATAAATGAAATTAAAAATACTCTAGATGAGATCAAAAGCAGAATAACTGAGGCAGAAGAACGGATAAGTGACCTGGAAGATAAAATAGTGGAAATAACTACTACAGAGCAGAATAAAGAAAAAAGACTGAAAAGAACTGAGAACAGTCTCAGAGACCTCTGGGACAACATTATACACACCAACATTCGAATTATAGGGGTTCTAGAAGAAGAAGAGAAAAAGAAAGGGACTGAGAAAATATTTGAAGAGATTATAGTTGAAAACTTCCCTAATGTGGGAAAGGAAATAGTTAATCAAGTCCAGAAGCACAGAGAGTCCCATACAGGATAAATCCAAAGAGAAATATGCCAAGACACATATTAATCAAACTGTCAAAAATTAAATACAAAGAAAACATACTAAAAGCAGCAAGGGAAATACAAAAAATAACACACAAGGGAACCCCCATAAGGTTAACAGCTGATCTTTCAGCAGAAACTCTGTAAGCCAGAAGGGACTGGCAGGACATATTTAAAGTGATGAAGGAGAAAAACCTGTAACCAAGATTACTCTAACCAGCAAGGATCTGATTCAGATTTGATGGACAAATTAAAACTTTTACAGAAAAGCAAAAGCTGAGAGAGTTCAGCACCACCACATCAGCTCTACAACAACTGATAAAGGAACTTCTCTAGGCAAGAAACACAAGAGAAGGAAAAGACCTACAGTAACAAACCCAAAGCAATTTAGAAAATGGGAATAGGAACATACATATCGATAATTACATTAACTGTAAATGGACTAAATTATCTCACCAAAAGACACAGATTGGCTAAATGGATACAAAAACAAGACCCATATATTTGTTGTCTACAAGAGGCCCACTTCAGACCTAGAGACACATACAGACTGAAAAGTAATGGGATGGAAAAAGATATTCCATGCAAATGTAAACCAAAAGAAAGCTGGATAGCAATTCTCATATCAGAAAAAAATAAACTTTAAAATAAAGACTATTACAAGAGAAAAAGAAGGAGACTACATAATGATCAAGGGATCAATCCAAGAAGAAGATATAACAATTGTAAATATTTATGCACCCAACATAGGAGAACCTCAATACATAAGGCAAATACTATCAGTCATAAAAGGGGAAATCGACAGTAACACATTCATAGTAGGGGACTTTACACCCCACTTTCACCAATGGACCGATCATCCAAAATGATAATAAATAAGGAAACGCAAGCTTTCAATGATACATTAAACAAGATGGACTTAATTGATATTTATAGGACATTCCATCCAAAACAACAGAATACACATTTTCTCTAGTGCTCATGGAGAATTCTCCAGGATAGATCATATCTTGGGTCACAAATCAAGCCTTGGTAAATTTAAGAAAATTGAAATTATATCAAATATCTTTTCCAACCACAACACTATGAGATTAGATATCAATTACAGGAAAAGAACTGTAAAAATTACAAACACATGGAGGCTAAACAAAACACTACTTAATAACGAAGTGATCACTGAAGAAATCAAAGAGGAAGTTAAAAAAATACCTAGAAACAAATGACAATGGAGATAAAATGACCCAAAATCTATGGGGTGCAGCAAAAGCAATTATAAGAGGGAAGTTTATAGCAATACAATCCTACCTTAAGAAACAGGAAACATCTCAAATAAACAACCAAACCTTGCACCTAAAGCAATTAGAGAAAGAAGAATAAAAAAAAACCCCAAAGTTAGCAGAAGGAAAGAAATCATAAAGATCAGATCAGAAATAAATGAAAAAGAAATGAAGGAAACAATAGCAAAGATCAATAAAACTAAAAGCTGGTTCTTTGAGAAGATAAACAAAATTGATAAACCATTAGCCAGACTCATCAAGAAATAAAGGGAGAAGACTCAAATCAATAGAATTAGAAATGAAAAAGGAGAAGTAACAACTGACACTGCAGAAATACAAAAGATCAGGAGAGATTACTATAAGCAACATTATGCCAATAAAATGGACAACCTGGAAGAAATGGACAAATTCTTAGAAATGAACAACCTGCCAAAACTGAATCAGGAAGAAATAGAAAATATGAACAGACCAATCACAAGCACTTAAATTGAAACTGATTAAAAATCTTCCAACAAACAAAAGCCCAGGACCAGATGGCCTCACAGGCGAATTCTATCAAACATTTAGAGAAGAACTAATACATAACCTTCTCAAACTCTCCAAAATATAGCAGAGGAAAGAACACTCCCAAACTCATTCTATGAGGCCACCATCACCCTGACACCAAAACCAGACAAGGATGTCACAAGGAAATAAAACTACAAGCCAATATCACTGATGAACATAGATGCAAAAATCCTCAACAAAATACTAGCAAACAGAATCCAACAGCACATTAAACAGATCATACACCATGAACAAGTGATGTTTACTCCAGGAATGCAAGGATTCTTCAATATACGCAAATCAAATATGACACACCATATTAACAAATTGAAGGAGAAAAACCATATGGTCATCTCAATAGATGCAGAGAAAAATTTTGACAAAATTTAACACCCATTTATGGTAAAAACCCTGCAGAAAGTAGGCATAGAGGGAACTTTCCTCAACATAATAAAGGCCATATATGACAAATCCACAGCCAACATCGTCCTCAACGGTGAAAAACTGAAACCATTTTCACTAAGATCAGGAACAAGACAAGTTTGCCCACTCTTACCACTCTTATTCAACATAGTTTTGGAAGATTTAGCCACAGCAATCAGAGAGGAAAAGGAAATAAAAGGAATCCAAATTGGAAAAGAAGAAGTAAAGCTGTCACTGTTTGCAGATGACATGATCCTATACATAGAGAATCCTAAAGATGCTACCAGAAAACTGCTAGAGCTAATCAATGAATTTGGTAAACTAGCAGGATACAAAATTAATGCACAGAAATCTCTAGCATTCCTATACACTAATGATTAAAAATCTGAACGTGAAATCAAGAAAACTCTCCAATTTACCATTGCGACAAAAAGGATAAAGTATCTAGGAATAAACCTACTTAAGGAGGCAAAAGACCTGTATGCAGAAAATTATAAGACACTGATGAAAGAAATTAAAGATGATACAAATAGGTGGAGAGATATACCATGTTCTTGGATTGGAAGAATCAACATTGTGAAAATGACTATACTACCCAAAGCAATCGACAGATTCAATGCACTCCCTATCAAACTACCACTGACATTTTTCACAGAACTAGAACAAAAAATTTCACAATTTGTATGGAAACACAAAATACCTGAATAGCCAAAACAATCATGAGAATGAAAAACGGAGGTGGAGGAATCAGGCTACCTGACTTCAGACTATACTACAAAGCTACAGTAATCAAGACAGTATGGTGGTACTTTCACAAAAACAGAAAGATAGTCAATGGAACAGGATGGAAAGCCCAGAGATAAACCCACGCACCTATGGTCACCTTATCTTTGATAATGGAGGCAGGAATGTACATTGGAGAAAGGACAGCCTCTTCAAGAAGCAGTGCTGTGAAAACTGGACAGGTACATGTAAAAGTATGAAATTAGATCACTCCCTAACATCATACACAAAAATAAGCTCAAACAGGATTAAATACCTAAATATAAGGCAAGAAACTCTCAAACTCTTAGAGGGAAACATTGGCAGGACACTCTATGACATAAATCACAGCAAGATCCTTTTTGACCCACCTCCCAGAGAAATGGAAATAAAAATAAACAAATGAGACCTAATGAAACTTCAAAGCTTTTGCACAGCAAAGGAAACCATAAACAAGACCAAAAGACAACCCTCAGAAGGGGAGAAAGATTTGCAAATGAAGCAACTAACAAAGGATTAATATCCAAAATTTATAAGCAGCTCATGCAGCTTAATTACAAAAAAACAAATAACCCAATCCAAAAATGGGCAGAAGACCTAAATAGACATTTCTCCATAGAAGATATACAGACTGCCAACAAACACATGAAAGAATGCTCAACATCACTAATCATTAGAGAAATGCAAATCAAAACTACAATGAGATGACATCTCATACCAGTCAAAATGGCCATCATCAAAAAATCTAGAAAAAAAAAATGCTGGAGAGGGTGTGGAGAAAAGGGAACCCTCTTGCACTGTTGGTGGGAATGTAAATTGATACAACCACTGTGGAGAACAGTATGGAGGTTCCTTAAAAACTACAAATAGAATTACCATATGACCCAGCAATCCCACTACTGGGCATATACCCTGAGAAAACCATAATTCAAAAAGAGTCATGTACCAAAATGTTCATTGCAGCTCTATTTACAATAGCCCAGAGATGGAAACAACTTAAGTGTCCATCTTCAGATGAATGGATAAAGAAGATGTGGCACATATATACAATGGAATATTACTCAGCCATAAAAAAAGAAATTGAGCTATTTGTAATGAGGTGGATAGACGTAGAGTCTGTCATACAGAGTGAAGTAAGTCAGAAGGAGAGAAACAAATACTGTATGCTAACACATATATATGGAATTTAAGGGGAAAAAAATGTCCTGAAGAACCTAGGGGTAAGATAGGAATAAAGACACAGAACTACTAGAGAATGGACTTGAGGTTATGGGGAGGGTGAAGGGTAAGCTGTGACAAAGCAAGAGAGAGGCATGGACATATATACAGTACGAAATGTAAGGTAGATAGCTAGTGGGAAGCAGCTGCATAGCACAGGGAGATCAGCTTGGTGCTTTGTGATCACCTGGAGGGGTGGGATAGGAGAGTGGGAGGGAGGGAGACGTAAGAGGAAAGAGATATGGGAACATATGTATATATATAACTGATTCATTTTGTTGTAAAACAGAAACTAACACACCATTGTAAAGCAATTATACTCCAATAAGGATGTTAAAAAAATAAAATGAGAAGTGTAAAAGGAGAAGTTACAACACACACCACAGAAATACGAAGTATCCTAAGAGACTACTACAAGCAACTCTATGCCAATAAATTGGACAACCTGAAAAAAATGGACAAGTTCTTAGAAAGGTATAATCTTCCAAGACTGAAACAGGAAGAAATAGAAAATATGAACACACAAATCACAAGTAATGAAATTGAAACTGTGATTAAAAATCTTTCAACAAACAGACGTCCAGGACCAGATGGCTTCACAGGTGAATTCTATCAAACATTTAGAGAAGAGATAACACGCATCCTTCTCAAACTCTTCCAAAAATTTGCAGAGGAAGGAACGCTCCCAAACTCATTCTATGAGGCCACCATCATGCTGATACCAAAACCAGACAAAGATACTACAAAAAAAGAAAATTACGGACCAATATCACTGATGAATATAGATGCAAAAATCTTCAACAAAATAGTAGCAAACAGAATCCAGCTACACATTAAACTGATCATACACCATGATCAAGTTGGATTTATACAGGGGAGGCAAGGATTCTTCAATATATGCAAATCAATCAATGTGATACACCATATTAACAAATTGAAGAATAAAAACCATATGATCATCTCAATAGATGCAGAAAAACTTTTTAACAAAATTCAACACCGATTTATGGTAAAAACTCTCCAGAATGTGGGCATAGTGGGAACCTACCTCAACATAATAATGGCTATATAGGACAAACCCATAGCAAACATCATTCTCAATGGAGAAAAATTGAAAGCATTTCCTGTAAGATCAGGAACAAGACAAGGATGTTAACTCTCACCACTATTATTCAACATAGTTTTGGAAGTCCTACCCATGGCAATCAGAGAAGAAAAACAAATAAAAGGAGTACAAATAGGAAAAGAAGAAGTAAAACTGTCACTGTTTGCAGATGACATGATGCTATATATAGAGAATCCTAAAAATGCCACCAGAAAACCACTAGAGCTAATCAATGAATTCGGTAAATTTGAGGATACAAAATTAATGCAATGAAATCTCTTGTATTTCTATACACTAATGATGAAAAATCTGAAAGAGAAATTAGGGAGACAGATCCATTTACCACTGCAACAAAAAGAATAAAATACCAGGAATAAACCTACCTAGGGAGACAAAAGACCTGTATGTGGAAAACTATAAGACAGTGATGAAAGTAATTAATGATGATACCAACAGATGGAGAGACATACCATGTTCTTGGATTGGAAGAATCAATATTGTGAACATTACTATACTACACAAAGTAATCTACGGATTGAATGCAATCCCTATCAAATTACCAATGGCATTTCTTACGGAACTAGAACAAACAATTTTAAAATTTGTATAGAGACACAAACGATCCCGAATAGCCAAAGCAGTCTTGAGGAGAAAAAATGGAGCGTGAGGAATCAGACTCCCTAACTTCAGATTATACTACAAAGCTACAGTAATCAAGACAATATGGTACTGGCACAAAAACAGAAACATAGATCAATGGAACAGGATAGAAATTCCAGAGATAAACCCATGCACCTATGGTCAACTAATCTATGATAAAGGAGACAAGGATATACAATGGAGAAAAAACAGTCTCTTCAATAAGTGGTGCTGGGAAAACTGGACAGCTACATGTTAAAGAATGAAATTAGAACACTCCCTAACACCATACACCAAAATAAACTCAGAATGGATTCGAGACCTAAATTTAAGACCGGACACTATAAACTCTTAGAGGAAAACATAGGGAGAACACTCTTTGACATAAATCACAGAAAGTTCTTTTTTGATCCACCTCCTAGAGTAATAGAAATAAAAATAAACAAATGGGACCTACTGAAACTTAAAATCTTTTGCACAGCAAAGGAAACCATAGATAAGACGAAAGACAACCCTCAGAATGGGGGAAAATATTTGCAAATGAGGCAAAGGGCAAAGGATTAATCTCCAAAATATATAAACAGCTCATGCAGCTCAATATTAAAGAAACAAACAACCCAATCCAAAAGTGCACAGAAGACCTAAATAGACACTTCTCCAAAGAAGACATACAGATGTCCAGAAGCACATGAAAAGCTGCTCAACACCACTAGTTATTAGAGAAATGCAAGTCAAAACTATAACGAAGTATCACCTCACATCAGTTAGAATGGGCATCATTAGGATATCTACAGACAACAAATGCTGGAGAGGGTGTGGAGAAAAGGGAACCCTCTTGCACTTTTGGCGGGAATGTAAATTGATACATCCACTATGGAGAACAGTATAGAGGTTCCTTAAAAAACTAAAAATAGAATTACCATATGACCCAGCAATCTCACTACTGGGCATATACCCAGAGAAAACCATAATTCAAAAAGACACATGCACTCCAATGTTCATTGCAGTACTATTTACAATAGCCAGATCATGGAAGCAACCTAAATCCCCATCGACAGATGAATGAATAAAGAAGATGTGGTACATATATACAATGGAATATTACTTAGCCATAAAAAGGAATGAAATTGGGTCACTTTTTGAGACGTGGATGGATCTAGAGACTGTCATACAGAGTGAAGTAATTCAGAAAGAGACCAACAAATATAGTATATTAACTCATGTATGTGGATCTTAGACAAATGGTACAGATGAACCAGTTTTCAGGGCAGAAGTTGAGACACAGATGTAGAGAACAAACATATGGACACCAAGCGGGGGGGAAAGCCATGGTGGGGGTGTGGATGGTGGTGTGATTAATTGGGCAATTGGGATTGACATGTATACACTGATGTGTATAAAATTGATGCCTAATTAGCACCTGCTGTATAAAAAAATAAATAAAATAAAATTCCAAAGGAAAAAAAAAAACTAAAAAAAGACCAAACTATATGTTGCCAAAAGAGATTTAATTGAGCTTTAAGAACACACATAGATTTAAAGTAAAGAGATAAAAAATAGATATTCTATGCAAATCAAAACCAAAATAGGGCAGAATTATTTATTTTTATTTCAGACAAAATAGACTTTATGCCAAAGATTATAACAATACACAAAGAAGGTCATTATATAATGATAAAGAACTCAATTAATCAAGAGAATATAATATTTGTAAGTATCTATGCATCCAACATAGGAACACCTAAATATATAAAGCAAATATTAATAGATCTGAAGGGAGAAACAGACAGCAATATAATAATAAAGGGAGAGACTTCGATACCCCACTTTCAACAATGGATAGATCATCCAGACAGAGAATCAATAAGGAAACATTGAACTTAAATGATATATTAGAGAAGACGACTTAACAGATATATGTAGAACATTTGATCCAAAAACAGCAGAATCCAAATGAAAACCACAGTGAGATATCACCTCACAGCTGTTAGTTGTCTATTATCAAAAAGATAAGATATAAGTGCCGGCAAAGGGCTTCCCTGGTGGCGCAGTGTTTGAGAGTCCACCTGCCGATGCAGGGGACGTGGGTTCGTGCACCAGTCCAGGAAGATCCCACATGCCGCGGAGCGTCTAGGCCCGTGAGCCATGGCCACTGAGCCTGTGCGTCCAGAGCCCGTGCTCTGCAATGGGAGAGGCCACAACAGTGAGAGGCCTGCATACCACAAAAAAAAAAAAAAAGGAAAAAATAAGTACTGACAAGGATCTGAAGAAAAGGGAACCTTTGTACACTGTTGGTGGGAATGTAAACTTGGCACAGCCATTATGGTCAATGGTATAGAGGTTCTTCAAAAAATTAAAATAGAAATACTCTATGATTCAGCCATCCTACTCTGGATATATAGCCAAAGGAAACAAAAATAATTATCTCAAAGAGGTTTGCTACTCCCTTGTTCATTATAGTATTATTCACAATATCCAAGATATGGAAAAAACTAACTGCCCATTTAGTGGAAGGATTGATTAAGAAAATATATACACTGAAATATTGTTCAGCCTTTACAAAGAAGGGAATCCTGACATTTGCAACAACATGGATGAAACTGGACGGCACCATGAAAAGTGAAATAAGCCAAACAGAGGAAGACAAAAACTGCATGGTACATGGTGTCACTTAAATGTGCAATCTGAAAAAAAAAAAAACAAATCAACCTTACAGAAATAAGTAGCTGAGGGTGAGGGGAATTGGGAAAAAGGTACAAATTTTCAGTTATAAGATGAATAAGGTCTGAGACCTTAATGTATAACATGGAGACTATAGTTGATAACACTGTATTGTATAACTGAAATTTGCTGAGAATAGAACTTATATGTTCTCACACACACAAAAAGGTAAGGATCAGAGGTGATGGGTGCGTTAATTAACTCAATGTGGGGAGAATCCTTTCCCAATGTATATGTATATCAAGTCATACATTGTATAGTTTAAATATCTTACCATTTTATTTGTCAATTGTACCTCAAAAAGCTCTAAAAAGGAATAATTTGAAAAAAGAAGAAAAACTAAGGGATGACAACACACACTCTCATCCAATAACTGCATCCAACATAAGTTCCATAATAACTTATACATATACAGTTTTTTCTCCTCCTGAGTTTGTCTATTGAGAAATAGACACAGGAGTCAGACAGAGATCAAAAATAAATATTATTATTGATCTAAAAGTAATCATATAATGTGGTTTTAGTTCTGAGTCAAAGACTTGCTCTTACTTTCCCCTGAATTAATCAGAATTGCCCATGGAGTCCTAGAGCCAGGCAACAGCAGACCTTCCCTGGCAGGCATAAGACCTATACTTTTCTCAGCTTACCACATGGTCAAGTACAAACCAAAACACATGTTCTTCAAGATCAAGAAGATCCCATAGAGAGAAGGAAAGAAGATGAGCTATGCATGCCCAATGTATTCAGCCAATCTCATTTTAATTAGTTGGTTCTTCTGTCCCTGGAGGAGGAATGATTAAGGGGACAACGAGAATCCAGGAGCGTTTTCACCCTATGATAGTTTCTCCACATGGGTATGTGGAAGTGGGAAATAATTTTCCCACTCCCGATAGTGGGTGTTGTTCCTCCAAGAGCATCAATCTATGATTAAATGACATCTGGAAAGCAATAGTAAAGTGAAAATGTAAAAAAGAATGTATCATTAAAGGTAGGGTAGTTTATTCTAGGGAACAAATAACCTGACAAATCTCAATGGTTAAAGTGGCTTCCATTTTATTTCTTGATCCCTCTGCATTTCCATCATTGGTCAGCTGGAAGGTTGGCTTTGATTCCTTCCATTGCCATGGCTAGGGGACCTAGGAATTGGCTTATGTGTTGAATATCCATAAGCATTTGTTTGCCCAATTTATGATTTCTGTATATAATTGCTATATTAAAAGTATGGCAGTCCATCAGCTTATTCAATTTTGGGCAACAAAAAATAACTAAAGCCATAAAATGTAGAAGATCCTGATTTTAGCAGGAAGCCATGAGCTTCTTCCCATAATACTGGACTTCAGGTTAACTACTTCAATCTCTGCCTCTCACAAAATGTTGTTGTGTTGAGGCATAACCAATCTGTTCCTTTATTCCAAATTGCATCTTAATGGAAGGTGCTTTACCATGAGAGAAATTATAAACTTTTGTCATGCAAAAATTACACATCAAAAGATACTAGCAAAAGCCTGCACCATCATTTCTTCAACTTCTTTGGCTCTTTTGGGGTCCCATTCTTATTTCCTATTATGATTTTTGTCTTCCTCTGTTTAATTGCACAAGATTCAGAGTAAGAAAGAGAATTTGAATTTTTCAAATATTAGGTTTGTGATAATCTGGCCCTCAGTTGTCAGAGGTCACTGGCCACAGGTAGAAATCGTTTCTCTTGACAAAGTTAAATGTATCTTCTTTCTGCTATCAAATGGTTCAATTATACCAATGTTTATTTCTTACTGGAACTTATCAAAACCCTCAAGAATTTGCCAACACATGCTAGCAACCTAAGGTTTTTCTAATATGTACTTCAGAACCCCAGGTTCTATAAGCCTAATTTCCAAAGCATGAGAGGTGATTCATTAATATACCGTTTACTTTGCTAGTACAAAAGAAGCTTCCAACCAGCAATAGCATGATCTTCACTGTCCACAACCCTAACTCAATTCAGCCAGTTCTGAATTGAGTTTCATTCATTTCAGTTTCTGTTGCTTGTAACACTTCTAGGTAGCAATTTATAATGTGTTTATAAGAAATAAAAATAACTCCAATGAGATAAATAATGAAGGGTTTTTTGTTTATTTCTTATCCTTAGAAATCCAAGATATGGTTACTTTTAGGGAAGATTGGGTCTAAGTGCTTAAAAACATGTCAGGATCTATCTGTATCTCTCTCTCTTTCTGTCACTTTTCTTGGTATCGGTTTCATTCTCTATCATTGCAGATGAACTTCCTCTATGAACCTTGAGGAAAGATCCACCAACTGCTCCAAACTAACTGTGGCCATCTCTGTAAACCCAGCAAGAGGAGCTTCTTAAGGCTAGCAAACATATATCAACTCCTGGGAATGATGTTTGTTACCCTGCTGGGGTAGGCAAAATATCAACCCCCAAACATCCCTAATCCCTAGAATTTGTAAATATGTTCCCTTACATGACAAAAGGGATTTTGCAGATGTGATTAAGGTTAAGAGTCTATATATGTAGAGATTATCCTGAATTAGCCCAGTGGGCCCAATACAAATCACATGAAGTCTTAAAAAGTAAGAGGAAGGTGGATAAGTAGGTCAGAGAGATTGTAGATGGTAGATGTAAGAAAGATTTGATGCCCTTTGTCTGGTTCTGAGATGTAGGCAGCTATGTGCAAAGACTAAGAAGAGGTCTCCAGAGCTACCAGGAGCCCTAAACTGACAGCTAGCAAGGGAACTGAGAGTTCAGCCCTACAATTGGATGGAACTGAATTCTGCTAACAACTGAATGAGCATGGATGTGGATTCTCTCCAAGCCTGTAGAAAGGAATCCCTTAATTCTGTCTCAGTGAGACCTATACTGGATTTCTAATCTATAAAATCATATCATAATAATTTCACTTTGTTTTAAATTTGCATAATTTGTTACAGCAGCAGTAGATGATGAATACATCCACTTAGGTCATGAGCCCACCCCTTGGACAATTACTCTTTGCCATAGAGACTGGTCAAGCCCAGATTACCTACATACCTCTAGCCAGAGAGATGTATAATATTATTATTGACCACTTGATTCAAAGTGCAAGAGATATGGGAAGTGGGGAAGAACTGAAGCCCAGGCAAAACAAGGAAATATCCTCCCACTTTACTATGCTATGCTGTCATTTAATCTATTACCACATTTTGCTACTACCTTCACAATGTTTTTTTGAAGTGTGGCTTTTTCCTCTTCATCTTTACCAACAAATGGCTGGTCTGCACTGATTAGCAGTATTTTTAACATGAGCATAGAAAGAATGATCAAAAGAGAGAGAATTGTTACACATTCTCTAATTTTGATCCTATTTTAATATTCAAAGCAATCTTCATTTTGTAAATATTTCATCTATTTTCAGATATTATAAAATTAACTAAAGCCAATCCTCAAATTTAGAATAATCAATCTAAGAGTCTCAGGTCTCTCATATTTATGAGGAAAGCTCAGTCTTCCAATACTAAAGCTCTTGTTATAAATCTACTTTAGCAGTGGTCAAATAAAATACACCCCCTCATACAACATGTGAACCACTCATTTGCTGTATCTCATCCCTGGTGTACAGTTTCCACAACAAGGCCGAATAGAGTACTACCAATAGAGCAGGAGCTCAGCATATGCAGCAGATAAAGATAATGATGGTAATAATGACAAGAATCAAATAGTCATGTCTGCCATATTGTTCCTCAGCTACAGCTGCATTAGAAATTCTAAATAACATTAAGTCTTGCCTCACTGGAAAAATATACAGCCACGGATTTCCAACCAGAGAACTTCAAAAGAATTATCATCACTACGGCAGAACTTTTTTTATGTAGTCATAAAACTAAGAGAAGTCAATTAGGTCTAGTACTTCAGTAATGGTTCCACAAATCACATTTACAGCCAACCCCACAACGAGTGTGATATGAAGAAATACCATTTAGAAAGACAAGTTTTGACACACTAATATCATGGCATTGCAGAAACTGTGGGGGTAATTAATTTTTACTTGTAGGTGATGAATCCAAGCAAAACTCTAAAAACAATTTGGACAATTACGAACTCTTTAGGGCAATAAAGCTTTTGCAGAAAGCTTGATTTTATATTACTGGTATGATCAAAGCTTTAATGAAATTGCTGCATGGCAGAAACTACTGAACTATTAAGAGAAAACTACAAAAATAAATGAGTGCTTAGCTCTGAATCTACAAAAAATAGGAGCCTTCTGGTTTTCTTTGATTGTCTATTAATTTCTCACGAGAGAGCCCCATGTGACATTGCTCTGACAAATTTCACTGAAGCATGTTTTCTCTTCTGCAAATTAGTAATGCAAAGTCCTACATGTGATCTTCCTAATGGTATTTTGTATCCCACTGTTCTTTATTATTATTTTAAGAGGAGTAGGTGTTTTTCTCATTCTCAAGAATAATGATTGGACTAGTTGGAGTTCTTTTATGGATATCGCAGTATATAACCCAATAGGTGTCAGGAAGAATTCATGCTGTGTTGCAGCTCCACAAGTATCCATCCACCACTAAGACTTGTGTTGTGATGTTGTAAAACTTGCAGTGAAATCTAAATGGTACAGTAAACTAAGAATTTAGTGAGAGACTTAACTTTTTATTCTTCCTGAATAAAACCATTACAGCCTTAGGTATCATATAACTCTTTAAAACAGGCATTCTTAACAGTTTATTCACAGGCCCAGCTCAATCAGTCATTTCCTTTCTTCTACTTTCTTTGAGAAATTCAATGGAAGTACTGATTAAAGATGCAAAACACAGTGAAAATAAAATATGAACACATAAACTTAAATTTGATCATGAAAGTTCTAGGTTCCTGTTAGCTCTACTTTCAAAATAGAGACAGAATTTCGCCACTTTTCCCTACCTGCCCAGATAGATCCCAAGTGCAAGCCACTATCATCAATTACTTGGATTATTTCAAGAGCTTCTTAACTGATCACATGCTTCTGTCCTTCTTCCCACCTCAAACAATCGATTCTCAATAGAGCAACCAGAGTGATGCTATTAAAACTCAAATCAAATCATGTCTCCCCTTTGTCCAAAAACATATGATGTTTCATTATTTCACTGGGATAAAAATCTAGAGTCCTCATATGATTTTCAAGGCTCTATATAATCTGGTTCTCCTTACCCCTCTACTGTTTATTAACATTCTCCTCTTCAGTCAACCCAAGCCAGTCAAACAGGGCCTCTTTGCTATTTCTCAAACAAGCAGGCATGCTTCTGCCTTATGGCTCAGCATTTCTTTTTCTCTGTACCTAGGAGTTTTACACATGGCAAATTCTCTCACTTATTCTAGATCTTTCCTCAGATATCATCTTTCTAATAATGAAAGCACTCCTGTGCTCCCCTTTATGAATTTCAACTGCCACTTTTTGCATTTTCACTCTCTCTCTCTTCTCTCCCTTAGTTTTCTCCATGCCACTTATCATCAGTCATAATATATATTTTACTTATTTATTTCCTGTATTATCTCTATCTCAGCCACTGCCCCACTAGAATGTAGATTCCACAAAAGAAGTAAATTTTAAATTTATCTGTTTTATTTACTGGTGTATCTACAGTAAATGAATATAATCAGTAATAAGAAATCTACAGCTATAGCTAGGTTTCTTCACTGTGGATATGTCTACATACAAGATAAAAGCAGCCCAAATGAAAATTCAACACTCAACCCAGTTATCAATGACAACAACGCACCCAGCAATCTGGGGTTGCAATGATGAGAAGAGTGACCTGTTAGCTGTTTTCATGGAAACATATTCAATGGATTTATACAGTGTTAGGAAAATATATTGAATTATTAATTTTCACTTCTTGTTATTGAGAAAGATAAAAAAAAAGTAAAAGATATTTTACCCTTCCTATATGTGAAAAAGTGAAGGTTTTCTTTTTTAGAGAGTGTGATTGGCTTTTGTATTGTGCAGCTAGAAACAGACATTGTCAGTCACCCAGAAAAAGAAGTTTTCTCTATTGTTTGAGAACTAAAGTCCTATTCAGAGGAAGGAGAAAGGACCTGATTCTGAGAGCTGAAAGGAAAAAGGGTGATTTGTAGACATGTGCACATTGCCATGAATAGTGCAGACTTATGTCCTTCTTGCATTTGGTTACCAACATTCGGTAACAGATGATGGGCATGGCTGGCAATTAAGCACCAAAGTCATGAGAATGAATGAAGTTGTACACAGTCCAATTATCAGGCAATGGATAGGACTACTTTAAGGAGTGTCTTTAAACACACTCAAGCTATCAGTGTCCAGATGATGACAAAGGAAAAGCCCAACAGTGGCATCAAGCAACAGATGAAGCAAAGTAATAACAAACACCACCAAGGAATAAAAAGAAGTTTCTAATTTGCTTTATAAACACTCTGCTAGCTGCCTCCCAATGCCAGATTGTTATGAAAACTAGGTAGTGAGGAAAAAACTAAAACCAAAATTGAGATTTAATTTTTCACCATGTTAACAACTGGGGCCTCAGGGCCAAATTTAAATTAATTTAGAGTAAATAAACTAATATTTCCTTCTCTTGCCCTCAAAGGTTATAGAGAACTTTATACTTGCTGCTCATTGAGACCATACTCAACATTACTAAAAATATTCCTACAGATCATAACTGCACTATGGACTAATCATAACTCCTGCAATTTGAGCTTAATGATTTTTAAACCATAGCAAAGACCATGTTGAAAAAATAATTCAGACAGATGAGAAATGATAATAACCACTTTTAACTTTGAGATTAACAATAATAAGAAGAAACAGCAAGTATAAGTGGACCATGCTGAGATTCAGTTTAAAGAGAGATTTTTATGAATGGTTACCAACACCCTTAGGTAGATATAAATTGAGAGCAGAATATTCAAAAGGGAGAGGGAGCAAACATATCACTGAAGATGATTTTTTAAGGTGCTATTCTCAGGTTCTGAATTTCTAAGAGAGAACATTTTCTTGAAGAAGGAATTAGCAGATGCCATGGATATGGGAACACTGTAATGTCTCAAGCATGAATGTAAATTCAGTTAAAATCTAATTTTTAAAACAATGTGTTGCAAAAATACCTTCAGCCCCCAATATAAACGATGAATTTCTAGAAATGATGGTATTTTCTGGTGTTGTAAAGCCAGTTCTAAAAGAAGAGATATTTGAGTCGTGGAGAGGGCCTATTCCTCAAGTGCTATAGTAGCAACTCTTAAACAAGGCCATGTGGCTGCTACCTTCAGAAGCAGATTGCTATAGGGACACAGCTTCTAAGCATTCTATTACAGCTCTAGGTGTGCCTGGCTGAATTCTCTGAGCACTTTAGATACAGCTTTAGTCATATTGAAAACAAGAGAGCAGTACAGATCATCTTCCTGAATTACCATCCAAATGAAAATGTATCTGCATTTAACTGATACTAAAAACTGATTCAGAGACCACTGGCCACAAAATGCTCAGAATCATTTACCCAGAGAAAGAAGGGATGTTCAGGAATAACAGCCCTGATTTTGCCAGCTACAGCAGATGGCAACTGGGCAAGGCAGTGAAAAGTCATGGCTGCTCTGAATGTCCTTCTGTAGGTCCCCTAAGAGCTCATTTCACAAGGAAGGCAAATCTGGTACCTTGACAAATAAGATCAGCTATCGATATTGTGCCTGGGAAACACACACACATACAGACAGACACACACTCACATGGCTCTGTGGATCAGAAGAGAAAACCTAAATACAAAGTGAAGGTAAAAAAGAACACTGCTCAGGTGCAAAGGTAAAACATTTCAAAGATAATTACTACCACTACATGTTTAAGAAGCTAAAGTACCTCTTTGGCTTTGTGGACTCATAAACAGAACACTAAACAAGTATTGTAAAGCTAAAATATACTTAGTGGATATTGATAAACCAGAGAGGTAGGAGGGGAAAGATTCAAACTTGTCCTGCAGGAGATTAGACTTTCTGGCACATCTTCACTTCTACATATGACTCAGGAACTAGAAAAGAAAGTGGCCGAAAGACCCACCGAATTAAAAAAACTCCAATTTGAGACAAAGGCTGGTAGTGGCAAAACTTTCCCCTTCCAACCATTAAAGGATTCATGGCAAGACAGCCCATGTCAGATTTCTGGAGGATAAGAAATAAGATCCCCAAATATAAACAGGACCTGAAGAGCTTGGACAAGGAAGATAAAGACGGCATAGCTGTAAACTACATCTAAATTAGTTTTCTGATAGCTTTTAAGTCTAAGACATCTAATACTATAAAGAAGGTCTCTCCAAATGCAATTCAACTTATCTAACTTTATTCTTTTTCTTTTCTTTTCTTTTCTTTTTTTTTTTCCGTATGCGGGCCTCTCACTGTTGTGGCCTCTCCCGTTGTGGAGCACAGGCTCCAGATGCGCAGGCTCAGCGGCCATGGCTCACGGGCCTAGCCGCTCCGCGGCATGTGGGATCCTCCCATACTGGGGCACGAACCCGTGTCCCCTGCATCGGCAGGCGGACTCTCAACCACTGTGCCACCAGGGAAGCCCTCTAAGTTTATTCTTGAAGGTAATTTCACATACTCAAATTTTAGAATGCTCAGAGAGAATATAACACATATCTGAGACATTGCTTTACTTATGAGAATAACTGCTTATGGAAAGCAGATGCACAAGTATCTGAACCACACTCAAAAGAGACAACTCAGTGGGGAAACTATTTTTAAAGCACAAAAATTTACTTGGGGAACATTCAAAGGATTATTTATTTAGACAAAAATTATGTTTTATCCTCCCTGCTATAAAAAGTCAAAAATAAGAGTTATCACAGCTTACCCTTCCCCCTCCCCATATGCTATGACAAAGTGAAAGAGTGGCATAGACATATATACACTACCAAATGTAAAATAGATAGCTAGTGGGAAGCAGTCACATAGCACAGGGAGATCAGCGGGGTGCTTTGTGACCACCTAGAGGAGTGGGAGGGAGGGAGACACAAGAGGGAAGAGATATGGGAACATATGTATATGTATAACTGATTCACTTTGTTATAAATCAGAAACTAACACACCATTGTAAAGCAATTATACTCCAATAAAGATGTAAAAAGATAAATAAATAAATAAAATAAAGAATAAAAAAAAGAAAAAGAGATATCAGACCTTCCCCATTCTAAATCAGTGACCAGACCATGTGTCCAGAATCTAGCCTCCCTAACCCAAGGACCTTGACAAACATTATGTGACAGAACCAAGCACATGGAGGAAAATATCCCCAGTTCCTGCCATCAGATCTTGTTTGAGAGTTGGTGGTTCGTCAGAAGGTGCTGGTATAAAAGTAGTTCAAAGATACAGAGAAAAAAAGGACTCAAATTTGTAGGAAAAAGTTGAGATTCTCCAGGACAATGAGGAAAGAAGGTACCAGATTTCCAGGGAATAATGAAGAACCATACCCTATCTGCAGAGATGAGAGATCAATGTGGGTTACTGGTGAGGGTTTGCCCATAAACACAAGGCCTGGACAGTATCCATGGTGTTCTCTGATAGAAATTTATAATCACCAGAGAAGATCATTTGGAAGGAAACCTTTAAGTCCACTCTGAGGAAGGTGGAGGGCCAGGCTAGACAGTGGTATTGTGTAATATCTATTAAGAGGTACAAACTACTATTTTAAAAATTAATAAGAAGGAGTGGAGTCGAATGGCAGACTATGAGGACATGGAGTTCACATCTCCACACAACTAAGGCACCTACCAGGAACTGGTGGTGGATCACGGAGAGCTAATGGGATGGGAGGAACCCCCGAGTGACTGAGTAGGACATGTGGGGGAGGGAGGGAGAGGAGAAGTGGATGTGGAATGGGACTGGTGCCCCTGAGGGGTGGCTGGGGGAAAGGAGGGGTTCCCATGCCCAGAGGGGCCCACCCACGGTTAGGGGATCAGTGACAAGGGAGACCCTTGGGAGAGTAGAGGATTGGAAGGGAGTACAGCCAGTGTTACCCCTGCCCACTTGGGCCCTGGGGAGGCCATTGAGGTCCCAGGCCTAATCCTCCACCCTCTGAGGCTCCCTCCAGCTGCACTAAGCCTAAACCCTGCACCCACACACCCACCCAGGACCTTACTTCTACACGCTGTACTCTGACACACCATTTGACCACACTAGGTCTAAAGCCCACCCACAAATCCCCACCCAGAGCCTTACCTCTGAACACTCTGAGACCCCCCTCCAACCGTGCTGCTTTTCCCTGCCGTTGGGGTCCTGAGCTTAGACCCCACCCCCAGGCATTTTCTGGCCACATGGGTCCATAGGCTAGGTCCCACATCCACCTAAGCTCCATCTCCCACCAAAGCTCTGTCCTCCACAGCCAAGGCCTTTTCCTACCTTTTTTTTTTTTAGGTTGTTGTTCTGTTTTACCTTATTGTTTTTGATTCATAAATATTTTTATTTTTTCTAATAGAATTTTTATTTTTCTAATTTTATTTTATTCTTAATATTTTTTTATTCTTCTACTCCTTTTGGCTTGTTTCCCTTTTTTCTCTTTTTTTTTCTTTTTTCCATTGTGGTTCTGTTTTACCTTGTTGTAGTTGTTTCACTTATATTTTTAATTTTCCTAATATATTTTTTTATTTTTCTAATTTATTTTAATTTTTTTCTTTGTTATTATACTGCTCCTTTTTTTTTTACTTTTCTTTTCTCATGCCGCATGACATGTGGGAACTTAGTTCCCAGCCTGGGGTCTGGGACTGAGCTCCTGTGGTGGGAGTGCTGAGTCCAAACCACTGGACTAACAGAGAAACTCAGACCTTTGGGAATATTAATTGGAGTGAGGTCTCCTGAAGGTCCTCATGTCAGCACCAAGACCTGGCTCTACCCAACTGCATGCAAACTCCAGTGCAGGATACCTCAGGCCAAACAACCAGTAGACAGGAATACAGCCCCACCCATAAAAAATGAGATGACAAAAAATATATGTTGCTGATGAAGGAGCAAGATAAAAAATTACAAGACCAAATAAATGAAGAGGAAATAGGTAACCTACTTGAAAAAATATTCAGAGTAATGATAGTAAAGATGATCCAAAATCTTGGAAATAGAATGGAACCATGGATTGAGAAAATACAAGAAGTGTCTAACAAAGACCTAGAACAACTAAAGAACAAACAAACAGTGATAAACAACACAATAACTGAAACAAAAAATACACTAGAAGGAATCAATAGCAGAATAACTGAGGCAGAAGAGTGAATAAGTGAGCTGGAAGATAGAAAGGGGGAAATAACTGCCAAGGAACAGGATAAAAAAACAAGAGAATAAAAAGAATCAAGGACAGTCTCAAAGATGTCTGGACAACATTAAATGTACCAATGTTCGAATAATAGGAGTCCCAGAAAAAGAAGATAAAGGGAAAGGGTCTAAGAAAATATTTGAAGAGACTATAGTTGAACACTTCCTTAACATGAGAAAGGAAATAGCCACCCAAGACCAGGAAGAACAGAGAGTCCCATACAGGATAAACCCTAGGAGAAACACACCGACACACATATTAATCAAACTACCAAGAATTAAATTCAAAGGAAAAATATTTATAGCAACAAGGGTAAAGCAACAAATAACATACAAGGGAATCCCCGTAAGGTTATCAGCTGATTTTTCAGCAGAAACTCTGCAGGCAAGAGGAGAGTGGCAGGATATATTTAGAGTGATGAAAGGGAAAAACCTACAACAAAGATCACTCTACCCAATAAGGATGTCATTCAGACTCAATGGAGAAATCAAAAGTTACAGACAAGAAAAAGCTAAGAAAATTCAGCACCACAAAGCCAGCTTTACAACAAATGCTAGAGGAACTTCTCTAGGCAGGAAACACAAAAGAAGAAAAAGACCCACAGAAACAAATCCAAGTCAATTAATAAAATGATAATATGAACATACATATCGATAATAACCTTAAATGTAAATGGATTAAATGCACCAACCAAAAGACACAGACTGGCTGAATGGATATACAAAAACAAGATCTGTATATATGCTGTCTAGAAGAGACCCACTTCAGACCTAGGGACACATGCAGACTGAAAGTGAGGGTATGGAAAAAGACATTCCATGAAAATGGAAACCAAAAGAAAGCTGGAGTAGCAATACTCATAACAGATAAAATAGACTTTAAAATAAAGACTGTTACAAGAGATAAGGAAGGACACTACATAATGATCAAGGGATCAGTCCAAGAAGAAAACATAACAATTGTAAATATTTATGCACCCAACATAGGAGCATCTCAATATGTAAGGCAAATGCTAACAGCCATAAAAGGGAAAAGTGACAGTAACACAATAGTGGGGGACTTCTCCTCACTTACAACAATGGAAAGATCATCCAGACAGAAAATAAATAAGGAAACTCAAGATTTAAATTACACAATAGACTAGGTAGACTTAATTCATATTTATAGGACATTCCACCTGAAAGTGGAAGAATACACTTTCTTCTCAAGTGCACACGGAACATTGTGCCAGATAGATCACATCTCGGGTCACACATCAAGACTTGGAAAATTTAAGGAAATTGAAATTATATCAAGCATCTTATCCCACCACAGCACTATGAAATTAGTAATAAATTACAGGAAAAAAAAACTGTAAAAAACACAAACACATGGAGGCTAAACAGTGTGCTGCTAAATAACCAAGAGAACAGTGAAGAAATCATAGAAAAAAATTTTAAAATACCTAGAAAAAAATGACAACAAGGGCTTCCCTGGTGGCACAGTGGTTGAGTGTCCACCTGCTGATGCAAGGGACACGGGTTCGTACCCCAGTCCAGGAAGATCCCACATGCCACAGAGTGGCTGGGCCCGTGAGACATGGCCGCTGAGCCTGCATGTCCAGAGCCTGTGTTCCACAATGGGAGAGACCACAATGGTGAGAGGCCCACGTACCGCAAAAAAAAAAAAAAAAAAAAACAAATAAATGACAACAGAAACAGGATGATCCAAAGCCTATGGGACAGAGAAATTCAAGCTCACCTCAAGAAACAAGAAAAATCTCAAATAAACAATCTAACCTTACACCTAAAGCAACTAGAAAAAAGAAGAACAAGGAAAACCCAAAGTTAGTAAAAGGAAGGAAATCATAAAGATCAGATCAGAAGTAAATGAAATAGAAACGAAGAAAACAATAGCAAAGATTAGTAAAATTTGGCTCTTTGCGGACTTCACTGGTGGCACAGTGATTAAGAATACACCTGCCAATGCAGGGGACATGGGTTCGAGCCCTGGTCCGGGAAGATCCCACATGCCACGGAGCAACTAAGCCCGTGTGCCACAACTACTGCGCCTGTGCTCTAGAGCCTGTGAACCACAACTGCTGAGCCCGCATGCCACAACTACTGAAGCCCATGTGCCTAGAGCCTGTGCTCTGCAACAAGAGAAGCCACCGCAAAAGAAGCCCATGCACTGCAATTAAGAGCAGACCCAGCTCTCCACAACTAGAGAAAGCTCACGCACAGCAAAGAAGACCGCATGCAGCCAAAAAATAAATTAATTAAAAAAAAAAAGTTGGCTCTTTGAGAAGATAAACAAAATGGATAAGCCTTTAGCCAGACTCATCAAGAAAAAAAGGGAGAGGACTCAAAGGAATAAAATTAGAAATGAAAAAGGAGAAGCTACAATTGGCACCACAGAAATACAAAGGATCATAAGACACTACTACAAGCAACTATATGCCAATAAAATGGACAACCTGGAGGAAATGGACAAATTCTTGGAAAGGTACAACTTTCCACGACTGAACCAGGGAGAATTAGAAAATATAAACAGACCAATCACAAGTAATGAAATTGCAACTGTAATTAAAAATCTTCCAACAAACAAAAGTCCAGGACCAAATGGCCTCATAGGTGAACTCTATCAAAAATTTAGAGAAGAGCTAACACCTATCCTTCTCAAACACTTCCAAAATATAGCAGAGGGAGGAACACTCCCAAACTCTTTCTACGATGCCACCATCACCCTGATAACAAAACCAGGCAAAGCACACACAAAAATATTACAGACCAGTAACACTGATGAATACAGATGCAAAAATCCTCAACAAAATACTAGCAAACAGAATCCAACAACACATTAAAAGGATTATACACCATGATCAAGTGGGATTTATCTCAGGGATGCAAGGATTGTTCAATATACGTAAATCAATCAATGTGATACACCATATTAACAAATTAAAGAAAAAAACATATGATCATCTCAATAGATGCAGAAAAAGCTTTTGACAATATTCAACACCTATTTATGATAAAAACTTCCCAGAAAGTGGGCATAGAGGGAACCTATCTTAACATGATAAAGGTCACATACAACAAACCCACAGCAAACATCATTCTCAATGGTGAAAAACTGAAAGCATTTCCTGTATGATCCGGAAGAAGACAAGGATGTCCACTCTCACCACTATTATTCAACATAGTTTTGGAAGTCCTAGCCATGGCAATCAGAGAAGAAAAACAAATAAAAGGAATACAAATTACAAAAGAAAAAGTAAAACTGTAATCATTTGCGGATGACATCATACTGTACATAGAAAATCCTAAGGATATGACCAGAAAAATACTAGAACTAATCAATGAATTTGGCAAGGTTGCAGGATACAAAATTAATGCACAGAAATTCCTTGCATTCCTATACACTTTCTGAAAGATCAGAAAGAGGAATTAAGGGAACAATCTGGCTTACCATTACATCAAAAAGCATAAAATACCTAGGAATTAAACAACCTAAAGAGGAAAAATACCTGTACTCAGAAGGCTATAAAACACTGATGAAAGAAATCAAAGATGACACAAACAGATGGAAAGATATACCATGCTCCTGAATTGGAAGAGTCAACATTCTGAAAACATTCTGAAAATGACTATATTACCCAAAGCAATCTACAGATTCAAATTAACAATGGCATTTTTCACAGAATTAGAAAAAAAATTTTACAATTTGTACGGAAGCAAAAAGACACTGAATAGTCAAAGCAATCTTGAGAAAGAAAAATGGATCTGGAGGAATCAGGCTCCCTGACGTCAGTCTATACTACAAAGATACAGTCATCAAAACATTTTGGTACTGGCACAAAAACAGAAATATAGATCAATGGAATAGGATAGAAAACCCAGAGATAAACCCATGCACCTATGGTCACCTAATCTATGACAAAGGAGGCAAGAATACACAATGGAAAAACGAAATTCTCTTCAATAAATAATGCTGGGGAAACTGGAGAGCTACATGTAAAAGAATGAATTTAGAACATTCCCTAACATTATACACAAAAATAAACTCGAAATGGATTAAAGATCTAATGTAAGGCCGAATACTACAAAACTCTTAGAGGAAAACATAGGCAGAACACTCTATGACATAAATCACAGCAAGATTCTTTTTGACCCACCTTATAGAGAAATGGAAATAAAAACAAAAATAAACATATGGGACCTAGTGAAACTTAAAAGCTTTTGCACAACAAAGGAAACCATAAACAAAATCAAAAGAAAACACACAGAATGGGAGAAAATATTTGCAAGGGAAGAGACCAACAAGGGATTAATCTCCAAAATTCACAAACAACACATGCAGCTCAATATCAAAAAACAAACAACCCAATCAAAAAATGGGTGGATGACCTAAATAGACATTTTACCAGAGAAGACATACAGATGTCCAAGAGGCACATGAAAAGATGCTCAACATCACTAATTATTAGAAAATGCAAATCAAAACTACAATGAGGTGTCACCTCACGCTGGTCAGAATGGCCATCATCAAAAAATCTACAAACAATAAATGCTGGAGAGGGTGTGGAGAAAAGGGAACCATCTTACACTGATGGTGAGAATGCAAATTGGTACAGCCACTATTTAGAACAGTGTAGAGGTTCCTTAAAAACTAAAAATAGAACTACCATATGACCTATCAATCCCATGACTGGGCATACACCCTGAGAAAAACATAATTCAAAAAGAGTCACATACCACAATGTTCATTGCAGCACTATTTACAATAGCCGGGACATGGAGATGACCTAAATGTCCATTGATAGATGAATGGATAAAAAAGATGTGGTACATGTATACAATGGAATATTACTCAGCCATAAAAAGAAGTGTAATTGTGTCATTTGTAGAGATGTGGATGAGTCTGTCATGCAGAGTGAAGTAAGTCAGAAAGAGAAAATCAAATATTGTATATTAACACATATATGTGAAATCTAGAAAAATGGTACAGATGAACATGTTTGCAGGGCAAGAATAGAAACGCAGATGTAGAGAACAGATGTGTGGACACAGAGGGGAAGGGGAGGGTGTGATGAATTGTGAGATTAGGTTTGACATAAATACACTACCGTGTGTAAAATAGATAGCTAGTGGGAACCTTCTGTATAGCACAGGGACCTTAGCTCGGTGCTCTGTGATGACCTAGGTGAGTGGAATGAGATGGGAGGGAGGTCCAAGAGGGAAGGGATACATGTATACCTATAGCTGATTCACTTCACTGTACAGCAGAAACTAACACAGCATTGTAAAGCAATTACACTCCAATAAAAAATAATAAAACTTAAAAATGTATAAATAAATATATAAGATACAAGGATGTAATGTACAGCACAGGGATATAGCCAATATTTTATAATACCTTTAAACAGAGTATGATCTATAAAAATATTGAATCACCATGTTGTATACCTGAAATTAATATAGTACTGTAAATCAACTATACTTTAATATTTTAATGAAAAAAATTATGGTACCTATGTGACCATTGAAGACTAAAATCCAGAGATTTCCCCCACTTTCCAGACAGCCACATTCCAGCACAGCATCAGAAAAAAGGAGGGAGAATCTTAAGACGAGTGAGATGGAATTTCCTGCTACCCTGGAGTGAGGACTTAAAAACAGATTTTATTTGTTTAAGATCAAATAAAGTAAGATGACATTTTATCCCTAAATTTTAAGGAACAAATTCCATGACAATATTTATTGGTACTCACTTTTTAAGTAATTGTCAAACTTATTTTATATTTTTGTTTTCCAAATATACAAAAGAGAAATTATTCTACTCATGATTATAGTTATCTGATGGGACAATAATCTTACTGACCTCACCTCATTTTTTAAAAATTTTGCTCAGCAAATATTTTTGAGGAGGTCCTAAGTGCCAGACACTGTGCTCTGTACCAGAAATAGAAATGTGAACAAAACATTCCTGACATCTGTCCTAAAACATTCCTGACATCTGTCCTCATGGCATTTTCAGTCTTAGTAATTTCTCATCACATGCAACTTCTTGGTTCAAATTTTTCAGACCTTTTCATTCATTTATTTCTTCACTTCCATTCCCTAAATTAGGTCAGTTAGTTAGATATTTCCATAGGGAATTTCAGTCCCTAAACTCTCATGATGAATACAAAAGTAATAGCAACTCTTCTTGGCTCCTTCTACATTCAACAACATTTACAAAGAACTTACTGTATGCCAAGCTCTGATTAGGAACAGGAGATCAATCAGCGAACAATGCAAATCTCCTTTTCTTCATGGAGCTAGTGTTGTAATGGGAAAGAACAGATAATTTAAAAGTAAAGAAGTAAAATAAAATAATGTTAGATGATGGTAACTACTAAAGAAAAGAACAAAGGAGGTGATTTCTATTTTAAAGGGCAGGAAGTGAAGAGGTGGATCAGGGAAAGCCTCTTTGGAAATGATATTTGAGCAATGATCTGCTATTGCTAAAATTGTTCTACCCACGATGGTAAATGCTATGCATACTATTAATATATCTCATTTTCTTTTTACCCCACCTCACTATTTTTTAATAAAAATATTCATTTATGAATTTATTTACCAAATAAAGTGTAAGGCAGTGCCTTACACTGCTCTAAGCACCAGGATATATCAGCAAGGAAAAAAACAATTTTTGCCTGCCTGGAGCTGACAATCTAGGAAGTTGAAAAAGTTTAAGTACCTTAACCAAAGTTGTACAATAAATAGCAGAGTTATATTCAAATATTTCTCACACTATGACTACTCTTTCCTCTGTAGTATGATGATTATCTTATTTTTTATTTTTTTTTTTTTTTTTTTGGTGGTACGCGGGCCTCTCACCGCTGCGGCCTCTCCCGCTGCGGAGCACAGGCTCCGGACGCGCAGGCTCAGCGGCCATGGCTCACATGCCCAGCCGCTCCGCATGTGGGATCTTCCCGGACCGGGGCACGAACCCGCTTCCCCTGCATCGGCAGGCGGACTCTCAACCACTGCGCCACCAGGGAAGACCAATTATCTTATTCTTGATGATATGGACCAATAATATGAAAAGTTGAGATGTGGCAAACCCTTGCAAACATCACAATAAAATTTCTCATTTCCTAAAACCAATTTTACTGGTTGAGTTATTAGATGCTTGTTAAGTAGCATATTGAGTTGGTGTTATGGAAAAAAGAAAGCATAAAGAGTTATGCCATGATTATGTAGACTTTCCATTTGAGCAAAAATGACATTAACTATGTCTCTATATCCCGTAAGTCACTACAAGGAGAACTACAGAGTCACAGATGGAGGTGTGCTTCATATTTCTTAAAGAATTATGTACCCTAAAGGAATTTGTAGGAACAGATGAGTTTTACTTAAGAGTTCACAGATGTTTTTGCTTCCTCTACATCACTTTGTATGTGATTGTTTTTTTGTTTTCTATTAAAGGTTTAAGTTTAGTCATAGTCTTGACAGATGATATAAAATCATCTAGATAGATATTATTATATTTAATATACTATATAAGTTATTTTGCTAGCTGAGTCAAGGAAGAGACAGTAATGGTAGAACTCTAGTTTTCAAATAAGTATAGAAAACCAAAAATGGAAATTGAATCATATGTTTCAGTTCTGACAATAAATTCAAATTTTGTACAAATCAATCATTCATTCATTCATTTACCAAATGTTAATTGAGTACCTACCACGTGGCAAGAAATTTACTAAATGCTGGAGATTAAGTCATTAGCCAAATAATACATCTATTTGATTGTTGGAAATTGAACCACTTAGTATCAAATTATGAGCAAACTGGACAAGATCTTGTTACCTAGCCAATCTTATCAGTACTTATCAAATCTTTAAGTCAACCCCTTTATTAAAATATTTAAATTTCTCTTTCTCTTCTTCAATGCCCTGTCATCAATCTCAATAGTCCAATAGTAATTACCACCCAAACACACTGAGATGAATACCAAAACATGAGCTGTACGCTTCCTTTTTTTAGCTTCTTCCAGTTGTATTGAGATACAATCGACATGGAGCACTGTATAAGGTGTACAACATAATGATTTGACTTACATATTTCATGAAGTGATCACCAAAAGTTTAGTGAATGTCCATCATCTCATACAGATACAAAGTTAAAGAAATAGAAAACAATTTTTTCCTTGTGATGAGAACTCTCAGCATTTACTCTCTTAACCACTTTCACATACAACATACAGCAGTGTTCATTATATTTATCATGTTGGACATTATATACCTAGTACTTTTTTCTTTTTATTTTAAACATATTTATTGGAGTATAATTGCTTTACAATGGTGTGTTTGTTTCTGCTGTATAATAAAGTGAATCAACTATATGTATACATATATCCCCATATCCTCTCCTTCTTGTGCCTCCCTCCCACCTTCCCTATCCCACCTTTCTAGGTGGAGGTGGTTGCATGGCACCGAGCTGATCTCCCTGTGCTATGGGGCTGCTTCCCTCTAGCTATCCATTTTACATTTGGTATGTATATATGTAAATGCTACTCTTTCACTTCATCCTGCTTACCCTTCCCCCTCCCCCTGTCCTCAAGTGCATTCTCTACCTCTGCGTCTTTATTCCTGTTCTGTCCCTAGGTTCATCAAAACAATTTTTTTTTTAGATTCCACATATATGTGCTACTCTACAGTATTTGTTTTTCTCTTTGACTTACTTCACTGTATATGACAGACTCTAGGTCCATCCACATCACTACAAATAACTCAATTTCGTTTCTTTTTATGGCTGAGTAATATTCCATTGTACATATGTGCCACATATTCTTTATCCAATCATCTGTCGATGGACACTTAGGTTGCTTCCATGTCCTGGGTATTGTAAATAGTGCTGCAATAAACATTGTGGTACATGACTCTTTTTGAATTATGGTTTTCTCAGGGTATATGCCCAGTTGTGGGATTGCAGAGTCATATAGTAGTTCTATTTGTAGATTTTTAAAGAGCCTCCATACTGTTCTCCATAGTGGCTGTAGCAATTTACATTCCCACCAAGAGTGCAAGAGGGTTCCCTTTTCTCCACACCCTCTCCAGCATTTACTGTTTGTAGAAATTTTGATGATGGCCATTCTGACCAGCGCGAGGTGATACCTCATTGTGGTTTTGATTTGCATTTCCCTAACGATTAGTGATGCTGAGCATCCTTTCATGTGTTTGCTGGCAATCTGTATATCTTTGGAGAAATGTCTATTTAGGTCTTCTGCCCATTTTGGGATTGGGTTGTGTGCTTTTTGGATATTGAGCTGCATGAACTGCTTGTTTATTTTGGAGATTAATCCTTTGTCAGTTGCTACATTTGCAAATATTTTCTCCCATTCTGACAGTTGTCTTCTTGTCTTGTTTAAGGTTTCCTTTGCTGTACAAAACATTTTAAGTTTCATTAGGTCCCATTTGTTTATTTTTCTTTTTATTTCCATTTCTCTAGGAGGTGGGTAAAAAAGGATCTTGCTGTGATTTATGTCATAGAGTGCTCTGCCTATGTTTTCCTCTAAGAGTTTGATAGTGTCTGGCCTTACATTAAGGTTTTTTAATCCACTTTGAGATTATTTTTGTGTATGGTGTTAGAGAGTGTTCTAGTTTCATTCTTTTACATGTAGCTATCCAGTTTTCTCAGCACCACTTATTGAAGAGGCTGTCTTTTCTCCATTGTATACTCTTGCCTCCTTTATCAAAGATAAGGTGACCATATATGCGTGGGTTTATCTCTGGGCTTTCTATCCTGTTCCATTGATCTATATTTCTGTTTTGGTGCCAGCACCATATTTTCTTAATCACTGAAGCTTTGTAGTATAGTCTTAAGTCTGGGAGCCTGATTCCTCCAGCTCTGTTTTTCCTTCTCAAGATTGCTTTGGCTATTTGTGGTCTTTTTTGTTTCCATAGAAATTGTAAAATAATTTGTTCCAGGTCTGTGAAAAATGATATTGGTAGCTTGATAGGGATTGCATTGAATCTGTAGGTTGCTTTGGGTAGTACAGTCATTTTCACAATGTTGATTCTTCCAATCCAAGAACATGGTATATATCTCCATCTGTTTGTATTGTCTTTAATTTCGTTCATCAGTGTCTTATAGCTTTCTTCATACATGTCTTTTGTCACCTTAGGAAGGTTTATTCCTAAGTATTTTATTCTTTTTCTTGCAATGGTACATGGGAATGTTTCCCTAATTTCTCTTTCAGATTTTTCATCATTAGTTTATAGGAATGCAAGAGATTTCTGTGCATTAATTTTGTATCCTGCTACTTTTCCAAATTCATTGATTAGCTCTAGTAGTTTTCTGGTAGCATCTTTAGGATTCTCTATGTATAGTATCATGTCATCTGCAAACAGTGACAGCTTTACTTCTTTTCCGGTTTGATTCCTTTTATTTCTTTTTCTTCTCTGATTGATGTGGCTAGGACTTCCAAAACTACGTTGAATAAGAGTGGTGAGAGGGACATCCTTTTGTTGTTCCTGATCTTAGTGGAAATCCTTTCAGTTTTTCACCATTGATTAAGATGTTAGCTGTGGGTTTGTCATATATGGCCTTTATTATATTGAGGTAGGTTCCCTCTATGCCCAGTTTCTGGTTAGTTTTTATCATAAATAGGTGTTGAATTTTTCAAAAGCTTTTTCTGCATCTATCAAGATGATCATATGTTTTTTATTCTTCAACATGTTAATGTGGTGTATCCCATTGATTGAGTTGCGTATACTGAAGAAGCCTTTCATCCCTGGGATAAATCCCATTTGATCATGGTGTATGATCCTTTTAATGTGCTGTTGGTATCTGTTTGCTAGTATTTTGTTGAGGTTTTTGCATCTATACTCATCAGTGATATTGGCCTGTAGTTTTCTTTCTTTGTGACATCTTTGTCTGGTTTTGGTATCAGGGTCATGGTGGCCTCGTAGAATGAGTTTGGGAATGTTCCTCCCTCTGCTATTTTTGGAAGAATTTGAGAAGGATAGGTGTCAGCTCTTCTCTAAATATTTGATGAAATTCACCTGTGAAGCTATCTGGGCCTGGGCTTTTGTTTGTTGGAAGTTTTTAAATAAGTTTCAATTTCATTACTTGTGATAGGTCTGTTTATATTTTCTAATTCTTCCTGGTTCATCCTTGGAAAATTGTACCTTTCCAAGAATTTGTCCATTTCTTCATGGTTGTCCATTTTATTGGCATATAGTTGTTTGTAGTAGTCTTAAAATCCTTTGTGTTTCTGCAGTGTCAGTTGTGATTTCTCCTTTTTCATTTCTAATTTTATAGATTTACCTCCTCTCTTTTTTTTATTGATGGATCTGGCTAAGGGTTTATCAATTTTGTTTGTCTTCTCAAAGAACCAGCTTTTAGTTTGATTGATTTTTGCTCTTGTTTTCTGCATTTCTATTTCATTTATTTGCTCTGATATTTATGATTTCTTTCCTTCTACTGACTTTGGTTTTTCTTTGTTCTTCTTTATCCAGTGGTTTTAAATGTAGGACTAGATTGTTTATTTGAGATTTTTCTTGTTTCTTGAGGTGAGGTTGAACTGCTATAAACTTCCCTCTTAGAACTGCTTTTGCTGTGTCCCATAGGTTTTGCGTCATTGTGTTTTCATTGTCATTTGTTTCTATGTGTTTTATTTCTTCTTTGATTTCTTGGTTATTTAGTAGCACACTGTTTAGCTCCCATGTGTTTGTATTTTTTACAGTTTTTTTTTTTCTGTAATTGACTTCCAACTTCATAGCATTGTGGTCAGAAAAGATTCTTGGTATGATTTCAATTTTCTTAAATATTCCAAAGCTTGATATGTGACCCAAGATGTGATCTATTGTGGAGAATGTTCCAAGTGCACTTGGGAAGAAAGTGTATTTTGCCACTTTCGGGTGGAATGTTCTGTAAATATCATTTAAATATATCTGGTCTATTGTGTCACTTAAAGCTTGTGTTTGTTTATTTTTATTTCTCTCTGTATAGTCTGTCCATTGGCGTAAGTGGCAATTTTTAGTCCCCTACTATTATTTTGTTACTGTTGATTTCTCCTCTCATGGTTGTTAGCATTTGCCTTATGTATTGAGGTGCTCCTATGTTGGGTGCATAAACATTTATAATTGTTATATCGTCTTCTTGCATTGATCCTTTGAACATTATGTAGTGTCCCTCCTTATCTCTTGTAAGAGTCTTTATTTTGGGCTTCCCTGGTGGCGCAGTGGTTGAGAGTCCGCCTGCCGATGCAGGGTGCACGGGTTCGTGCCCCGGTCCGGGAAGATCCCACATGCCGCGGAGCAGCTGGGCCCGTGAGCCATGGCCGCTGAGCCTGCACGCCTGGAGCCTGTGCTCTGCAACGGGAGAGGCCACAGCAGTGGGAGGCCTGCGTACCAAAAAAAAAAAAAAAAAAAGAGTCTTTATTTTAAAGTCTATTTTATGTGTTATGAGTATTGCTACTCCAGCTTTCTTGTGATTTCCATTTGCATGGAATATCTTTTTCCATCCCTTCACTTTCAGTCTATATGTGTCCATAGGTCTGAAGTGGGTCTCTTGTAGGCAGCATATATATGGGTCTTTTTTTGTATCTGTTCAGCCAGTCTGTGTCTTTTGGTTAGGGCATTTAATCCATTTACATTCTAGGTGATTATTGATATATATGTTCCTATTACCATTTTCTAAATTGACTTGGGTTTGTTTTTGTGGGTCTTTTTCTTCTCTTGTGTTTCCCACCTAGAGAAGTTGCTTTAGCATTTGTTGTAAAGCTGGTTTGGTGGTGGTGAATTCTCTTAGCCTTTGCTTGTCTGAAAAGCTTTTGACTTCTCCATTGAATCTGAATGAGATCCTTGCTGGGTAGAGTAATCTTAGTTGTAGTTTTTTCTCTTTCATCACTTTAAGTATATCCTGCCACTCCTTTCTGATCTGCAGAGTTTCCACTGAAAAATCAGCTGATAACCCTATAGGGATTCCTTTGCAGGTTATTTTTTGTTTTTCCCTTGCTGCTTTTAATATTTTTCTTTGAATTTAATTTTTGTTAGTTTGATTAATATGTGTCTTGGTGTGTTTTTCCTAGGGTTTATCCTGTATGGGACTCTCTGTGCTTCCTGGACTTGGATGACTATTTCCTTTCCCATGTTAGGGAAGTTTTCAACTATAATCTCTTCAAATGTTTTCTCAGACACTTTCTTTTTCTCTTCTTGTTCTGGGACCCCTATAATTCGAATATTGGTGCATTTAGTGTTGTCCCAGAGGTCTCTGAGGTTATCTTCAATTCTTTTCATTCTTTTTTCTTTATTCTGCTTCTAGGTAGTTATTTCCAACTTTTTTCCTTCCAGCTCACTTATTCGTTCTTCTGCCTCAGTTATTCTTTTATTGATTCCTTCTAGTGTATTTTTCATTATAGTTATAATGTTGTTCATCTCTGTTTGTTCTTTAGTTCTTTGTTAAACATTTCTTGTATTTTCTCAATCCATGCTTCCATTTTATTTCCAAGATTCTAGATCATCTTCACTGTCATTACTCTGAATTCATTTTCAAGTAGATTGCCTATTTCCTCTTAATTTATTTGATCTTGTAGATTTTTACCTTGCTCCTTCATCTGTGACATATTCTTTTGCCATCTAATTTTTTTTTGTTTTAATGAGTGGGATTGTGTTCCTGTGTTACTGGTTGTTTGGCCTGAGGCTTCCAACACTGGGTTTTGTAGGGTATTGTGTAGAGCTGGGTCTTGGTGCTGAGATGAGGAACTCAGTGCGACCCCACTCAGATAAATATTCCCTGGGGTCTGAGGTTCTCAGTGCAGTGGTTCAAGTCAGAGCTCCCAGCCCAGGGGCTTCGGCGCAACCTTTGGCTCATGAACCAAGATCCTGAAAGCTGCCTGGGGCAGCAAAGAAAAGAAAAATACAAAAACAAAAACCAACAATAAAAAGTAAAAAATAAAATTAGACTAGGAAACTAACAGATATGTTAGAAATAATATAAAAATATAGATGATTCAACAACCAGAAGGTTCAACAGTACCACAATAGTAAAAAGAGGAGGAGGGAAAAACAGGGGGAGGGGAGGCCTTGACTCTTGAGGGTGTGGCCTAAGCAAGGGCGAGGTTTGGGTGGTGAGCATGACCAATGCTCAGGACCCACAGGTTGGGAAAATGCCCTGTGGGCTGTGTGGGGTGGGGCTTAAGCTCAAGGAAAAGAAGGGGCCCAGTCATGCCCCCCACCCCTGGTCTCAGTGGCAGGGGACCTCACCTGGGAGCCCAGCAGGCTTCCTGGGCTCGAGGGGGTGGGGCAAACGCCCTCCTCTCCTCTCCTGCTCCTCCAGTCTTGAGGGCCCCTCCCACCTGCCTCTCCTGATCTCCCCCCACCTCCCTCCTATGCCCCCAGGACCCGTGTGGCCTCAATGTGGCTTTGGAGGGGGTGGTACCAGTCTGGGAGCTCAGCAGGCTCCCTGGCCCGAGCAGGCCAGTCGATCACCCTCTGCTCCTCTCCCACTCTTCCCACAGAGTCTCTCCTGCTTGCCTCTCCTGATCTCCCTAGCCTCAGGAGCTCCAATCCTGTCTGGCCTCCACTTCTCTTCCCCCCCTCAGTCCCCCTACATCCCACTGGTTCACCTTGGGGCTCCTTCCATCTCCTTGGGTGTCAGAGTCCTCCACCAGCAGCCAGCAGGTGCCCTAGTTGGGAGATGCTCAGAAGTTTGTAACTTTTGACTGTCTTCATCCAATTCCACCTGCCCCCTCCCCTGCCTGGTAACCACAAATCTGATCTCTTTTTCTATGAGTTTGTTTGTTTGTTTGTTTTTAAAGTATAATTGACCTACAACACTATGTCAGTTCCTGCTTCACAAGATTTCATTCTTTTTCATGGCTGAGTAATATTCCATTATATAAATACACCATATCTTCTTTTTCCACTTATCTATTGATGGACATTTAGGTTGCTTCCATATCTTGGCTGTTGTAAATAACTATGAACATAGAAGTGCATGTGTCTTTTCTAATTAGTGCTTTTGTTTTCTTTGGATAAATACCCAGGAGTGGAATTGCTGGGCCATATGGTAGTTCTATTATTAATTTTTGAGGACTTTCCATACTGTTTTTCATAGTGGCTGTACCAATTTATCAAAACATTCCAAACAACAGTGCATAAGAGTTCCCTTTTATCCCCATTGTCACCAAGATTTGTTACTTGTCTTTTTGATAATAGCCATTATGACAGATGTAAGGTGATCTCTTGTGTTTTTGATTTGCATTTCCCTGATGATTAGTGATGTTGAGTACCTTTTCATATTCCTGTTAGCCATTTCTATGTCTTCTTTGGAAAAATGACTATTCAGATCCTGTGTCCATTTTTTTTTAATTGGGTTGTTTGGCTTTATTATGTTGACTTGTATGAGTTCTTTGTATATTTTGGATATTAATTTCATATTGGATATATAATTTGCAAATATCTTCTCCCATTCAGTAAGTGGCCTTGTCGTTTTGTTGATAGTTTCCTTCACTATGAAAAAGTTTTTTAGTTTGATGTAGTGCCATTTGTTTATTTTTGCTTTTGTTTCCCTTGCCTGAGGAGACATATCCAAAAAAAATTACTAAGACTGATGTCAAAGAGCTAACTATTTATATTTTCTTCTGAAGTTTTATAGTTTCAGGTCTTACATTTCAGTCTTTAATCCATTTTGAATTTATTTTTGTGCATGGTGTGAGAGAGTAGTCCAGTTTGATTCTTTTGCAAGTAGCTGTCCTGTTTTCCCATCACCATTTATTGAAGAGCCTGTCTTTTCCCCCTATTCTTACTTCTTTGTCATAGATTAATTGCCTATATAAATATAGTTTATTTCTGGGCTCTTTATACTGTTCCATTTATCTAGTTGTCTGTTTCAGTGCCAGTGCTATACTGTTTTGATTACTGTAGATTGTACTATAGTTTGAAATCAGGGAATGTGATACTTCCAGCTTTGTTCTTCTTTCTCAAGATTGTTTTGGCTATTTGGGGTCTTTTGTGTTTCCATACAAATTGTAGAATTATTTGTTCTAGTTCTGTGAAGAATGCCATTAGTATTTTGATAGAGATTGCATTGAATCTATAGATTGTAGGTAGTATGGTCATTTTAACATTATTAATTCTTCCAATCCATGAACATGATATATCTTTCCATCTGTTTGTTTCATATTCAATTTCTTTCATCAGTGTCTTACAGTTTTCTGAGTATGGTTTTATCTCCTTAGTTAGATTTATTCGTAGGTATAAATATTTTCATTTCTATGTATTTGGTATGTTGGTTATGTATCCCAACCTTGGAGGAGAGACATTTTGTAGGAGACATTCTATGAGTCCCAGCAGTGCACTTCCTTCTGGTCACCAGAGTTTTATGCTCTAGGGGAACCCCTATGTGGGCCACATGGGACCTGTTGTGATGGGCTAACTACTGTGGGTCGTCTAGTAGGTGTGGGTGGCCCCCAATCTGTTTGATTGCCAGGTCCTGCCTTGTCCAGATGCTGCCAGCCATTGGTGGACAGGACCAGGTCACGAGGTGGCTGACTGCAGAGCCCAGGGGGATCCCAGGACTAGTGCTGGTTCACTGTTTGGCACTCTTTTTCTGAGTTGGGTGTTTGTGGGGCCAGAGGTCCCAGATCTAGTGTTGACCTTCTGGTAGGCTGGGCCCCTTCCTGAAATGGCTAGCTACAGTGTCTAAGCTGTCCCAAAGTTTGTGTTTGCCAGCTGGTGGGTGGGGCCAGATTTTTGGATGGATGGCTGAGGGGTCTAAGGTGCCCCATTGCTCATGCCAGCCTGTTGGTGCATGGGCTGTGTCCTGGCATGGCAGGCTGCAGGGCTGTGGTGGTCTTGGGTTTGGTGTCTGCCTGTTTGTGGGTAAGCCCAGAGCTAAGGGAATCCTGGGACTGGTGCCTGCCCACTGGTGGGTGACGCCAGGTCCTAGGGCTGACACTGGCCCACTCATGGGTAGGGCTAGGTCCTGGTGTCTCTGGCTGCACGTCCTGGGGTATTCCAAAACTGGTGTCAGTTGCTGATGAGCAGGGCCAAGGTCTAGGGGGTGCTAGGGCTAGTACAGGACCTGGTGGGTGGAACCAGGTCCCAAGATCTCTGGTTGTAGGGTCCTGGGGTCCTGAGTTGGTGTGTTAGCCCACTGGTGGGTAGGGTTGGGGGCCAGATGGTCCTTGGGCTGGTGCCTGCCAACTGGTGTGTGTGACTGGTTTGGGGGCCAGTACTGGCCCACTGATGGGCAGAGCTGGGTCCCAGAGGGCCCTGGGGAGTTTCCAGGGCTAGTGCCAGAGCACTGGTGGGTCCACGTTCTGGGCCCTCTCGTGGGCAGGGCTATGTCCCAGGGTGTCTGTGGGCTCAGGAGTTCTTAACACAGTGACATCATGGTGGTTGGGGATGTGTCCCTACTTGGCTAGTTGCTTAGCTTAGCCTGAGGTGTCCAAGTACTGGTGCCAAAAGGCTGGTTGGTGGGGCCAGGTCCAGGTGTTAATAAGATTTTGCCTCTTGCCTCTCCAAGATCAGCAGGGGGGTCTGACCCAGGATCATTTCAAATTACTGCTTCTACCCTGTGTCCTGGAACATGTGAGGTTTTGTGTGAGCCCTTTAAGAGTGGAATCTGTTTTCCACAGTACTTTGGCTCTTCCAACCTGCTGGTCTTCAAAGGCAAATGTTCTAGGGGCTCATTCCAGTTCAGGATCCCTGGGCTGGGGAGCCCAATGTGGGGGTCAGACTCCTCGCTCCTTGGGAAGTACCTCTGCAACTGTAATTATCTTCCCATTTGTGGGTCACCCACCCAGTATGGGTCTTAATTGTACTGCATCTCCGTCTCTCCTACCCACCTTATTGTGGTTCCTTCTTTATATCTTTAGTTGTAGAAGATCTTTTCTACTAGAATCCCAGTCTTTCTCATCAATATTTGTTCTGTAAATAGTTGTACTTTTTTTTTTTTTTTTTTTTTTTTTTTTTGCGGTACACGGGCCTCTCACTGTTGTGGCCTCTCCTGTTGCAGAGCACAGGCTCCAGATGTGCAGGCTCAGCGGCCATGGCTCACGGGCCTAGCCGCTCCGCGGCATGTGGGATCTTCCCGGACCGGGGCACGAACCCATGTCCCCTGCATTAGCAGGCGGACTCTCAACCACTGCGCCACCAGGGAAGCCCAATAGTTGTACTTTTGATGTGCCCATAGGAGGAGATGAGCTCAGGGTCTTCCTACTCAACCATATTGGCCACAAATACCCACTCCCCATACTCTTCCTTTTACTCTGGATTTGAACACACCCTTGAAAAGGAAGCTAATTGCTTGGTAGAACCTGACTGCTGCATGCAATCATTCTATTTGGACTGACATTGTACCTGGAGCAGCTGGAGTACATATTGCAGTGTAAGCCACTCCAGAAGTGAAATTAAATTTGTGTCTTCCATGCCCCATTACAGGAAATAATCATCACAGTGGACAACATCACAAAAAACATTGACCTTCTTACTCAATAACTTCAAGAGACTCAACTGACAGGATTCCACTACCAACAAGCACTTCAAATGATCTTGGCCACCAGAGGGAGACTGTGTCCTGTGGTCAGAAGCAATTGCTGCACATTTGTTCCAAAAATTTCTCTGACCTCTACATCACATACAAGAACATTTGAGATGCTAACCAAGAAATTTGTTGCGTTGCCACCACAGTCCTTATATTATCATGGAAGGCCCTTTCCACATTGATTACCTAGGAGCCATTGAAATATTTGCCAACTTGCTGCAAGTCTTGATGTAATTCCTCCCTATAACATCTAATGATCACTTTTCTGCTTCTTTTAATAGGTATCCCCCTAACTAAATACTTTGTCTCCAGATTTTTTTTTTGAATTACAGACAACTGTCAGAGCACAACAGATGGTTCAGTTACTTCTCCAAGAACAGAGCCAGTAAGAAACTGCTGACTATATGGATTATATCACCAAACATTGACCACAAATTCAGCAGAAATTACTCTAATCCCTAAGATTATTCTAAGACAAACAGTGTTTGTCCTGAGCAAGAGTTCGGACTGACAAGGATAAACACAGTCTTTTCCTCTTTTGCTTAAATCTGCTGACAATGCCTGACTCAGACCTTCCAACTACCCATAATTTATCTTACAATTGATTAGCTGAGATTAGAGCTTGCTAACCACAGAGAAAAAAACTTCCTTTTCACATAACTAACTAAGGCTCCCCCATCTTGCAAAACAACCCCAAATATAAATCACCCCACCTGCAAATTGTTTATCCCTCCCTATAAAAGCCTAAAGCAAAACCACCTGCTGAGATACTCTGATCTTTGGAACTGGAGTATTATCCTTATTGAAGTAACCTAACCTGAACAAATCAATCACCTTGTTCAGTTTTTATTTTGATAGTAATCATTTAGAAAATCTTATTAATATAATCAATGTGAATAAACATACCTAATAATAACCACTTTCTTACCTCAACCCAAGTATAGCCACGCAAGACATTCACTCAGAGAAAGAACAAACTCACATTATTCCCTAATAAACTCTATGATAATAGGATACAATTAAGGTGAGCTATTAAGGTGGTACTATGTAAAGGACCCAGGAATATTGAAGTTCTGCCTTGACCATCCCATTCCTCTTTCTCCAAAATCTCCAATGGAGAAATACTCATATAGTAAGCCAAGCAAAGCAAAAAAACATGTTATTATCAGGAGAATGTAAGGCCCATACATTACTGTAAAACTCCAGTGGTTTGGCTGACTATATAGAAAAATTGTTTTCCCTAAGTAAAGTAGCATCAAGCCAGCAGACCCTAAAGTTGCTCTGTTTTGACCTCCAAAGCCTAAACTCTGAAATCTCCATTCCAATGGGACACTCAAGAATAAATCAGTGGAAGAAAGAGAATGATTATTTCATGAGAGCTTATGTATAACTCTAAGAAAAATCTTTTTAAAATTTTGGCATAACAAGTGCCCTAGAAATGAACTGAATCCAGATCAACGCTCCTCTTTACAGGTCATGAAGAAAAGGGAAGGAAGGCAAATAGGATCCTCACTTTCTTCATGCCAAAAGTAGCAGCGGGCAGGGAATGACTCTTAAAGATGAAATATAAACAACTTCTACCACTGAGCTCTTATTGTCTCTGTCTGCTAAGTGGCTAAAGTTAGCAGGAGACTCAAAAAACCTCAGAAATTAAAGATTCTTATAATGTATTGGAAGATTTCATAGTCTCATTATAAACTGTATTATTTTTGCTTAGAAATTATTATAATTTATCTTTAGTTGATTTTGATTAAATGTATGTGTTCCTTATAATACAATCACTAATATGAAAAGAGTTACATTTATGGAATTTGTTTGTTGAACTTCGAAGTAACAGTTATCTTTTTTGTCCTGGAAATACCAAAGAATCAAATGTTAATATTCCTCCAGTCTTGGAACAGAATTGTAAGAGAAAGAGGAAGATGCTTTAGCCTTTTCTACCCCTCTAGGAGCAACATGAAAGTCTGAACTCACAAAACATTTGCAGCAACAGGCTCTTAAAGGCTATTTCTAATCCAAACAGCAATAAAACAAGCTTAAAGTCCAGTGTATGACTTTAAGTATGACGTGATGACAGAGAATACAAAAGGACTTAAGCAGAAAAAGAAAAAGACAACTGAGCTCCTGAGGCAGTAAGAATTTTTTCTTTGCAGATTAAAGAGGATGCCTTACAAATAAATCTATCACGTTTCAAGTGGTAGTCATAAAGCAGAGCAAAAATACCCAAAAGGAAAAACAAGAAAATGACCTCTGTGCAGATGGAAAAATATTTTCTAAAAAGTCTTTATCTCCACTCAATACAAGGTGGAGAAACAGTATGCTCTAACCATCTAGAGCAGACTATTTAGGCTCATACCTTGAGTTAAATGAATCAGATACAAAGAAAAAAGCAGCCTGTATCCCTTAAGTGGAAATCTATTATTATATCTCAAAAGTATACTGTAACAGAATATTTTAGGTTCTATCGTTCTATTATGATATCTTGATAGTTTTCAGGTGGTTCTGCCTATACATATCTTTTCCATCTCTTCCATGAGGAAGAGGGACATCATTTATACAGGCAAGTGACTCCCTTACCCTCCTTCATTTTCTTAGGAACACCTTAAGCCTGCCCTTTTCTAGCTGATTGCATATAGATAACTCATTTAAAGATTATATATATATATAATATTACAATATTTATACTATAATATTAAAGATTATATAGATATGACATTATATAATATCTGTGTAATCTTTATAATATCTATAGATACTATATATCTATAATATCTATATCTATATAATATATATCTGTATCCCAAGTTCTTGCCAGAAAATATAACCCTGGGTTATCTGCTATTTTACCCTTGTCAAAAGCTTGATTGCAAGACATACTATTTATGGGTGATGTGTTGAAGGATAGGCAGTCTACCTACTCCCTCATCTCTTCTAAATTAGAATTGAACATCAATACTGATGTTCAAGACCTGAGAATGTGTACCACATTGTGATGCAGCAGCCTCTTAATGAACTACTGTAACAAGTTGAGCTTTTTCCTTACATCTTTGGACAATTTAAATAAACAGCTCACTCAGAGTTAATCCTGCATATATCAGAGACAAGAAGAGTGATGTTTTTCTAATAAATTGATTGGCTTTAATTTATGGATATTCTAAATCTTGTAAATGATTTTATTTCCATCTTTGTTTCACCTGGTAAATCTTAGGGCCAAATTTGCATCTCACTTCTAGCAAATGCACAGAAAAATATATTGATCTGTGCTAATCTAACCCAAGGGTTCGTTGGTGTTCCTCTTGAATTTTTTCCCTTCGACCCTATCCCTCAATTACGTTTCGCTGTAAGATACAACAAACTTTTTAAAAGTAGAGTTGCTATTATTCGTCTATCTTCAATTGAATGACACATGGAATAGTAATTAAAGAAGCTTCCCCAAATATAATTAAGGTTTATGGAAATATTCAGAAGTACAATTGATAAATTATCATTACTCATGTCTATTTTCAGCTTTATCCTTTCATTAAGAGAGCACGCAGTTCACTCTGATAATATTACATTGTTTTAATGTCAATGTTCCTGTGCAATTTATATTTCAACACATTGAGAATAACGGTTTCATCTTGAACAGTGTTAAAAATACTCTTTTCCTGGTGACATAACTAATGAGCCACCAAAAAGGCATGTCTGTAACCAGGAAGGATATTAAATAACAACTGACAGAATCATATGATAAATTGCTATATTTTGACATCTAAAGGATTATTTTCAATTATTTTTCTTGGACAATTAAGCTTATTCAAATTCCATAATGGGTTGTGTCAGTCATCATCATACATAAAACACTTTAATGGTGTACAGTAAGCTTTTTGCTCTTCATATAAATATCTTAGGACCTATAATTACACCTCATTAAATCCTGGCACCATAATTTGGAAATCCCATTCATAATATTTAAAATTATACTAAGTAAATAAAGTGTATTATCTCTAAAGCATTCATGAACATGAACTTGTCTACAGGATAATATTTTAAATTGCATAAACTAGGCACAAGCATAATACAAGAGGTTGATAATATAAAATGACAAGAACTTTTGTTTTTTTCTACCATAGAGTAAGTGTACTGGATCAATACACTCTTAATACATTTTTATACATATTTGTTCTAAAAGCAAACCTAAAAGATATATTTGTTACTTTACCTATAATGCTTTATCAAAGTTAGTTAACTCAACCAGTGTTTTACTCAATATAATCATTGAATAGATGAAATTTGGGAAAGTATAACATGCTAAAAAACTTGAAATTGCCTGAGATTTTACTTTGTTTGCTAACTAACAAGAAAGCATTCCACAAGTTCACTGATGTTGGCCTCCTTGGTCATAAACAATGACTTTATTACTGATAGTATGAGCAGTAGCCAGAGTATCAGCATTTTCTAAATTGCCTGAACCCCAGTTTCCAAAGGTTGACCTAAAGAGAGAGAGGTGTGCCTGTAGACACATTAGGTTGCATGACAGGAGAGGAAGCCAAGCTCAGGGAACCTGAACCTTTTATAATGGATGGTAAACCTGCTTGATCTTTACCCCAAAGGGAGACATCTTTACACTGGACAGTAAATAAACCTACCCTTTGCTCCAGTGGGAAATACTATCTCTATTTTCAAAGGCTGTTCACTGTACAAACATCCTTGAGAAGATACTTCAGAACAAGGACAACAAATGTCTCAGCTCTCAAGACATGCAGAAATGTGAGAGACCAATTGTGAGTTGTCTCCCAATATATGGCATATGAAAAGTCCCAGTAAGAGCCTTTGATATAATATTACAATATTATGTGTCTCCAAAGTCCATAATAGAATGAGTGTAATTTTTAAAGTTAGGAGTTTCACCATAAATTTTTTATTTCTCTTCAAAAGGAATATCAAATTTTCCTGTTGGTTTGTTTTATCTACCATACAAGGTGGATATTTTCCTATTCTAATAAAATTACATTTATGCTCAGTAATTCTCAGAATGCTTACAGCTGGTAAGCTCTTAAAAGTACAGATTCCTGAGCCCTATCCTTGGAGATTCTGGTGCAGTAGGTCTGTAATGAAACATGAGAATCTGTATTTTGAAGTGTTTTCAAGGTCAACACACACATGAAAAGGTGTTCAACTTCATTAATTATCAGAGAACACTAATTAAAACCAAAATGCAATACTACTGTATACCCACCAGATTGTTTGTTTTAAAAAGATAAAAACCAGAACTCACAAGTGCAAACTGGAACAACCACTTCAGAAAACTGGCAGGATCTTCTACTGAACATGGCAGTTCCCATGACATGGTGACTTTACATTTCTACAGAAATGTAAACCAATGTTTACTAGAAGGCATATACAAGAATATCAATAGCAAAACTTTATGTAATAGCCAAAAACTAGAAACAACTGAAAGGTTTATCAACATTAGAACAGAAAGATAAATTTTGGTATCATCATTCAATAAAAATATATATGGCAATGAGAATGACTAAACTACCACTAAGCACAAGAACATAAATGAATCTCACAAACATAATGTTGAGTGAAGTAAGCCAGTCATTAAAAGGCTACCTACTGTATAACTCCATTCACATCATATTCAACAATATTTGCCAAATATTATTACTGAAAGGAGATTACTACTTATAATACACAAAGATTCCTTACTAATCCTTGAGAAAAACCACTTCAAATACCTTAATATGAATGTGTGGTTATACAACATACAAAACAAGGATATACAAATGGATAATATGCCCATGAAAAGATATTCAACTTCCATAAAAGAAATGTAAATAAACATCTAAGAGATCACATTTCACTCACCAAACTTGGAAGAATTAAGATATTTAACAAAAACTAGAATTGTTTTATGTAAACAGATTCTTTCCTGTAAAGTTGGTAGATACTTACATTAATATATTTCTAAAGGGAACTTTAAAAGTGTATGTTACATCATCAAACATGCATACCTATTAATCCACTAAACATAGAGATTTTTGTCTAACTGGATTATTGTTAGACTACAACATCTCAGTGACTGACATGGCTGAGGCTAATAAATGAATGTTGAATGAATGAATGAATAAACTCAACTAAAGATAGGATGAGATGAAAAATTGTATTTGAGCAAAATTGTTTTCTATAGAATTGTTCATACTGGAAAAGAAATGGAAATAACCTATATGTCTATAATTAAACACATGGAAAATTAAGAGATATTAGAAACAAGAGGCTCCCTTATTTATTGACATAGGAAATAATCAATAATGATGTATAGAGTCAAAAGCAAGTTAAAACATCAAATGCAACAGAGTATTTCACTTAAAAATATATGTATATACTTATGTGTATATGTGTAAAGAGAGATGTGTTTGGAAGGATAGTTACAAAAATGTTAATAATGGTGTTTTCTGATGTATGTAGTTTAGGGATATTTTTACTTTCTCTTTTACATAATTTGAATTGTTTTATTATGGGCATGTATCACTTTTTAAAGTAGTTATTTTTTACAAATTAAAACCAAATTATATTAAAATCATACTTACAAACACCTTCCAAAACATCTCTCATTTCCATTGAGTCTTAACATTGACAAAGATTTACTGGGTGTAGAAATTCTAACAGCCCTAATAAAAGCAATGCCTGGCATTAACATCTATCTATTTTATTTTAGAGCTTAATTTACCATCAGTTACATTCAAACTCTGCATCTCTTTACAATTCATTGTATGTTGTGATAACAAGAAATTTAAGTATGTATCCAAAATACACCACAAATAAAATGTCCAAATATAAGATATTTACTCAAACTGAATGCAAACATCCACAGACATCTCCTTAGATTAGAGTCTAATTTTAACTTTAATCTGGAAATATGAAAATTAAGAACTCTCTACTTTAAAATGGGCAAGAAGCCATTTTGAGTTGTTGAGGAAACACTTTGCACCCAACCTATGTAAAATGCTCCTAAATATTGCTTCTGTGATATTAAGATGGAGTGATAAAAGAAGTAGATTTTATTGTACACAGAGAAGGTATCAGGTATAGTTATTAATGATTTCTCCAACAAATATAGAGTACCAAATGTGTCCTAAGCCATGCATTAGATGTTATGAAGGACAAAAAAAATCATAAGATAAAATCTTTGTTCTTGAGAAGCTCTCAGTTAAATTGGAGAGATAGAACTCTTGGATACATAAAGAATGGGAACAATTCCAGATAACTGATAATCAGGTGGTAGACAAAGGATGTATGTGTGTGTCTGTGTATATCTGTGTATGTATGTCTGAGAAAAGTAGATTAATGTTCCCTGGGATTTCAGATATAGAGATGCAAAAGCAAAATTAAGAAGATGTAAACAAGGACTAACTAATGGAGTTGACACAGAGTAAAGCAAGTACAACTTAATTGATGAAGTCCCGTACCCCAAGCACTGTTAAGTCTGTATTAAACATAAGGTAAGAACACTATCTTTCACCCAGTACTCACAATGTGGATATCCAAGATTTCACTATTAATATACTACAAAAATATACAACCTTTTTAGAAGCTGTGTTAGCTAGAGTTATCCAGAGAGACAATATTAATAAAGTTAATAATATCAATATATATATATTGAGAAATATATATATATATATTTTTAAGAAAGTTATTATAAAGAATTGGCTCATGTTATAGAGGCTGAGAAATCCCACAATCTACCATCTGCAACGTGGAAACTCAAGAAAGCTGGTGGTATAATTCAGTTCAAGTCTGAAGGCCTGAGAACCAGGGGAGCTGATAGTGTAGATTCTAGGTCGGGTCCTAGGGCCTCTGAACTAGGAGTACTGAGGGAAGATGGATGTCCTAGCTGAAGCAATCAGGCATTTTGTTCTTTTCAAGCCCTCAGTGGATTAGATGATGCTCACTCACATTAGGGAGGGCAAACTGCTTTACTGTGTCCACTTATTGAACCTCGAGGTCAATATGCTAAGAGAAATAAGTCAGACAGAGAAAGACCAATACTGTGTGATATCACTTATATGTGGAATCTAAAAAAGCCAAACTCATAAAAACAGAGAGTAGAAAGGTGGTTACCCAGAGCTGGGAGTTGTGGGAAATGGAGAGAAGTTTGTTAAAATATACAGACTTCCAGTTAGAAAATGAATAAGTTCTAGCGATCTAATGTATAGCAAGGTGATTATAGTTAATAATGCAGCGTTTCACACTTGAAAGTTAAGAGAGTAGAACTTAAATGTTCTTACCACAAAAAGGAAATGCTAATTATGTGATGGTAGTGTTAGCTAAAGCTATCATGGTCATCATAAGTCAAATGCTAATTTCACCCAGAAATATCCTCACAGACACACCCAGAAATAATGTTTAGCAAATATCTTGGCATAAACATAATATCTCTATTATCCAGTCAAACTGACACACAAAATTAGCCATCAGAAGTTCATCCTTGTCAACTTAACACTATTTGCATCTCCTTAAACCATACTTAATCACCAAATAAAAACAACCAAAGTCATAATTCCACCTAACATGGTACAACTCTGCTGTTTACAACTGAAAATGTCCTCACCCCCTCCCCAGACAAGGAGGTAAATAGGAGAGTGATGTTTATTTTCCTTCTTGTTGTCTCATATCTTAAATATAGTGATATAAAGTCAATACATTTTCTGAGACATTAGAAGAAATAAGAGAGGAAAGAAAAATTCTATAAACACTATACACACATACAAATGTATTCATAACAAAATATGAAAGAAATACTCATGATAATTACCTTATTTCTGTACTTGGCCATCTGGTTGTAGCTGGTATTTATAATTGCCTTTTTCCACTACCCACACTATATTCACTTTGTCTTCAGCAAGCACCTTAGCTGGTCATAGTTCTTTACCTGATGGAATGACCAAAATCTTTATTCCTGAAGGATCTGGGCCATTAGTCATCCTGCGTGGGTTGGGTTGTTGTAGTTTTCTATTGACCTTAATCTTAGGACATGGTAATGATTAGAGATTCCCTAAGGAATCTCCTGTATTCCAGACATACTCTTTTTTTTTTTTTTTTCGGTATGCAGGCCTCTCACGGTTGTGGCCTCTCCCATTGCAGAGCACAGGCTCCGGACGCACAGGCTCAGTGGCCATGGCTCACAGGCCCAGCCGCTCCGCGGCATGTGGGATCTTCCTGGAGCACGAACCCGTGTCCCCTGTATCAACAGGCGGACCCTCAACCACTACCACTGCGCCACCAGGGAAGCCCCAGACATACTCTTTTAATTTCAGTGTGGAGTAGTAGTCCAATTTCCCCTGGTAGTCAGTATCAATCATCATAGCCAGCACAGTAATTCCCTTCTTTGCCCATTGATTCAGATGTATGAGGAAACCAAAGTGGCCAGGTGGCAGTCAACTTTCAGACCAATGAAATCATTGTTGTGTCTCCTGGGGGATGTGTCCCTCCCTTTGGAACCAGGACCTCAAGACAAGCAGAGCATAAAATCATGGGAAGAGGAAGCAAAAATTTTGCAAGTGGTATCACTAGGATAAGAAATATAAGAATAGTCAGTACCAGTTTCAGTGGGAGTGAAAAGGAGGGCTACTTACTCCCAACCAGAAGAAACAGGATCAAGTAGAAATGAATGCTTGAGTAAGTTGAGTTTTGATGAATGAATCATAGCTGGCTGGCTATATGAGGAAATTGACAGCCAGAAAGCATAAGTGTCTGGGCTAGTTATTTGTCTATTGTTTCTCAGCAATATATCAATTCTATATTATACTATGCTCTGAAGTATTAGAGCTTAGAGTCTGCAAATTGCATATGCTAAACACCTTTTCCAGCTGGCTTCCAGCTGGCTTCTGCCAATTGGGATGCACTGGAGGGATATTAGGAAAGAGAGAAGAGGCAAACACCTCAAATCCCAATTTTGCCACATGGCAGCACCTCTGTCATGGTCTCAGCTCCTGAAGCTGTGGCCTCTACAACCATGGTTCCGGTTACTGCAGTAACAGCCCTTCCTCTGATAAGCCCACCTCTTCCTTCCCTTTCATTTCTCTAGGCCTAGAGAATTTACTAGTTTCACTTATTAGTTTTATCTTCTCCTTTTTGCTTTTCTACCCTGCCAATACCTGTGTAATAAATTCCCTGTATTAAATCCTCTCTTCTGAAACAGGTAGTGTGGTTTCTCTTTCCCTCACTAGTCTCTGACTAACATGTACTTAGTGACAAGCTGAGATTCTTGGATTAAATTGCTTACTTTTTGAGCTTGAATGCAGTGATAACCTCCTCATCAAAGTGAATTTGTACACTGGTAACCAGTAACATGCAATGACATCATGTTTTTGCTTAGGATGAAGTATCTTCTGAAAGCAAAACTTTGGAAGCCCAGGTGGCTACTGCACTTAATAGGAATGATGGCCACAAGAACTGGAAGGCTGCCTGATTATTTCCAACTGTTCTGGAGAGCTTACAAAAAATAAATGATAAGTTCAGGAATTTAAAAAATCTCAAACTATGAAAAAAATCTCATTTATTATAACTACAAGACAAACATGGCTGAACATCAAACCCAATAAAGTTAAGAAATTTGAATCTTAAAATTTCTCTGATATTTTAATATTTAATTTAAAATGATATTTACTGTATCCTTGCCAGTATAAACAGGTCTTCTTCTGTATGAAAAAACTAGTTTTCCAATTCTTGAAGACACTACAATGATCCCACATGAGATTAATTAGCTTACCAAGAAATTCCTCAAGGACCCACCCGTAAACCTTCATTCATTGCTTCCAATCCTATAACTGTAATCAGATATCAACATACCCCAGGAAGATAAATGCAGAGCCTGACCTGAAAAAATACAGTTTACACTCCTAAACTTTGAAAGCCTTTAAAAATATGTCACAACAAATTAGTCTTTTCAACAGGTAGTGCTGGAATGACTGAATATATTTAGCAATCTGCTGCAATGTCATATTCCATCCCCCTCAGTTTAACACCCTTAGAACTCAATTATACACATGTATGTATAAAATATTTTATTGAGGCAATTTTTATACACATATATATGTATATATTCTCCTTTCCAGGGATTCTGGACTTAACGTACTACTCCAAGAAGTTGAGTATCTCTAATAGTTTACTTAATTATTTAATGGAAATATAGACTCAGCAGTGAGCTACTTTCAATGAATTTGAGTCACTGCTCCCTGAGTTAATATAAAAGAAGAAATAAAATGTTTAGGAAGATCACAATGTTGGAGTAGTATTAGTATGCACAACCTGAAAATGCACCTCTCACTATGTCTCCCACAGAAGGACCAAAGGACATTCCCTTAACTAGGCATTGGGAAATGAGTTAGTAAAGAAAGTACTGTGTCAGTTAGAAAGCTCTGTGGCACCTGTCCTCTGAAAGCTAAAATAATGGTGGGAGGTGCTACCATTGTAACCAGATTCATGATGGGAATGGGAATAGTGGAATGTCAGAATGCAGGAAGTCAATTGTCAGTACTTAACTCCAGTGCTAAGATAGGCAAATTAGCATAATAGGAAACAGAACAAGAGCAGCAATCAGAAGGTTTGACCTATGGTACTTAGATATTTGGTAATGGTTAACTGATCACCTTATCTCTGGAAAGAAAACTGGTGAGAATCTTACTAAAGTATTACTTGATCTAGATAACTTAACAAAGTCTAGTTCTAGTTGGCACTATAATATAGCCTCACAGCTTCTTGCTCAGTTACCCAACTTAATGGGATCCCCTTAAGGAAGAATCCTACAATGCTGCCCAAGAGTATACCGTAAATATTACTCCAAGCTTGCCTAGGAGTAAAGGAACCTAAAGCTATTATTCAGGGTGACTCTCCATAGGAAAAGAAATCTTTCTGGGATTAATAAATACTGGCCTGCGTTGATACTAATTTATGAGTACCTAAAACATTAGAGGTCCACCATCAAAGGGAAGGATTATTGTGGCCAGGTGATAAAAAAGTTTTGTCCTAAGTCTCACAATGAGCAAAGTAATTCTACAAAACCATCGTGCATCATTTCTCCAGTTGCTGAATGTATGAATTCAATTGGCATGCTTGGCAACTTGCCAAATGGAATGGAGTAAGAGCTGTTATGGTAGAAAAAGCCAAGTAAAATGCCCTGGAACATTCCCTCTATCCAGGAAGCCAGCACTCCCAGAACAAACCACATGGCATGTCGAGTCCACCTGCCAATGCAGGGGACACGGGTTCGTACCCCAGTCCGGGAAGATCCCACATGCGGCGGAGCGGCTGGGCCCGTGAGCCATGGCCGCTGAGCCTGCGAGTCCGGTGCCTGTGCTCCGCAGCGGGAGACGCCCCAACAGTGAGAGACCCAAGTACCAGAAAAAAAAAAAAAAAAAGGTATCAGATACCTCCTCATGGACCCAGTCTCTGAAACTATGGTCTCTCATCCACTGTCTTAGCTCCTGAGATAGTGGCAGCTCCTGAAGTAATAGTATTTCCTTAGACAGTTGGAGTTTTTGAGGAAGGAACCCCTTCTCGCTTCTAAGTTGTGTTTAACAACATCTCCTCCCTGTTGTTTTTTCAGACTTAGATACTGGCAGCTTCCTGCAGTTACTAATCTCTCTCTTTCTCTCGCTCTCTCTCTCTCTTTTTTTTTTTTTTTTTTTTAGCTCTTCCAGGTTTTCAACACCTGCATAACCAGTTTCCTGAATTACACCCTCACTTTTTTTTTTTTTTTTTTTCTGGTACTTGGGTCTCTCACTGTTGTGGCCTCTCCCGTTGCAGAGCACAGGCTCCGGACGCGCAGGCTCAGCGGCCATGGCTCACGGGCCTAGCCGCTCCGTGGCATGTGGGAATCTTCCCGGACCGGGGCACGAACCTGTGTCCCCTGCATCGGCAGGCGGACTCTCAACCACTGCGCCATCAGGGAAGCCCACACCCTCACTTCTTGAAAGACTTTGCATAGTTTCTTTTTTCCTGAGCAGAATTTGACTAAAACAGGGGTGTTTTCCATGGGATGAGATTCAGTGATTAATGCAGTAATCATATATTTCAGTATCTGATGTGTGCTTCTAGGAGTGTGCCTATATCATTAGAGAATAACATTGTTAAGGAATTATTACCATGTAATACAATTAAAAGTGCAGCCATGTGCATCAACAGCACGTGCAGTGACAAAACAAAGAACAGAGAAGAGATGAGGCATCTCTAAGAGCCTAGAAGTGATGACCTCAATAGCAGAAATAAAATAGAGTAGGAGAGACCTCTCAGAGGGAAAATGAAGGAGTATTAAAAATTCTTATATAGAATAAGAAGGAAGTGTTGTGATATTTATTCCATTACCTCACATAAGTTTAAAATCAACTTGCTCAGCGAAATATTTCCCTCTCCTTTCTTCACCTAGAGGGTATTTTCCAACTCTATCATCATACGTTCCTTTTGTATTTTATTGTCTCCTTTTTAACACCAGCGTATAGATAGTCAAAGCTCAGATTCTTAAGAAGTTTGTAATCCTAGTATTTCCTGGAGGCTGTTTAAGATATAATGTAGACATAAGCACAGACATACACAAAGACATAGACATAGATAAAGATATGTTTAATACTCAAAAATGATTGACAGTCCCATCTGACACGAGAGGCTTAGTGATGGACTACAAATTTATCCAAAATGTACTAGTCAGTTTTTTGAACAATTGATAAACAATTATATAGAGACTTTCACTTTTTTTACATACAAAAAAAAAATGGTTTACTTGTGGTCCACTAAGCAAGGTATTAAAATTTGATACTTTTAACTTAAAGCATTGTGTAGTAGGTTTTACCAAAGAACTGGAGTTAGTATTCTACTAAGAAGTCTGGCTGCAGACTTCCTTTCAGAACACACACAGAGGTAATTGGAAAAACTTGTGATTTGGGGAAATACTTTATTAACAGTATATTATCTGTGTTGTCTTAAGCTAGCTGTAGTTTTCTATATTCTTGCTTTTTTGTTTTTAATTGCTTTATTTTACCTTCATTAATGCCAATTTTATTTTCAGAGTTAACTAACAAAGCCAGCAAGTAAGGTAACTATGGATCCCGCAAACAGATGATTTTATGTAACTATTATACATAGACCCAACAGATTTATGATTCGGATTAAAGGACAATGAAAAGCAAACAGAGTGACTGTGTGAAGAGGCAGTTATTTTATCTTGGACCAATTTAAGACGGCTTCATGGATTGAGGAAGGTAAGGAGCCATTACCGTGACAGGACAGCAGTAATCTTACAGAGTCATTGGAATTCCAGGGTTTCAGGTTACTCTCTGTAGCTGTTTAAGCATCTGTTTCTTTTACCATTTAAGGCTAATCTATATATATATGTCTATTGATAGACTGCCTATTTGGTAGGTCAATCAGCCAGCAAGAAATTATTGAGAGAGGCTAGTGTGCTCTAAAGTGGGTCTGAGTATGTTGTGAGCAGTGTATTAGGTGATAGACAACCAAATTCCTGATCTAGAGTCCATGGGCCAGACTGTCACTGTATCTCACACACATAGCACAGGACACCTTCTCAAAGAAGCAGAATAAATTAGCCAAAGTGTATTTCATCATTTGAAAAGTATCAAATGAATGCATTAATAAGTAAAAAAATTCAAGAAATATTCTCTCTTTAATTCATGAATCGTATTAACTGTTAATATCAAAAGGATAGAGGAAAGATACAGATTCCAACTACAATGCATTCTGTCAGAATTCACAGTGAGGTAGATTCATCCCAGAGCCTATTCCAGTTGTAGGGCTCCCACCTCCTGGCGCTGCAAACCAGTCAGCCATGAGCTATCTCCCTCTCTCTGGCCAGATATAATTGTTGAAAGAGAAAAGACTTTCACTGCCCTAGCAACGCTATCCTCTCCTGCTTCCTTGGCAGCAACAGGGAGGCCAAAAGAAATTATCCAGAGAGCAAGAGCTCAAGCCTGGAGAGTCATAACCTAGGCTTCTAGAGTGGTTAGACTGTAAAGGTTCCTGGTGGACTTGAGGGAGTGAGGGGTGACTAAGGAGAAAATAAATGGTAGTATATACACCTTGTCAAGTTCATGGAGAGGATTATATGTCCTTTGAATTACAAAGGAGAGCTTTCTGCAAAGAGCTGGAAATTTAGTCCTGCAGTCAGCTGATTTGTTTAATTATAGGAAATCTAAGGTATCCCATTAGTTCGAGCTTTATTGTATTATTAAGGGGAGGTTTTTAGGGATAGAAATGTCTCTGAAATATGAGAAACCTTTCTTGCTGCCGTAGGTGAACTTATCTCCCGGTCATCATCTTCCCAGTTCAGCTTTAACGTCTGGAGTACTGTTACCCCAGACACAACAGTTATTTAATCTCATTTCATTTTTCAATGTCAGTGCACATTAATATTTTATAAATAGAAACAAAGTCCATAAGCTAAATTTTTCTCATAAGAATGTGCAGATGTATTTTTTAAAGTGATGTATTTTATCATTATAATTTTATGATCTTTTAAAGCATCTAACAGTGGAAATCTGAGAGTCTTCCCCTCATTGCATCAGATTCTCCAATAACATTTGGCATATGAAAACAACTATCTTCTCAATTAATTAGACAACAGAAAATACCAAATGCAGTGCTGCAAGGATATTTAACTTGAAAGAAACTAAGAAAAAGAATATTTCTGTAAATAAAAACAAATTTTAGGAACTATAACATAATTATTCAGAGTGAATGTATACTGTCGCAGTGTTTTACTTACTTCTTTATAATTTACCTAAAATGCAGATATTTAAATGGATTTTTGGTAGTCAAACATTAATAAAATAATTTTTAAAGGTAACATCAAATAATAATCACAAAGGACTTAACTTATGTGACCCCATGCCAAATATTTTCACTTCACGTGGTGCACAACTTAGTCTGTTTCAACTAAAAAACTCTCGTGGGGACAAATATATCTCTATTGTTTATTACTTTATAGGCCCCATTGTCTGAGGGAGTAGAGACTGTATGAATCAATGGCACACACAGCCCAGATTAGATACGGCATGGTTTCATTTCATTGGACACTCATAATTCAGGGAGTTTTCCCCCACCTGTTATTGGAAATTTTCTAACAGTCAGACTCCTTCATCACTGAATTTTTCCCCAAAGCACACTCACTAAGTGAGTGCTTAGTGAGTGAAGCAAAGCAAAGTGCTTTGCTTCCCCAAAATACTGCCCACCAACAAACATAACACCCCTCTCCCTAGGTGCTTTTAAACAGCTGGTACTGCATCTTCTCATATGTTAGTAAAAAAAAATAAATTTTTTTCTTAGCAATGATATAAGACAGGTGACTCCAAATTGGTTCTCTAATCCCTAGGTTTCCATGGCAGGCCCTCAGTGTACCCTGAAATGGGTGAGAACATGTCCCTTGAGGCTGGAATGCTGGGACACTTGACCCTCTACTTTCTCTCTGCTTCAACTAGATTCACTATTCTTTCTCCTCTTTTACTTTGAAGTTCATCATTAATATATCATTTAAGAGGAAAATTAAAAGGTTCTACTATTTTTACACATTTAAAAATCTTTTATTCTCAGGCTGATTATATCTCATGAGGGAGATTTTTCCTTTCTTTTTTCTCCTAATTGAAGAAAACGTGCATGCTGCATCTGGCAAATGAGGGAACAAAGGTAGATGAGCATTAAGTATGTGTGAATCATATATTGCTTATTAATGTCTTTTCCCAAATAAATTATATGTTTCAAGAGGGCTGAAAGCTCTTCACATGCTGTTATTCTTTGGAGCGCTAAAACAGTGAACAAAGACAGTGATGCTCAATAAAGTCTATTTGGCTTTTATTTTCTTCTTTCATCCCCCATCAATATTAAAATCAACTTAAATTCAGAATGATGTTTATTTTTGTATAAGTATGCTCGAATATCTGTGACCATGAGTCATATCTACTTAGTGGGCAATTTTTTTAATAAGTTTATTTATTTATTCATTTATTTTTTGGCTGCGTTGGGTCTTCATTGCTGCGTAGGGGTTTTCTCTAGTTGCGGTGAGAGCGGACTACTCTTCGTTGAAGTGCATGGGCTTCTCATTGCATTGGCTTCTCTTGTTGTGGAGCATGGGCTCTAGGTGCACAGGCTTCAGTAGTTGTGTCATGCAGGCTTAATAGTTGTGACTCGTGGGCGCTAGAGCACAGGCTCAGTAGTTGTGGCACACAGACTTAGTTACTCTGCATCATGTGGGATCTTCCTGGGCCAGGGATAGAACCTGTGTTCCCTGCACTGGCAGGTGGATTTTTAACCACTGCACCATCAGGAAATTCCTTGGTGGGCAATTTAAAGCACGTTTTCACAGGATCCTGAGACTCAACTGTGTTTTGTGCACCAAGTGAAAATCAATGCTCTGTTATGTCTATCACCATATGTAACATCTCTGAATGAATCTTTCAACCTCCTTATCAGACATACAGCACAGGGATAAATTTATCTTTATACACCTTATGTGTGTCACCAAAAGTAGCCTCAGGAACACTGTAACCTAATGAACTAAGAATGTCCAATAAATGATTAGGCTACACTTGACAAGGAAAGCTCACACTCTGTTCTTTAAAATCTAAAGTACAATATTTCTAGTGAAAACCTAGTTCCCCGGAAGTTCCTCCTAAAGTAACACCCATGATATTTTAACACTTGCCAGATGCAAAGTCTCCAGCTTTTAGTCCTAATTTTACTAACGTTTTTCTACAAAGAATCCATAAGATCATATTAATCATAGTCATGGTGGGTGGGTTTTTTTATTTTTGTATAAGTATGCTCGAATATCTGTGACCATGAGTCATATCTACTTAGTGGGCAATTTTTTTAATAAGTTTATTTATTTATTCATTTATTTTTTGGCTGCGTTGGGTCTTCATTGCTGCGTAGCGGTTTTCTCTAGTTGCGGTGAGAGCGGACTACTCTTCGTTGAAGTGCATGGGCTTCTCATTGCATTGGCTTCTCTTGTTGTGGAGCATGGGCTCTAGGTGCACAGGCTTCAGTAGTTGTGTCATGCAGGCTTAATAGTTGTGACTCGTGGGCGCTAGAGCACAGGCTCAGTAGTTGTGGCACACAGACTTAGTTACTCTGCATCATGTGGGATCTTCCTGGGCCAGGGATAGAACCTGTGTCCCCTGCACTGGCAGGTGGATTTTTAACCACTGCACCATCAGGAAATTCCTTGGTGGGCAATTTAAAGCACGTTTTCACAGGATCCTGAGACTCAACTGTGTTTTGTGCACCAAGTGAAAATCAATGCTCTGTTATGTCTATCACCATATGTAACATCTCTGAATGAATCTTTCAACCTCCTTATCAGACATACAGCACAGGGATAAATTTATCTTTATACACCTTATGTGTGTCACCAAAAGTAGCCTCAGGAACACTGTAACCTAATGAACTAAGAATGTCCAATAAATGATTAGGCTACACTTGACAAGGAAAGCTCACACTCTGTTCTTTAAAATCTAAAGTACAATATTTCTAGTGAAAACCTAGTTCCCCGGAAGTTCCTCCTAAAGTAACACCCATGGTATTTTAACACTTGCCAGATGCAAAGTCTCCAGCTTTTAGTCCTAATTTTACTAACGTTTTTCTACAAAGAATCCATAAGATCATATTAATCATAGTCATGGTGGGTGGGTTTTTTTTTCCCAAGGAATTAACCGTATTTTGTTATTCTTGCCAAATTTTATAATTGAAAGTATCCAAATTTTCTGATTTTAAAACTATATCTGCTACAAATATAGTACAGAGTATAAGTTATCTAAATATTTTGAATCTATAAGTACCTCAAGATCAATTGTTTCCAGAAGAAAACAGCTTTATGGCCCTATCCTGAGTTTATGGAAGGTAAATGGAATGATCTGTTGAATTATTAAGATAAGAATCAAATAAAAAAGAAGCTTTTTGCAACTCAATGTAACTAATAATGTAAGTGGAGACAATCAAGGAAAATCATTTTACCAAAACACATATAAATCACAAAATTCTTCTGACAGTTCATGGGCTACTGTACATTTCTTTAAGTAACTTTTCTAAGTCTATGATGATATTGATGTGTGTTGTCACATTATGTTAACCCTGAAGGCTTGTTTACGCTTTATTTTCAAATATATGAAATAATACCTGAATTTAGGCATATAATATGCTGCCCTGAAGATGTGAAGGTGAACTTATTGGCTTGCCAATGCTAGGTTGTTACAGCTGTTGTCCCATTATTGGAAATTCACTTGGGATGATCCACACATGCTTTCTCATTTGGTTCTGTTTATAACCAAAGTCATACTTCTGCAGGTCTAGTGATCAAGGTGCATGGGGCAACCTCTGAATACAGATATAAATGAAGCAAACTGGTCCATACCAAGATGAAACTTATTACTTTAACCTCATCATTGTGATGCTTTAACAAACTTAGCAAACCAGTTTGAATCAAGGATGCAAATCCTTACATAATATAAATGACACACGATCATTTTTATTGTCAAGTCTAAGAATTTCTAATCATCTGGAAAAAAATTTGAGCATTAGCAGGATATAGAAGACCCATCTTGAATTGATGGCATTTTTATTACTTACTTTGTCCTAATCCATTTCCTCATTCATTAACAAATATTTATAGAAGGTATATGCTAAGCAAGCACTGTAGTAGATTAAGTGGACACAAAAATAAGCAAGTAATAATTATGACTCTCAAGAAGCATTCAGTTTACTGAGAGAAAAAAACAAGCAATAACTAACAATAACAGTGCAAGATAATAAAGTGCTTTCTGTTCATATTACTAAGGGGATTTAATAAAAGGCATCTTAATCAGATTGGGGAAAAGGTTTGATTCTCAAGGAAGAAATTGAGCCTTGATCAGTGTGTAGGAATTCGCCAAGTAGGGCAAGTGTTGAAAATGCCAGGAATTCAGCTTTCTGTGCAGACCTTCAGCTTCCTCTAATACTTCAATTTCAAATTGTGCCCCCCACACATGTGTGCTTCCTGGACACTTTTCAATTCTCATAATAACACTATAATTGTAATTTACTCTTTATTTCCTTCCACCTATCGTTCTATACTATAGCTTCTCTTTATTTCCTTTCAAGTCCCTGTAGTCTGCAACTTACATAAACTTACATTTTAACAGGTATAATAATCCCCAGTATCTTGAATTGTCATAGCATGAAGCAAGAGCTAAGTAAATCATTGTTTGATTAAAGTTGAGGGAAGGGACAGTTTGTGCAAAAGCACTAATGTATGAAACAACTTGATAGGAAGTTGGTATGTCTAAAGGAATATACAGTGGTAACAGGATAGAGATGGTTCTAATTCTAATTCTTGACAAGAACTGTAACCATTTTGCAGCATAGAATAACGGGTTCAATTACAGTTTTGAAGCTAAACTTCTTAGATTGTATTCTAACGCCACCATTTCCTAACTATTTTATATTGGGAAAGATATTTAATCTCTCTATCCCTCATTTTCTTCACCTGTAAAGTACATACATCAGGATTTGGTGATGTTAAAGTGAATTAATCTATATACACTTAGAATAGTATCCTTAACGTGGTATGCATTCAGTAAATGTTAGTTAACATTTCTAGGCAAAGAAACTTTTTCTAAAAACTATGCAGAGATAAGAATTTTAAGCAGTAGTGAGATATGATCACCTTGGACTCTGTATCAGTCAGGATTCACTGCAGGAAATAGAAAAGAACACTTCCACCCTAGTTGATTGTTAGTTGTCTGAAAAAGCTGTCTCCAAGTTGTGTTTCTCAAAGGCATGGACACATCTAATTTATCTTTGATTGTACATCTTCCATATATTCTGGAACATAATATTTCCTCAACAACAGTTAATTAATGAATAAATGCCTTTGGAATAAAGAAGAACATTGTATCCAAACATTTTTATTCTACTAAATTTTTTCTAAAACCATTCCTCTGAGAATGAGTTAGGATCATTGCTGCATCCTCTTGTGCCAAATAGTAAATGCCGTGCAAAAACAACACAGGAGGTTCTGCCCTTGGGACCTGGGAGAGGCGATTTGTGGCAGCTCCACATCGGTTGTTGAAGGAGCAGTGCAACTCTTCTAAAATAAAATTTTACATGGAATCCCAGCTACATGAAGTGAATTCAGCATTCACACTGCAGTCATGCATGTGTGGTGAGTCCTCCTCACAGCAAAGTCACTAGAAGCCCAAGGTGATGACCCTTCTGTTCAACTCAGGGTCTGAGTATAAGCACCTGGCAATGACCTTTGATGAGGCATCTATTTCAAAGACATCCATTCAAATAAACACACTGCAGCTGCGGACATACCTACTGGCTACAATCAGCCCTGTGGCTGACAGGGTCTTGGTGCTCTGGCCGGGTGTCAGGCCTGAGCCTCTGAGGTGGGAGAGCAGAATTCAGCTCATTGGTCCACCAGAGATGTCCCAGATACACATAATATCAAATGGTGAAAGCTCTCCCAGAGATCTCCATCTCAGGACAAAGACCCAGTTCCACTCAAAGACCAACAAGCTCCAGTGCTGGACACCCTATGCCAAACAACTAGCAAGACAGGAACACAACCCCACCCATTAGCAGAGAGTTTGCCTAAAATCATAATAAGGTCACAGACCCACCAAAACACACCAACAGATGCAGTCCTTCCAACCAGAAAGAAAAGATCCAGCCTCATCCACCAGAAAACAGGCACCAGTCCCCTCCACAAGGAAACCTACACAACCCACTGAACCAATCATACCCACTAGGGGAAGACACCAAAAACAACGGGAAGTACGAACCTGAAGCCTGTGAAAAGGAGACCACAAACACAGTAAGTTAAGCAAAATGAGAAGACAGAGAAACACAGCAGATGAAGGAGCAAGGTAAAAATCCACTGGACCAAACAAATGAAGAGGAAATAAACAGTCTACCTGAAAAAGAATTCAGAGAAATGAGAGTAAAGATGATCCAAAATCTTGGAAATAGAATGGAGAAAATACAAAAAACATTTTAAAAAGACCTAGAAGAACTAGAGCGCAAACAAACAATGATGAACAACACAATAAATTAAAAATTCTCTGGAAGGAATCAATAGCAGAATAACTGAGGCAAAAGAATGGAGGAGTAACCTGGAAGATAAAATAGTGGAAATAACTACCACAGGGCAGAATAAAGAAAAAAGAATGAAAAGAATTGAAGACTGTCTTAGAGACCTCAGGGACAATATTAAATGCACCAATATTTGAATTATACGGGTCCAAGAAGAAGAAGAGAAGAAGAAAGGGACTGAGAAAATATTGGCAGGTATTAGAGTTGAAAATTTCCCTAATAAGGGAAAGGAAAGAGTCCGTCAAGTCCAGGAAGTCCAGAGATATACAGAGATATACAGGATACAGGATAAATCCAAGGAGAAACATGCCAAGACACATATTACTCAAACTATCAAAAATTAAATACAAAGAAAACACATTAGAAGCAGCAAGGGAAAAGCAACAAAAAAAGCTACAAGTGAATCCCCATAAGGTTAACAGCTGATCTTTCAGCAGAAACTCTACAAGGCAGAAGGGAGTGACAGCACATATTTAAAGTGATGAAAGTGAAAAACCTACAACCAGGATTACTCTACACAGCAAGGATTTCATTCACATTTGATGGAGAAATTAAAACTTTTACAGACCAGCAAAAGGTAAGGGAATTCAGCACCACTAATCCAGCTTTACAACAAATGCTAAAGGAAATTCTCTAGGCAGGAAACACAAAAGAAAGAAAAGACCTACCATAACAAACCCAAAACAATTAAGAAAATGGTAAAAGGAACATACATATCAATAAAAACCTTAACTGTAAATGGATTATATTCTCCAACCAAAAGACATAGACTAGCTGAATGGATACAAAAACAAGACCTGTATATATGCTGTCTATAAAGACCCACTTCAGACTAGGGACACATACAGACTGAAAGTGATGGGGTGGAACAAGATATTCCATGAAAATGGAAATCAAAAAAAAGCTGTAGTATCAATTCTTATATCAGACAAAATAGACTTTAAAATATAGGATAGTACAAGGCACAAAGAAGGACACTACATAATGATCAAGGGATCAGTCCAAGAAGAAGGTATAACAATTGTAAATACTTATGCACCCAACATAGGAGCACCTCAATACATAAGGCAAATGCTAACAGCCATAAAAGGGGAAATCAACAGTAACACAATCATAGTAGGGGACTTTAACACTTCATTTTCACCAATGGACAGATCATCCAAAATGAAAATAAATAAGAAAAGACAGGCTTTAAATAATACATTAAACAAGATTGACTTAATTGATTTTTATAGGACAGTCCATCCAAAAACACAGGCATACACTTTCTTCTAAGGTGCTCATGGAACATTCTCCAGGATAGATCATATCTTGGCTCACAAATCAGGCCTTAAATTTCAGTATTCTTAAATTTAAGAATATTGAAATCATATCAAATATCTTTTCTGCCCATAACACTAGGAGACTAGATATCAATTACAGGGAAATATCAGTAAAAAATACAAGCACATGGAGGCTAAACAATACACTACTAAATAACCAAGAGATCACTGAAGAAATCAAAGAGGAAATCAAAAAACACTTAGAAACAAATGACAATCAAAACACGACGACCCGAAAGCTATGGGATACAGCAAAAGCAGTTCTAAGAGGGAAGTTAATAGCAATACAATCCGACCTCAACAAACAAGAAACACTTCAAATAAACAACTTAATCTTACACCTAAAGCAATTAGACAAAGAAGAACAAAAAAACCCAAAGTTAGGACAAGGAAAGAAATCATAAAGATCATATCAGAAATAAATGAAAAAGAAATGAAGGAAACCATAACAAAGATCAACAAAACTCAAAGCTGGTTCTTTGAGAAGATAAACAAACTTGATAAACCATTAGCCAGACTCATCAATAAATAAAGGGAGAAGACTCAAATCAACAGAATTTGAAATGAAAAAGGAGAAGTAACAACGGACACTGCAGAAATAAAAAAGATCATGAGAGATTACTACAAGCAACACTATGCCAATAAAATGGACAACCTGGAAGAAACTGAGAAATTCTTAGAAAAGCACAACCTTCTGAGACTGAACCAGGAAGAAACAGAAAATATAAACAGAACAATCACAAGCAATGAATTTGAAACTGTGATTAAAAGCCTTCCAACAAACAAAAGCCCAGGACCAGATGGCTTCACAGGTGAATTCTATCAAATATTTAGAGAAGAGCTAGCACCTATCCTTCTCAAACTTCCAAAATATAGAAGACAGAGGAACACTACCAAACTCATTCTATGAGGCCACCATCACCCTGATACCAAAACCAGACAAAGATGTCACAAAAAACGAAAGCCACAGGTCAATATCACTGATGAACATAGATACAAACACCTCAGCAAAATACTAGCAAACAGAATCCAGCAGCCCATTAAAATGATCATACACCATGATCAAATTGGGTTTATCCCAGGAATGCAAGAATTCTTCAATATATGCAAATCAATCCATGTGATACACCATATTAACAAGCTGAAGGATAAAAACTGTATGATCATCTCAATAGATGCAGAAATACCTTTTGACAAAATTCAACACCCATCAATGATAAAAACCCTCCAGAAAGTAGGCAAAGGAGGAACTTACCTGAACATAATAAAGGCCACATATGACAAACCCACAGCCTACATCGTCCTCAATGGTGAAAAACTGAAACCATTTCCACTAAGATCAGGAACAAGACAAGGTTGCCCACTCTCACCACTGTTATTCAGTATAGTTTTGGAAGTTTTAGCCACAACAATCAGAGAAGAAAAGGAAATAAAAGGAATCCAAATTGGAAAAGAAGAAGTAAAGATGTCACTGTTTGTAGATGACATGATGCTATACGTAGAGAATCGTAAAGATGCTACCAGAAAACTACTAGCACTAATCAATGAATTTGGTAAAGTAGCAGGGTATAAAAGTAATGCACAGAAATCTCTTGCATTCCTATACACTAATGATGAAAAATCTGAAAGAGAAATAAAGGAAACACTCCCATCTACTATTGCAACAAGAAGAATAAAATACCTAGGAGTAAATCTACCTAAAGAGACAAACGACCTGTATGTAGAAAACAATAAGACATTGATGAAAGAAATTAAATATGATACAAACAGAAGGAGAGATATACCATGTTCTTTGATTGGAAGAATCAACATTGTGAAAATGACTCTACTACCCAAAGCAATCTACAGATTCAATGCAATCCCTATGAAAATGCCAATGGCATTTTTCACAGAACTAGAACAAAAAATTTCACAATTTGTATGGAAACACAAAAGACCCTGAATAGCCAAAGCTACCTTGAGAAAAAAAATGGAGCTGGAGGAATCAGGCTCTCAGATGTTAGACTATACTACAAAGCTACAGTAATCAAGACAGTATGGTACTGGCACCAAAACAGAAATATAGATCAATGGAACAGAATAGAAAGCCCAGAGATAAAGCCACACACATATGGTCACCTTATCTTTGATAAAGGAGGCAAGAATATACAATGGAGAAAAGACAACCTCTTCAATAAGTGGTGCTGGGAAAACTAGACAGTTACATGTAAAAGAATTAAATTAGAACAGTTCCTAACATGATACACAAAAATAAACTCAAAATGCATGAAAGACCTAAATGTAAAGTCAGACACAATTAAAACTCTTAGAGGAAAGCATAAGCAGAACACTCTATGACATAAATCACAGAAATATCCTTTCTGACCCATCTCCCAGAGTAATGGATATAATAACAAAAATAAACAAATAGGACCTAATGAAACTTAAAAGCTTTTGCACAGCAAAGGAAACCACAAACAAGATGAAAAGACAACCCTCAGAATGGGAGAAAATATGTGCAACCGAAGCAACTGACAAAGGATTAACCTCCAAAACATATAAGCAACTCATGCAGTTCCACATCAGAAAAAAACAAACAACACAATCCAAAAATGGGCAGAAGACCTAAATGACATTTCTCCAAAGAAGATATACAGATTGCCAACAAACACATGAAAGGATGCTCAATATCACTAATCATTAGAGAAATGCAAATCAAAACTACAATCAGGTATCTCCTCAATCCAGTCAGAATGGCCACCATCAAAAAATCTACAAACAATAAATGCTGTAGAGGGTGTGGAGAAAGGGGCACCCTCTTGCACTGTTAGTGGGAATGTAAATTGATACATCCACTATGGAGAACAGTATGGAGGTCCCTTAAAAAACTAACATTAGAACTACGAAACGACCCAGCAATCCCACTATGGGGCATATACCCTGAGGAACCCATAATTCAAAAGGAATCATTTACCACAATGTTCATTGCTGCTCTATTTACAATAGCTAAGACATGGAAGCAACCTAAGTGTCCATTGAGAGACGAATGGATAAAGAAGATTTGGCACATTTATGCAATGGAATATTGCTCAGCCATAACAGGAAATGAAATTGATTCATTTGTAGTAAGGTGGATGGACCTAGAATCTGTCATACAGAGTGAAGTAAGTCAGAAAGAGAAAAAAAAATACCATATGCTAACACATATATATATGGAATCTAAAAAAAAAAAATGGTTCTGAAGAACCTAGGGGCAGGACAGGAATAAAGATGCAGACATAGAGAATGGACTTGAGGACACAGGGAGAGGGAAGGGTAAGCTGGTACGAAGTGAGAGAGTGGAATGGACATATATACACTACCAAATGTAAAATAGATAGCTAGTGGGAAGCAGCCGCATAGCACAGGGAGATCAGCTCAGTGCTTTGTGTACACCTAGAGGGGTGGGATACGGAGGGGGAGGGAGATGCAAGTAGGAGGGGATATATGTATACCTATAGCTGATTCACTTTGTTATAAAGCAGAAACTAACACACCATTGTAAAGCCGTTATACTCCAGAAAAAATGTAAAAATTTTAATAGTTATAAAATTCAAAAAATATTTAAATTTGTTGGATTACATTGATTTTCCAAATGTAAATGGCAAGGTAAAATATTCTGGAGAAGATCCTTCTGATTTTCACATGTGAGTCTTATCTTCTCCCAGTGCTTTACTCTAGAGCTCTCGGTGTCATTTATTCTTCATTTGCCATGAATATATTTTTTTTACACATTCATTTGCTTCAGTTTTTTTTCCATTAGATTGCAGTAATTACAGTAGCAGAACATATTGCTAAGTACATGTGGGTATAGAAACCAAAACTGTGTGTGTACTTTGTCATTAAAATGTTATTTAAATGATACAGAACAGCACTGTCCAATAGAACTTTCTGCAACAATGGAAATGTCCTATATCTGTGCTTTCTAATGTGGTACCCCCTGGCTACAAGTGGCTAACAAGCATTTAAAATATGACTAATGTGACTGAGGAACTGAATTTTAGGTTTTTTTTAACACATGAATTTACATTTAAATTTAAATAACCCTGATGAGTGGCTACCACAGTGGTTAGTGCCTACCTAGAATATATTGATGTTAATTTTTTTAAATTATCATCAAAATGAAAAATGAATTGTTATCATCTCATAAAGAAGTTTTGGACACATTAGAATTCACTGACTGTAATTTGAAAATTGTCTGCTGTGGGTGATGATTTGATCAGTCTGGGTATCAATGTGCCTAGCTATGTATATTCTCTCAACCTCATAATTTTTGAACTTATGAGTGTTTGGAAACTTTGATTCAAGAATGAACCTGGTGTATTTAAAAGGAATCACCATAACAATGGTAATTGGAGTTTTCAAGGAAAAGATATGTAAGCAGAGAAACCTGGAAAAATTGCTGCATCTCTGAATAGCACAGGCAGAACCAGGCAGTGATAAAGCAGTGTGGTCTGTACTCTGAGAGTAAAAGTATTAAAAAGTAAAATGTGTGTTATTTGAAAATGAGTTAGAGCATAGTTTTCCAGCTTTATTGAGATATATTTGGCACATAACATAGTGTTAGTTTAGGGTATACAAAGTTATGACTTGATACATGCATATATTGTGAAATGATTACCACAGTAAAGTTAGTTAATACACCCAATCACCATCTCACATAATTACCTTTTTTTTTCTGTAACGGTAATATTGAGATTTCAGCAACTTTCAAGTGTACAATACAGTATGTTAAATATATGTACCATGCTGTACATTAGAGCATTTTTTAAGTCACTTTTTTTTGGTACTAGGGAATATTCTTTTCAGGCTTCCCCTGTTCTCCATTTAGTCCTAAGGAATACAGTTCCTGCAGGAAGTCCATGGCCAACTTTCAGGTCAGGCCACTTTAGTCAGTCTATATTGGGAGAGATGATGGGAATTCAGATAGAGACTTAACAAGGGTGATTCCTGTCTAGGTGTACTAGGGAACACTTTATTGAGGGTTTAACATACACAAGATACAGAGGATATTACACAGTAGTACACAAGCAACATCTCAAAAAGATTTATAATTTAGTAGGGAGATAAGTTTTAAACAATCTCTTGTAATTAAAGATTCAAAAAATCATATACCTAGATCCAATTTTGTGATAAGATGATTGCAGTTCAGAAGAGAGAGAAATTTGGGTAGTCTGGAAATGCTAGGTAAGCTTCTTACACTCATGTCTCATACATTTAGAAGACATCTGAAATATTATTTAATCCTATATATCAGTGTTCATGCCCCTTTAAATTGTTTTTGAGGTGACTGACACAAGATTAAGAATTTATCCACAGCCAGTAAACTGTGATAAGATGTGAAGGAATAGAACCCAGGAAATTTTTAGTTTAAGAAGTAAAAGAATTAGGAGAAACATCAGGAAATAAAAGTCTGTGATAAAATTGAACACAAAAGAAAGCTGAGAGTTTCTACAAATGTATGCACCATAAGCATGCTTTCAGGTGATGGAGAAATACTTTTTTTTCTTATCTGTTTATATCAAGGTGGTAATACATGTATAGAAATCGAACATATCTGGAGGGAACAAAGGATAATAATCATAGAGAAAGAATAAAAGAGAAAAAAATGTGCTTTCATTGTAAATTAATGGTCTGTAAATCAATAGTCTGAATGCTCACACTGAGAAAAGAATAATATTTCCTATTGAAATATGACTTTTGGTATTGTTAGACCCACAGTGTTTAGTACAAAAGGCCTATAAAATATTCAAGAGAGCAGCTCAAAGAAGTTGCCGAAACTATGATACATTCTGGCCATAAGTGTGTGGTGTGCCCTTGACCATGGCCCCACACAATGGCCTGTGGGAAGGTGAGCTACTTGCTCTCTATAAAGTGGTCTTTAGCAGTGCCAGGACCCCTCTGCTTCCCTTGATAGATCTGACATCCTGAATGTACCCAAATAACTATTGACCAGCTCATGTTTTGGGGTTATAAAATCTCTTGGAAGTAATGAAAAATCTATGATAAGGCACCTTGAAAACAAAGACTAAACATATTCTGCCTATTGAGAAAAATGAAATGGAGGACAATTGAGCATCTTCTGGGCTGAATGTTTTGATAATTCAAATCTTCAAAGAATACAACAGAAGAGAGACAAAGTATTTGGAGTAATGTTAAAAATGAATAACTTAATGCATGCATTCCACTGCAAGCCATCTGAGCAGGAACTATGCCTAATTCTCTATTTTAATATCATCACACCTTGACAATTCAAGTCTTATGAGAAGTAGACACCTACAATGAGATTAGACATGCAAGAGATTTACTGGAGGAAATGCCTGTGAAAGATGAGAGAGGAGGTGTCAAAAGTAGACAAAAAGAACCTTCAGACTGTAATAAGTTTGACACATGAAAAAGGATAGAAGGAAGGAAGGACTGGGGAGGAAGAGAGTCAGATTGAAGCTCAATACTGAGAAAGGTCGAGCCAGGTCTATGAGAAGTTTCTGAGCCAGAATTTCATCCTGCATTGGGCACCAATGTCCTGTTGTAGCCCTCACTGTGTTCAGGCATTAGCTGGGAGCAAGCATGAGGAAGCACTGCCTGGTGTGAATACTGTGATAGATTTACAGGTGTAGCAGTTAAAACCTGTCAGTCAACATCACTCCTTGAAGGAGATCTCAGTAGGACCCCTCCATGGATGATGCAGGCACATGGCACTTGGCTCAAAACAAAATTTTGTTTTAAATTCTCTGCTCTGAACTAGGAACTGAAAATTTCTTCAGTAGGAGTTTGAGAAGATTGATCTCTACCATGGTTGTTTTAACTCCTTCCCACCCCAAACCTGTTCTTCTAATTGCTTCCTACTCACCGCACATGTCTTCTGAACTTTACATATGAGTACTAGAGACAGACCCTTGAGGCAGATTTTAATATAGATAATCATTTTTTAAACATAAATTGCTTTAATGTGCTTTTAAGATATTTCTGGAGGCCATATAAGAAGGCCTAGTAGTTGAAGGACTCAAGGGATGTCCTTCTGAAATGGTCTAATCTGTAAGTATATACTACAGCAAGGATCCATAGAACCGATGGGGTATAAAGCCAAAGGCAGCTGCCAGGATCTTGACCACAGGGTGGCAAATTCAGGCCTACCATGTTTGGTTGGGAATGAGATATTTATCCATTGCTGCTCTGTTGTTGTTGTTGTTGTTTTTTAACATCTTTATTGGAGTATTATTGTTTTACAATGGTGTGTTAGTTTCTGCTTTATAACAAAGTGAATCAGTTATACATAAACATATATCCACATATCTCTTCCCTCTTGTGTCTCCCTCCCTCCTACCCTACCTATTCCACCCCTCTAGGTGGTCACAAAGCACCGAGCTGATCTCCCTGTGCTATGTGGCTGCTTCCCACTAGCTATCAGTTTAACATTTGGTAGTGTATATAAGTCCATGCCACTCTCTCACTTTGTCCCAGCTTACCCTTCCCCCTCTCTGTGTCCTCAAGATCCATTCTCTAGTAGGTCTGCGTCTTTATTCCCATCCTGCGCCTAGGTTCTTCATGACTTTTTTTTTTTTTTTTAGATTCCATATATATGTGTTAGCATATGGTATTTGTTTTTCTCTTTCTGACTTACTTCACTCTGTATGACAGACTCTAGGTCCATCCACCTCACAAAACATAACACAATTTTGTTTTTTCTTATGGCTGAGTAATATTCCATTGTATATATGTGCCACATTTTCTTTACCCATTCATCTGTTAATGGACATTTAGGTTGCTTCCATGTCCTGGCTATTGTAAATAGTGTTGAAATGAACATTGTGGTACATGACTCTTTTTGAATTATGGTTTTCTCAGGGTATATGCAAAGTAGTGGGATTGGTGGGCCATATGGTAGTTCTAATTTTAGTTCTTTAAGGAACCTCCATACTGTTCTTCACAGTGGATGTATCAAGTTACATTCCCACCAACAGTGCAAGAGGGTTCCCTTTGCTCCACACCCTCTCCACCATTTGTTGTTTGTAGATTTTAAGATGGTGCCCATTCTAACTGGTGTGAGGTGATACCTCATTGTAGTTTTGATTTGCATTTCTCTAATAATTAGTGATGATGAGCAGCTTTTCATGTTCTTCTTGGCCATCTGTATGTCTTCCTTGGAGAAGTGTCTATATAGGTCTTCTGCCCATTTTTGGATAGGGCTGTTTGTTTTTTAAATATTGAGTTGTTTGTATATTTTGGAGAGAAATCTTTTGTCCATTGGTTAGTTTGCAAATATTTTCTCCCATTCTGAGGGTTGTCTTTTCATGTTGTATAAGGTTTCCTTTGCTGTGCAAAAAATTTTAGGTTTAATTAGGTTCCATTTTTTTGTTTTGTTTTGTTTTTATTTACATTACTCAAGGAGATGGATCAAAAAAGGTCTTGCTATGATTTATGTCAAAGAGTGTTCTTCGTATGTTTTCCTCTAAAGTTTATAGGGTCCGGTCTTACATTTAGGTCTCTAAACCATTTGAGTTTATTTTTGTGTATGGTGTTAGGGAGTGTTCTAATTTCATTTTTTACATGCAGCTGTCCACTTTTCCCAGCACCACTTATTGAAGAGACTGTCTTTTCTCCATTGTATATCCTGACTCTTTTGTCATAGGTTAGTTGACCATAGGTGCATTGGTTTATCTCTGGGCTTTCTATCCTGTTCCATTGATCTGTATTTCTGTTTTTGTGCCAATACCATATTTTCTTGATTACTGTAGCTTTGTAGTATAGCCTGAAGTCAGGGAGTCAGATTCCTCTGGCTCTGTTTTTTTCCCTCAAGATTGCTATGGCTATTCGGAGTCTTTTGTGTCTCCATACTAATTTTAAGGTTTTCTTCTTCTAGCTCTGTAAAAAATGTCATTGGTAATTTGTTAGGGATTGCATTGAATCTGTAGATTGCTTTGGGTAATAGTCACTTTCACAATGTTGATTCTTCCAGTTGAAGAACATGGTATATCTCTCCATCCATTTGTATCATATTTAATTTCTTTCATCAGTGTCTTATAGTTTTTTACATACAGTACTTTTGTCTCCTTATGTAGGTTTATTCCTAGGTATTTTATTCTTTTTGCTGCAATGGTAAATGAGAGTGTTTCCTGAAATTCTCTTTCATATTTTTCATCACTAGTTTATAGGAATGAAAGAGATTACTGTGCATTAATTTTGTATCGTAATACTTTACCAAATTCATTGATTAGCTCTAGTAGTTTTCTGGTAGCATTTTTAGGATTCTCTATGTATAGTATCACATCATCTGCAAACAGTGACAGCTTTACTTCTTCTTTTCTGATTTGGATTCCTTTTATTTCTTTTTCTTCTCTGATTGCTATGGCTAAAAATTCCAAAATTATGTTGAATAATAGTGGTGAGAGTGGGCAACCTGATCTTATTCCTGATCTTAGTGGAAATGGTTTCAGTTTTTCACCATTGGGAACGATGTTTGCTGTGGGTTTGTTATATATGACCTTTATTATGTTGAGGAAAGTTCCCTCTATGCCTACTTTCTGGAGGGTTTTTATCATTGATGGGTGTTGAATTTTGTCAAAAGCTATTTCTGCATCTATTGAGATGATCAAATGGTTTTTATCCTTCAGTGTGTTAATATGGTGTATCACATGGAATGATTTGCATATATGGAAGAATCCTTGCATTCCTGGGATAAATACCACTTGATTGTGGTGTATGATCCTTTTAATGGGCTGCTGGATTCTGTTTGCTAGTATTTTGTTGAGGATTTTTACATCTATGTTCTACATCTGTATTGGCCTGTGGTTTTCTTTCTTTGTGACATCTTTGGTTTTGGTATCAGGGTGATGGTGGCCTCATAGAATGATTTGGGGGTGTTCCTCCCTCTGCTATATTTTGGAGAGTTTGAGAAGGATAGGTGCTACCTCTTCTCTAAAGGTTTGAAAGAATGTGCCTGTGAAGCCATCTGGTTCTGGGCTTTTGTCTGTTGGAAGATTTTTAATCACAGTTTCAATTTCAGTGCTTGTGATTGGTCTGTTTATATTTTCTGTTTCTACCTGGTTCAGTCTTGCAATGTTGTGCTTTTCTAAGGATTTGTCCATTTCTTCCAGGTTGCCCATTTTATTGGCATAGAGTTGCTTCTTGTAATGTCTCATGATCCTTTGTATTTCTGCAGTGTCAGTTGTTACTTCTCCTTTTTCATTTCTAATTCTATTGATTTGAGTCTCTCCCTTTTTTTCTTGATGAGTCTTGCTAATTGTTTATCAAGTTTGTTTACCTTCTCAAAGAACCAGCTTTTAGTTTTATTGATCTTTACTATCATTTCCTTCATTCCTTTTTCATTTATTTCTGATCTGATCTTTATGATTTCCTTCCTTCTACTAACTTTGGGGTTTCTTTGTTCTTCTTTCTCTAATTGGTTTAGGTGTAAGGTTAGGTTGTTTATTTGAGGTGTTCCTTGAAGTAGGATTGTATTTCTATCAACTTCCTTCTTAGAACTGCTTTTGCTGCAACCCATAGCTTTTGGGTGGTCGTGTTTTCATTTTGATTTGTTTCTAGGTGTTTTTTGATTTCCTCTTTGATTTCTTTAGTGATCTCCTGGTTATTTAATAGTGTATTGTTTAGCCTCCATGTGTTTGTATTTTTTACAGATATTTCCCTGTAATTGACATCTAGTCTCATAGTTTCCTTGGTGGAAAAGATATTTGATACAATTTCAGTTTTGTTATATTTACCAAGGCTTGATTTGTGACATAAGATATGATCTATCCTGGAGAATACTCCATGAGCACTTGAGAAGAAAGTTTATTCTGTTTTTTTGGATGGACTGTCCTATAAATATCAATTAAGCCCATCTTGTTTAATGTATCATTTAAAGCTTGTCTTGCCTTATTTATTTTCATTTTGGATGATCTGTCCATTGGTGAAAGTGAAGTGTTAAAGTCCCCTACTACGATTGTGTTACTGTCGATTTCCCCTTTTATGGCTGTTAGCATTTGCCTTATGTACTGAGGTGTTCCTATATTGGGCGCATAAATATTTACAATTGTTATATCTTCTTCTTGGATGGATCCCTTGATCATTATGTAGTGTCCTTCTTTGTGTCTTCTAATAGTCTTTATTTAAAAGTCTATTTTGCCTGATATGAGAATTGCTACTCCAGCTTTCTTTTTGTTTCCATTTTCATGGAATATCTTTTTCCATCCTCTCACTTTCAGTCTGTATGTGTCCCTAGGTCTGAAGTGGGTCTCTTGTAGAGAGCATATATATGGGTCTTGCTTTTGTATCCATTTAGCCAGTCTATGTCTTTTGATGGGAGCATTTAATCCATTTACATTTAAGGTAATTATCGATATGTATGTTCTTATTACCATTTTCATAATTGTTTTGGGTTTGTTATTGTAGGTCTTTTCCTTCTCTTGTGTTTCTTGTCTAGAGAAGTTCCTTTAGCATTTGTTGTAAAGCTGGTTTGGTGGTGCTGGATTCTCTTAACTTTTGCTTGTCTATAAAGGTTTTAATTTTGCCATCAAATCTGAATTAAATCCATGTTGGGTAGAGTAATCTTGGTTGTAGGTTTTTCTCCTTCATCACTTTAATTATGTCCTGCCCCTCCCTTCCGGCTTGCAGAGTTTCTGCTGAAAGATCAGCTGTTAACCTTATGGGGATTCCCTTGTATGTTATTTGTTGTTTTTCCCTTACTTCTTTTAATATATTTTCTTTGTATTTAGCTTTTGATAGTTTGATTAATATGTCTTGGCCTGTTTCTCCTTGGATTTATCCTGTATGGGACTCTGTGCTTCCTGGACTTGATTAACCATTTGCTTTCTCATATTAAGGAAGTTTTCCACTATAATTTCTTCAAATATTTTCTCAGTCCCTTTCTTTTTCTTGTCTTTTCTGGGACCCCTATAATTCGAATGTTGGTGTTTTCAATGTTATCCCAGAGGTCTCTGAGACTGTCTTCAATTCTTTTCATTCTTTTATCTTTATTCTGCCATGTGGTAGTTATTTCCACTTTTTATCTTGTAGTTCACTTACCCATTCTTCTGCCTCAGTTATTCTGCTATTGATTCTTTTGAGAGAATTTTTAATTTCATTTATTGTGTTGTTCATCATTATTTGTTTCCTCTTTAGTTCTTCTATGTATTTTTTAAATGTTTCTTGTATTTTCTATTTGCAAGATTTTGGATCATCTCTACTATCATTTCTCTGAATTATTTTTCCATCAGACTGCCTATTTCCTCATCATTTGTTTCATCTGGTAAGTTTTTACCTTGTTCCTTCGTCTGCTGTGTATTTCTCTGTCTTCTCATTTTGCTTAACTTACTATGTTTGGGCTCTCCTTTTTGCAGGTTCAGGTTTGTAGTTCCCACTGGTTTTGGTGTCTGCCCCCAGTGGGTAAGGTTGGTTCACTTGGTTGTTTAGGCTTCCTGGTGGAGGGGACTGGTGCCTGTGTTCAGGTGGATGAGGCTTGCTCTTGTCTTTCTGGTGTACAAGACCACATGTGGTGGTGTGTGTTGGGTTGTCTGTGACCTTATGATTTTTGGCAGCCTCTCTGCTAATGGGTGGGATTGTGTTCCTGTCTTGCTGGTTGTTTGGCATGGGGTTTCCAGCACTGGAGCTTGCTGGTTTTTGAGTGGAGCTGGGTCTTAGCTTTGAAATGGAGATCTCTGGGAGAGCTTTCATCATTTCATATTATATGGGGCCAGCAGGTCTCTGGTGGACCAATGTCCTGAACTCAGTTGCCCCACCTAAGAGTCTCAGGTCTGCTACCTGGCTGGGGTAGCAAGACCCTGTTAGCCACCCAGCTCAGAAGAAAAAGGAGGAAAAAAGAAAGAGTAAAATAAAATTAAAAAGTTAAAATAAAATAATATAAAGAACTTATTAAAATAAAAATAATTGTTTAATAAAAGAAAGAAGGAAAGAAAGAAGAGGGCAACCAAACTAATAAACAAACCCAACAATGGTAACAAGTGCTCAAAACTATACATAAAAAAAAAAAACTGAGAGAATCCTAGGACAAATGGTGAAAGCAACAGACAAAATCACAGAAAGAAGCATACAGTTACACCCTCACATAAAGAGAAAAAGGAAAAGAAATATATACATATAAAAAAATAGGAAGAGAATAACCAAATCAGTAAGGAAATCTACCAATGATAATAAGCTCTAAATACTAAACTAAGATAAACATAAAACCAGAAACAAATTAGATGCCAAAAGCAAACCCGAAGTCTGCAGTTGCTCCCAAAGTCCACTGTCTCAATTTTGGGATGATTCTTTTTCTATTCAGGTATTCCACAGATGCAGCGTACATCAAGTTGTTTGTGGATTTTTAATCCACTGTTCATGAAGCTGCTGGGAGAAATTTCCCTTTCTATTCTTTGTTTGCACAGCCTCTGGGGTTCACCTTTGGATTTGGCCCTGCCTCTGTGTATAGGCCACCTGAGGGCATCTCTTCCCCAACCCGAGAGGATGGAGTTAAAATAGCAGCTGATTAGTGGCCTCTGGCTCACGCAGGCCAGGGGTTGGGGGGATGGAGGGGTATGGAATGCATTTTGAGCCTGTGGCGGCAGAAGCCAGCATGACATTGCAACAGCCTGAGGCATGCTGTGTGTTCTCCCAAAGAAGTTGTCCCTGGATCACAGGACCCTGGCAGTGGTGGCTGCAGAGGCTCCCAGGAGGGGAGGTGTGGAGAGTGACCTGTGCTTGCACACAGGCTTCTTGGTGGCTGCAGCAGCAGCCTTAGCATTTCATTCCCATCTCTGGTGTCTGTGCTGATAGCTGTAGCTCACTCCCATCTGTTCAACTTGTGTAGACAGTGCTCTGAATCCCCTCTCCCCGCACACCCTGAAACAATGGTCTCTTGCTTCTTAGGGAGTTCCAGACTTTTTCCCCGACTACCTTCAGGCTAGCTATAGTGCACTAGCTCTCTTCAGGCTGTGTTCAAGCAGCCTACCCCAGTCCTCTCCCTGGGATCTGACCTCAAAAGCCTGAGCCTCAGCTCCCAGTCACTACCCGCCCCAGCAGGTGAGTAGACAAGACTATCAGGCTGGTGAGTGCTGGTCGGCACTGACCCTCTGTGTCGGAATTTCTCCACTTTGCCCTCTGCACCCCTGTTGCAGTGCTGTCTTCCATGGCTCTGAAGCTTCCCCCCCCCGCATCCAGCCCCCATCTCTGTCAGTGAAGGGGCTTCCTAGTGTGTGGAAACTTTTCCTCCTTCACAGCTCCCTCCCAGATGTGCAGGTCCTGTCCCTATTCTTTTGTCTCTGTTTTTCCTTTTCTCTTTTGCCCTACCCAGGTATGCAGGGAGTTTCTTGCCTTTTGGGAGGTCTGAAGTATTCTGCCAGCATTCAGTAGGTGTTCTATAGGAGTTGTTCCACATGTAGATGTATTTTTGATGTATTTGTTGGGAGAAAGATGATCTCCATGTCTTACTCCTCTGCAATCTTGAAGGTCTTCTCTAAATTTTATTATTCAGTAGTTGTATTTTATTTAATTTGTTATACTTTTGATTTTCAAAATTAAATATGAGCCATAGGTATGTCTTTTTTTTTTTTTTTTTTTTTTTTGCTGTACGCAGGCCTCTCACTGTTGTGGCCTCTCCCATTGCGGAGCACAGGCTCCGGACGCGCAGGCTCAGCAGCCATGGCTCACGGGCCTAGCTTCTCCACAGCATGTGGGATCTTCCCCAACTGGAGCAAGAACCCATGTCCCCTGCATTGGCAGGTGGACTCTCAACCACTGTGCCACCAGGAAATCCCCATAGGTATGAGTTTATAGCTATTTTCTATATATGCATAATTAAATAACACTAAAATAAATATTATTTGTCAACACTGAGGGTACTCTAAAATTTACTTTTGTTTAAGGGAAGTCTGTCCATTATATAAGTGTAAGAAACACTGAGCTAACATGCAAAGGATATTAATAGCTGAGAGCAACATTTGAATTGTACATGATTAGTACTCCCCAACATCTGTGTGTTACTATGAATTTTTCTTTAAGGCTTTATGTATTTGCATTCTAAGTTTATTCAATTTAACTTCATTGAGTCTACATCTATACTTGTACTCAAGCTTCTATTTTCAGCACTATAAATGATGAGATCTATAGTCTATTTAGGAAAAACAAAGGTCACTTCACACCCTTGTAAATGGTTTTAAAACATTCTGAACAGCAGAGAGCCTGCAATATCCTTCTCTTGGAGCGGTTGTTGGAGACAGGTGGAGAAAGCACCAGGATCCTTAATGATCCTTAGTCTCCAGCTCATCCTCCTTGTACCTGATGTAGTTATATGTTCAGTGTTCAGTGTTCAGTCTCAGAACATTCAACCCCTTTGCTTTATTTTGTGCATCTTCTGGGCTAATATTTGTTAGTTTACTTCATCTTCACTATCAAGCATGTGCAGTGGAAGATAGAATGAGACATCAAGTCAGGCTTTACAATTTTCCATGGAAATTCAGAGGTTACATTTAAGTTATTTGGACATCTTTGCTCACAAAATAAGTCATACTTTATGGGATTGAGTGCTGGGAATATCACTCTGCAATTTTCTAAGTCAAGCAAGGAGACTTAATACTTTTTTATTTTATTCCTCTTTTTGGACTCTAAAGCACAAAATGGAATTCACAGAAGAGCAGAATATGAAATTTCATAAGCCACATCAAAGAAGTAGGATGTAATCTTCACTGAAAAAGCATTTCTATTTCTGTAGGAATGAATCTGGCCATGAAAATAACATAATGTGTCACACAAATACACACACACACAAACACACACAATTATATGTACATATCTTATACGAGAAAACAGAATAATGCAGACATGTATACATTACATATATGTATTTCTATATATTTAAATCTTCCTTAGTTTTCTGAGCAATCATTAGAGTGTTATATTAATTAGAAGTTGCATAATGAACTTTGCCATTTATTAGCTTTGTTTTTTGTCTTGTGTTTAATTAAATAAAATCCTAAATATTTTGTAGGTAACCTCACATGGGTTTTAATAATGATTTAAGGTAAAGGTCCCAACTCCCCCTGCCTTTCTGCTTTCATGGTAATTAAATTTTGATAAAGGTTTTATTGCAGAGTGAAATTCTTTGACTATGCTATCACTGATCTACAGAGTATTAGTAGGATATTTGCTTAAAGATATTTTAAAAACTGAACTGTGGAAATAGCTTGTGCCATTGCTATGCCATCTTCTAGATAGGCTATCAGTATTGAAAATTCAAGATTAAATTATTCTGATTATGGTGAAATATTCCCAAGTAACAAGAAGCTGTGTATTTTGCATAGTGAGTTTGGAAGACCCATTGCAGACCCTTCCTCCCCATCTCCCTAGCATTGACCCCCAATCACACCACTTTATGGGTTTCTATATTCTGAGCTACTACTGGTTTTCAAGGAAAAATGTTATGAATATCGTCTCTCATGGTTTCAGTGTTGGTAGCAGGTAAATGTAGATGTTCTCCTATAAAATGCTTCTATAACTAATATTTTTAAAGATAACTACTAATATAAACTGATCTGAAGTAGTATTTGTCAATTTGGAAGTAAGAAGTTTTGCAGTCACCCTGCTAAACAGTCTACAGATCATTTTGGATGAAGTCATTTACAAATTAATGTGGCCCTCAACATTTCCTTCATCCTCCCCTAGTCCACCTATACACTTAATTTTTCCTATAATATTCACCTCCTTTTATTTTCTAAGCTAAAAGAATTTAGCTCTCCCCCTTCATAAACACTAATCTAAATAGACATTTCTCCAAAGAAGACATACAGATGGCCCAAAAGCACATAAAATGATGCTCAACATATCTAATTATTAGAGAAATGCAAATCAGAACTACAATGAGGTATCACCTCACACCAGTCAGAATGACCAACATCAAAAAAATAAATGCTGGAGAGGGTGTGAAGAAAAGGAAACCCTCCTACACTGTTGGTGAGAATGTAAATTGGTACAACCATTATGGAGTTTCATTAAAAAACTAAATATAGAACTACCGTATGATCCAGCAATCCTACTCCAGAGCATATATCTGGAGAAAGACATAATTTGAAAAGATACATGCACCACAATGTTCAATGCAGCACTATTTACAATAGCCAAGGCATGGAAACAACCTAAATGTCCATAGACAGAGGAGTGGATAAAGAAGATGTGGTACAGGTATACTATGGAATATTACTCAGCCATTAAAAAAGAATGAAATAATGCCATTTGCAGCAACATGGATGGACCTAGAGATTGTCATACTGTCACCTCTGTCAGACAGAGTAAAACAAATATCATATGATATCACTCATATGTGGAATCTAAAACAATGGTACAAATGAACTTATTTGCAAAACAGAAATAGAGTCACAGATGTAGAAAACAAACTTATGGTTACCGAGGGGAAGAGTGGGAGGGATAAATTGGGAGATCAGGATTGACATATACACACCACTATACATAAAATAGATAACTAATAAGGACATACTTTATAACACAGGGAACTCTACTCAATGCTCTATAATGAACTATATGGGGTAAGAATCTGAAAAATAGTAGATATATGTATATGTATAACTGATTCACTTTGCTGTACACCTGAAACCAACACAACAATGTAAATCAACTCTACTCCAATAAAAATTATTTTTTAAATAGTGGGGAAAAAATAGATCTATTACACTCCACATACCCTCTCAATCTCATTGTTTTGCAGAATCAAGGCACACCTAAAGAGTGATAGGAAAAAAATATATTTTTTAAGTAAAAACTTCTTCCTGATCTCTATGGGCAACATCCTGGATGTTAGACTATTTTCATACTGATTCAGAACAAATACATGAGGCCATATGTATTTACCTGTAATACTGGGGAGTCTGATTTGGTAAAAAAACACAAGAATCCAGAAGTGTCTAAATCTAATGTCAATTCTGGGATAAACTGATCTCAAATTCCCACATTTTTCACATTTAAAACTTGAAGTAGGGTGACTTGGAGGCAGCCCATAAAAACCATAGTAAGTAATTCTGTAAGTATAATAGGAAAGAAACAAGAATGCAAAACAACGCCAAACTTATTTGATTTCATACTCCCAAAAATTTTTAAGATTTTCTTGTTATAGCTTTCTCAGATTCTTTTCTTTTAGAGAAAATTTAAGGTTAATGTGTTAAATAACACATGAAGAGCGATGAGAATAGGTGCCCAAGGTGCAAACTGCACATGACACAAATCACCTCATTTGGCATTTAAAGATCATTAAACAGCATCACCTCATAGCCACATCACACATTAAAGGTAAAAAGACATCCTAGGCTGTCTGAAATAAACCCATACATGTATACAGAAGGGTTGACAGCAGAATAAGGGAGGAAATGGGAGAAATGAAGGAGCACCTACATTTGCTGAGTGCCTTTCACAGGCTATGTGCTCTGTAATCCTCACCACAGCACCCCATATTCACACCAGTCTTAGCACTGCTCACAGGAGTGGTGGTTGTTTACTTATCTGTCTTTGCCACTAGATTGTAAATTCACTGAGGATAAGATAAAATATTATTTAATATCTACTTGTGACAAAACATTACCTACAGTGACCAGCACAAAACAGGCAATCAATACAGATTTGTTGACTGAATGAATAAGGCCATGTTCTAACAATTAATATTCCCAGGAGATGAAGAAGGAGACAAAGGCTGAGAGCAATTAAGTAATTTACCCAGTATTTTACAGAGATCAGACAATTTAGTAAGTAGCTGAAAAGGGTACAAATCCAAGCCTGTTTGACTTCAGAGAACCAAGCTTTCTATGACACCATGCTGCTTCACAGAAACCAAAGTAGGACCCAGCCTCAGAGAAAGGTCTCAGATTTTTGATGGAAAGATGGCAGTAGGAGAAAAAAGTTATACATCCCTGCCTGAAACTGAAAAATTTCAGAGAAGTAAAAGTGGATAATATTTTCTGGGTATAGTCCACACTAGGATAAAATCAGAGCATCAGGGTGGGGAGATTCTTGTATTTTTGTCCTGGTAGCTTCTTCAATAATATCTTTTCCTCTCCAACTGCTCATGTTAATTTCCTTTTCTTTGTTTCTCTTCTCCCTCTCTCATCACAGCTTCTTTCCTTGCGTGGTTCAAAATCCCAGGTAGACAACTCTATTCAAGGGTCAGAAGAAGCAGTCAAGAGGTCATGGATGGTAGCACAGACTATGGAGTACAGCTGCCAAAGTTCCATCCCAACTCAGCCTTATTCTAACCAGGTGACATTGGGCAAATTATTTAATCTCTCACTGTCTCAGTTGCTTCATCTGGGGAATGAGGCTCTTAGTAATACAACCTAGCTATTGTTATAGGAACTAAAAGAGTTAACACATATCAGTTGCTTAGCACAGTATCTGACACAAGGTAGGAACTTAATTAAGGGTAGCTATTACCATGCTCTTATCCCTTAATTCAAGAGCAGAGCCAGCTGCATGCATACTACAGCCCATTAATCCCCAAATATATCTGTCATATTCCAGATTAAGATTGATTCATAGGATCCAACAGGAGCTCTTCTCTCAAAGGCAGCAGTGAAATGTCTCTGGAAGTAAATGAAATAAATCTGAATCATTTCTTCTATATTCTGATTTAAGTGGCCAGTGGTTTGGGACATTGGCAGGTGTAGTTGGGGGTCTTTTCCTCCATACAAATCACTACATGCAAAAGCCTCTCCTGTGTCTGGATAGAGAAACAAAAAGAACAGTCTTTCTTTGTTGTTCTCTGAGCATGTGCCTTTCTAATAGTATCACAAGTTCATTTCAATCCAAGAATGAATCCCCCCACCCTTCAATCTGGAGAGCTGAGGACTAGAGGTAAGGGAGAGTGCCAATAGACAGGAAACCAGCCACATTTATTTGGAGCCATTTTCTTAGCTATGAGTCATCATCAACTAGAGCGATGGTTAGGGCAGGAGAGGGGCTAGACTAACTAAACAGAAGCTAATTTTTCTAATGTAACAACGTCCAGAGGTATGCAGTCCAGGCTTTGTGCAACTGCAATTCCAGTTATTGGGTTAAAGATCACAGAAGAATAAGTGAGGGAAAATGGCAGAGGACAGAAGGTTGTAAAAACAAGCAAGCACAACATATCTCCTAAAAGGGAACCCTCCTGCACTGTTGGTGGGAATGTAAATTGATAAAACCACTATGGAGAACAGTATGGAGGTTCCTTAGAAAACTAAAAATAGAACTACCATATGACCCAGCAATCCCACTACTGGGTGTATACCCTGAGAAAATAATAATTCAAAAAGATACATGTACCACAATGTTCATTGAAGCATTATTTACAATAGCCAGGACATGGAAGCAACCTAAATGTCCATCGACAGGTGAATGGATAAAATGACACATATATACAATGGAATATTACTCAGCCATAAAAAAGGAATGAAATTGAGTTGTTAGTCATGAGGTGGATGGACCTAGAGACTGTCATACAGAGTGAAATAAGTCAGAAAGAGAAAAACAAATACCATATGCTAACACATATACATGGAATCTAAAAAAGTGGTATTGATGAACCTAGTGGAAGGGCAGGAATAAAGATGCAGATATAGAGAATGGACTTGAGAACACAGAGTGGGAAGGGGAAGCTGGGACAAAGTGAGATAGTAGCATTGACATATATACACTACCAAATGTAAAATGGATGGCTAGTGGGAAGCAGCTGCATAGCACAGGGAGATCAGCTTGATGCTTTGTGATGAATTAGGGGAGTGGGGTAGGTAGGGTAGGAAGGAGGCTCAAGAGGGAGGGGATATGGTGATATATGTATACATATAGCTAATTCACTTTATTGTACAGCAGAAACTAACACAACATTGTAAAGCAATTATATTCCAATACAGATATAAAAAAATATTAGGTTTGGTCACATAATTATTGTTCATAATCAATTATGCTTACATATAAAAAAATATAGTATATGATTCAACCTAATGTGGCATATGGCAACCACTAGCTGCAAGAGAGGCTGGGAGAAAGGGCGTTTATCTGGACCTATTGCCCCTCTGAACAGAATCAAAGTTCTGTTAATGAGTGAATGGCTAAACAAATACTAAGTAAGTAACTAGCAGTGTCTCCCATGTTCACCAAAGAGAAAGTCTGTATATCGAATGCATTTCCTAATCAGAATTTTTCTAAAATAGCCGAGACACTATGACTTAGGAGAACAATGATGAAATGTATTCCCTCAATGGAATAGAATAATCCTGCATTTTAGCAGAGCATGTGCCCAGAGGCAGGGTAAAAATAAATGAATTAATAAACATAAATATAAGCCTACAAAAGCAGAGTCCTATTACAGCAATGACTTGTGCTGCCAGCTTCCTATCCTTTCATCTCCACTTGCCAAAGATGGCTAATACAAACTTACCTTACTACTTGGGTTCCAAAGAAAAGATTCAAAAGATTCCCAAGGAAAGAGTGATAGTACTCAAAGAGAATCAACCAGCAATTATTTTTCAGCAACAACATAAAAGAAAATGCAGATTCCACTGAGTGAAAGAGAGAGAGAGAGGGAGGGAGGGAGACATGATGAGATTACATACAAGAGTTTTAGGGAAAGGCAAATGGGCAACACAGCAAAGATAAGCTGAAAGAGACAAAGAAAGGAATTCGAAAAATCACTGTAGAAAGGTAATAAGTAAGATGGATAATGGGATTTAACAACTCACACAAAAGGATCATGGAAAAGGGAAGAAAGGCAATCGAACACAAATGATAGACATGAAAGTTATTTCATGAGATGAAACATAAAAATAATTGCTATGTATAAAAAACAGTCACAAAAACTAACTCTTTAAGAAATATTTCTACTTGAGGTAATACTGAGAACTATATTTCCTTAAAAAAATCTCAGTACTAAAAAATTATAAATTCAGAATAAAATATGATTTTTTAAAAAACTTATAAATATGGAGCTGAAGTAGCAAAACCATAAAGGAAATTCTCAAACACCAAAATAAGTAGATGATACAGAGAGGGAGAGAGAGAGATGTCTAAACAATAAAAATGAAATAGAATGAGGGGTTTAAACTAGAATAAAGCTTCAGTTGTCCTGAAGTCATTGACAGGTATCTAGGATGGCAGAGTCTGAGTTTTAATGATCCAGAAGACAAATATAAGGTATTAGATATGAGAAAAGTGAAATTCTTTTAACTCCTGAATTAATTGGGAAAAAAGGAAATAAATAATAAAAGAGAAAATAGGACAATAGAAAACATAAATGAAACTATAGAAATAAATTTTAAAATATATCCACATTTGGCAAATGAACTGGTTTCATTTCTAGAGTCTACCTTATAAGAGATAAACCTAAAATACACAGAAAAAATTTAAAGTAATAGAAAAATATTATAGCAAAATATCTTTTAAAATAAATCTATATTAATCAGAAAAAAATGGACTGTAAAACAGAAAACATTCTTTAGGACAAGGAGGACTTGGCATAATGATAATAAGTGCAATTAATAAGAATGCATTGAAAAACATAGGTTCAAAATATATAAAGCTCTGTTAACACAAAAACATGAAAATATTGATAAGCTCACCTTCAAAGTGGGAAATTTCTACATATTTTCTCAGTAATTGATACAATAAGCTGACAAAAAATAAGCAACACAATTAGTAAACTGGATCCATGGATAATATGCCAAACTCTGTTCCCAAGAGAGGACTCATTTTCTCTCAAGCCCTGGAATATTTCAGAAAATGAAACAGGTTGAGCCATGAAACTCATCTCAATATATATCAAAGAATTAATATACACAGTCCATGTTCTCTGATAGATGCAATTAAGTTGGAAATTAATTTTAAAAAGAAATCACTTTTAAAATATATATATAGAGAGAAATTAATGCATTCCTTAAAAACTCAGGGATTAAAGATGAAATCACAATATAATTAGAAAACACTTATAATTAAATGATACCAAATATGATACATATCCTATATAGTGGTATATAGCCAAAGTGGTACATAGAGTAAAAATTATAACCTTAATTACAACTATTAGAAAATGGAAATGAAAAATTAGACAGCAAAACACTAAGCTTAAGTTACAAAAAAACACAGAAAAACTTAAGGAAATAAGAGAGATAAAAGTAAAAATTAATGTTTTAAAGAAATATTGTTTGAAACATGGGAGACCAATGTTACTATTGAATATTTGAAGACACATAAAATACTTAATCTGTCAAAATTGATCATGAAAAATAGGATAGAAGGTAAAATTAAATATTAGAAAGGGAAAAGGGACATATTATAGATAGAGTATGTATTCAAGCAAATAAGAATACTATGCACAATTTTATGCTATCCAAATTGAACATGCAACTGAAATTCACCACCTCCTAGAAAAATGGTACTTATAAAACTGAATGTAAGAAGAAATAAAAAACTTTAAAAGATCTCTAATCATTTTAAAATATAAAATGATAGTTCAGAATCTACACATACACACACACACACACACACACACACACACACACACACAAAGCCCAGACAGTTTCACAGATGAATTCTACCAAACATTAAAGAACAAATAATTCCCATCATAGAGAAACTCTTAAAGACAATAAAAATGAAAAAAAAAAAAACATTCCTTTTATGAAGTTAAAATTTTGTGACATTAACATAATCATAGTTTCAAAATCTAACTGGAAATAAAATTAAAACCCAGTATGATTACCATAGAAACACTAAAAGCTTACTTGAAATTAGTGGACATGAAGTTAAAGTGAAATCACCCCTCATGGTTTTGTGTTTTCCCAGCCACATTCAGTTTCAGGAATGCAGGTGCAAAGCATGTCGAGCGTTAAATTTAACCAGGCTGGTGGTTTTGCCAAACACACTGGAAGGAGCAAAAAGAGGAAAGGAGTTGACAGCACATGAAAGGGAGTCATTATAATGACAGGTCACAGAATTTTTCTGAATAAGAAAGAAAGAACGTCAAAATATGAGGGATGGTTAAAAAGGCCTAGGAGCAATGAACTGTAGTCCCTGATGGAAATTAAAAATTAACTTTATCCATAATCCTCACAAGTGGGAAAGGCAATATAATAATCACATTCATTCATGATGAACCTGAGACTCAGGTATGTTAATGGACTTTTCTAAAGTAAGTATAACCTGAATACTCTCGCTCAAGGTCACTTTCCTGGTCCTATTCCATTATTCTTCAGCCCTATCCTACACTGGCTTGCAGATCTTCCTGATCTTCCTAGTTATTGCTATTTCTCAGGGGTTAATTCTCCCCTAGGGTTAACTCAGGATTCCCACATCATCAGATATTGTTAAGGTTCAGACTTTATTGTTATTTTACCAGTGTTTTAAATTCTAATTTTACAAAATAAATATTTACTTTCAGAAGAGAAGAAACATCTTTTTAAAAAATAAAATTAGTTCTATTGCTATAAAATGTTAAATTCATAATGGATAAGAATGGAAATTGCAAGCCAACATTCTCAAAATCCATTCATATTCTATTACAATTTAATTTTCCTTCAATCTTTCTCCTCCATTCACAAGGTCATTTTGCTCCTTTCTGGAATGTTAAATTTTGAACACACTATTTACTACTGACAGTTTTGTTGTTTCTTGGTTCTGTATAGCTGTTTGACTAAAAGTGCCAAGAATTTTCTTCCCTAGGTGCCTATAAATCTCATCATAATGTCTATTTTTTTGGCAACCTTCCTCTGCCTTGCTAATCTTACCAAGAATTCCTTCAAGGTCATCAAACTTGAAATATGCATTTGTAATCACTATGTAATAAGATCTTAAGAAAGGGGGGACTTGTTTGGACATTTTTGTTTTTTTTACAAACTGACATTTATTCTTCTGCCAGTATCAATAAATAAGAACAGGTGCAATTTATGTGTGTGTCATCATTCAGAAAATTGATAAAAATGACTAGAGAGTTGTCTCTTAAGTAAACCAGTTATAATTTAGTGTCTGGGTCAGAAAATGTATAGTGGTTACATTGATTTATCTTCTACTGTTGTGTGCCAGCTTCTTTGTATCATCTGTTTCCTAAGTGTAACCTATCAACTTTGAGAGACACACTTTCAGGCTCAACAAAAACAGCAATGTGTTAACATCTTTGAGGGCGTTCATCAGATAGGTAAAAATCAAGAGTAAATTCCTTCCAATATTATGTTTCTAAAATATTATTATAAAGGAACAAAAAGTGCTCTAGAGAAATAAAAGCAAAATACATTTTATAATTGGAAAGCAGAATTCTGACTGTCCTCACTGTCCAACTGGAGGTCCTAAGAAGAATCTGTGTTTATAAAACACGGTTGTTATCTTGATATTTTCTCCTTTTTTATCACTCTTAAAAGGCCTTATTTGCTTCTTATTTTCATTTATCCTCCCTATTCCACCATATAATTTTTTCTTACACTTACTTACTTTTGATTTCTCGGTACTTTACTCTACTTGATTTTCTATACAATATTAAATCCCTACCAGTTCTGTAAAACTCATTTCATATTGCTTTAATGTGTGATTTTTCTCAAACCCCAGATGCAGTCAATGTGAAACACTGTGCCATGTGGAAATTCCAGTCTCTACATTTGTGTGTTTAAGACAACATAAATGCTTGCAGAGGCAGCTCCACTTTCATCTAGGAAAACAAGTTCATTGATCATTGTAAGGTGAGAGCAAAAGAGAAATAATCCATCAACTGTCTGCCAGTGGCTCTTCATAGTACCTCTCACTGTCAGGGAGTCAATGCTGGAGGGAGGGGTTGTCAAAGAGAGTGAGAATGGAGAATTGACAACTAATGTTCCTATGAAATTATTGCTGAAACAGAGGTAGAAAAATACTATCAAGCAAATGTTTCAAATAGGAGACAGCTGCACACAAGAGACAGCTCTGAGAGCTTTTGTCACAATAAAATGTATTTAAAAAGAGGAGAGTGTTTCTTAGAATTCTGAGCTTCTAGAGGGATCAAATCAAAGAGATCTGAAAAGCTGCGACTAAAGCAGAAAAGCAATTTGACATTGCCCAAGATTTACCAAAAAAATTTTTAACATATACGTTGTTTTGAAAATTCATTACCCTTCTTCTCTAACTCAGAAATGTATATGGTGTATTTAGGAGAAGACAAACGTTACAAGGTGAGAAGCAGCTGAGTGTAATCCCAACCAAACCACATGGCAGTTCCACAGTTTTGAGGAAGCATGAAATGGATGTTGGTGAGCGAATCCCAATGTCCACCACAACCCTATATCTACAGATCATCTGCAGATGTATAGGAGTTTGGGGAAGTAAAGGGAACAGCAAGAGAAATCTTAGGGAAACGGGATGTCTACTTTGGGGAAATAATATATTTTGATGTCCCCTAAGCTTTACTTCCACTGAAGGGCATGCTCAAAAGAGACCATAGTGCTTAGATGGGTAATACTGGCAAGAATTCTGCTGCCAGGCAAGGTAGCATATGCCTTTGAGCAGTCCCTAAGGATACTGTTTATTTCTACCATTTGATGGGACCTGTGAGGGCCTGGAATATTACAGCTCCCTTTTGAGGGTGAAGTACATGAAAAATTAATCAAGGAGAATGCAGAAATTCTCCTGTCTAAATTGAGCTGATAATAGGTAGCAGTTTGTAGAGCTGTTCACTGGACACTGGACAAACATCCTTGAAAATATCAAAATAAACGGCATCCAGTGACTAACTTTGCAAACGAGTAGAAACACAAAATATCATGGAGAATTGTCTCCCAAAACTGCCTTTCACTAATGGATGTCCAGGAGATTAATTCTCTTCCAAAAATATTCATAGACCAAAGCGAGAACACCCCACCACACTTTCTACCCTCAGAAAGAGGTTGTCTAAAAACATATTCAAATGCACTTTTCAGGACCTGATGTAATTTTTATCTTCTCATGCTCTTATCTACCATTTCACAATAACTGAGTAACTCTATTTCATAGTAAAATGCTCCATAATATTTACTGGATCTTTTTATATGCCAGGCATCTTGCCAAGCATGCTACATGCCTTACATCATTTAAAGCTTGCAATGAACTTATAACTGAAATATTATTATCCCTATCTTATAAATAAAGAAACAAGACTTCCAGTCAAGATTGCATGGTAAATTCTCTGTGAGTTACATACACTTACACACACATGCACACATACACACATACACATAGGCAAACATTCATGCACATACACGTGCAGTAAACATACACATATTCAGCCAGCTGCTACTGATATTCCAAAAAGAGCTGAAAAAATTTAAAAAGAAACATTATAAATATGTAACCTTTCTAAAATACAAAATTAATACCTTTATATACCTGGAGGGTAACAGAAATAAAAAGCAGTAGTTAGAGGTAAAGACAACTTCTTGGGTTCCACATCTGAAAGTAGGCAATGAAATTTAACTCCTGAAGGGGATTGGAACTAAAATTACTCCCAAACATGGTGAGGTTCCAGAGCCAAATTCATTATTTAAAATAAGGTCCATTCTTTGAGAAGACAAAAAAAAATTAATAAACCATTAGCCAGACTAATCAAGAAAAAAAGGGAGAAGACTCAAATAAACAGAATTAGAAACAAAAAAGGAGAAGTAAGAACTTACACCGCAGAAATACATAGGATCATGAGAGACTACTACAAGGAACTATATGCCAATAAAATGGACAACATGGAAGAAATGCACAAATTCTTAGATAAGGACAACCTCCCAAGACTGAGTGAGGAAGAAATAGAAAACATGAACAGACCAAACACAAGCACTGAAATTGAAACTGTGACTAAAATTCTTCCAACAAACAAAAGTCCAGGACAGATGGCATCATTGGTGAATTATATCAAACATTTAGAGAAGAGCTAACACTCACCCTTCTCAAACTCTTCCAAAATATCACAGAGGGAGGAACACTCCCATACTCATTCTATGAGGTCACAACCACCCTGACACCAAAACGAGACAAAGATGTCACAAAAAAGAAAATTACAAGCCAATAACCCTGATGAATATAGATGTAAAAATCCTCAACAAAATACTAGCAAACAGAATCCAACAACACATTTAAAGGGTCATACACTATGATCAAGTGGGACTTATCCCAGGAATGCAAGGATTCATCAAACTATGCAAAGTAATCAATGTGATATACCATATTAACAAACTGAAGGACAAAAACCACATGATCATCTCAACAGATGCAGAAAAAGCTTTTCACAAAATTCAACACCCATTTATGACAAAAACCCTCCAGAAAGTGGGCATAAAGGGAACCTACCACAACATAATAAAAGCCATATATGACAAACCCACAGCCAACATCATTCTCAATGGTGAAAAAGAGAAAGCATTTGTTCTAGGATTGGGAGCAATACACGGGTGCCCACTATCACCACTATTATTCAACATAGTTTTGGAAATTTTAGTCTCGGCAGTCAGAAAAGAAAAAGAATATAAATTGGAAAAGTAGAAGTAAAACTTTCACTGTCTGCAGATGACATGATACTATACATAGAAAATCCTAAAGATGCCATCAGAAAACTGCTAGAGCTAATCAATGAATTTGGTTAGGTAGCAGGATACAAAGTTAATGCACAGGAATCACTTGCATTCCTATACACTAACAAAGAAAAATCAGAAAGAGAAATTAAAGAAACACTCCAATTTACCATTGCAACAAAAAGAATAAAATATCTAGGAATAAACCGACCTGAGGAGACAAAAGACCTGTATGCAGAAAACTATAAGACACTGACGAAAGAAACCAAAGATGAAACAAACAGATGGAAAGATAAACTATGCTCTTGGACTAGAAGAGTCAACACTGTGAAAAAGACTATACTAGTCAAAGCAACTACAGATTCAATGCAATTCCTATCAAATGACCAATGACATTTTTCACAGAACTAGAACAAAAAAATTTACAATTTGTTTGGAAACACAAAAGACCCCAAATATCAAAAGCAATCTTGAGAAAGAAAAACAGAGCAGGAGGAAGCAGGTTCCCTGATTTCAGACTATACTACAAAGCTACAGTAATCAATACAATACAGTACTGGCACAAAAGCACAAATATAGATCAATGGAACAGGATAGAAAGCCCAGAGATAAACCCACACACATATGGTCACCTTATTTTTGACAAAGGAGGCAAGAATATACAATAGAGAAAAGACAGCCTCTTCAATAAGTGGTGCTGGGAAAACTGGACAGCTACATGTAAAATAATTAAATTACAACACTTCCTAACACTATACACAAAAATAAACTCGAAATGGATTAAAGACCTAAATGTAAGGTTAGACACTATAAAACTCTTAGAGGAAAACATAGGCAGAACACTCTTTGACATAAATCAATGCAAGATCTTTTTTGACCTACCTCCTAGAGTAATGGAAATAAATTCAAAAATAAACAAATGGGACCTAATGAAACTTAAAACCTTTTGCACAGCAAAGGAAACCCTAAACAAGACCAAAAGACCACCCTCAGAATGCGAGAAAATATTTGCAAATGAAGCAACTGACAAAGGATTAATCTCCAAAATCTATAAGCAGCACATGCAGCTCAATATCAAAAAAAAAAACAACAAAAAACCCAATCCAAAAATGGGCAGAAGACCTAAATAGACATTTCTCCAAGAAGATATACAGATTGCCAACAAACACATGAAAGAATGCTCAACATCATTAATCATTAGAGAAATGCTAATCAAAACTCCAATGAGGGGCTTCCCTGGTGGCTCAGTGGTTGAGAGTCTGCCTGCTGATGCAGGGGACATAGGTTCATGCCCCGGTCCAGGAAGATCCCACATACCATGGAGTGGCTAGGCCCATGAGCCATGGTCGCTGAGCCTGCGCATCTGGAGCTTGTGCTCCACAACAGGAGAGACCACAACAGTGAGAGACCCACGTACCACAAAAAAAAAAAAAAAAAAAAAAAATTACAATGAGATATCATCTCACACTGGTCAGAATGGCCATCATCAAAAAATCTAGAAACAATAAATGCTGGAGAGGGTGTGGAGAAAAGGGAACACTCTTGCACTGCTGGTGGGAATGTAAATTGATACAGCCACTATGGAAAACAGTATGAGCTTCTTTAAAAAACTACAAATAGAACTACCATATGACCTAGCAATCCCACTACTGGGCATATACCCTGAGAAAACCATAATTCAAAAAGAGTTATATACCAAAATGTTCATTGCAGCTCTATTTACAATAGCCAGGAGATGGAAGCAACGTAAGTGTCCATCATCAGATGAATGGATAAAGAAGATGTGCACATATATACAATGGAATATTACTCAGCCATAAAAAGAAATGAAATTGAGTTATTTGTAGTGAGGTGGATGGACCTAGAGTCTGTCATACAGAGTGAAGTAAGTCAGAAAGAGAAAAACAAATACCATATGCTAACACATATATATGGAATCTAAGGGGGAAAAAAAGTTATGAAGAACCTAGGGGTAAGATGGGAATAAAGACACAGACCTACTAGAGAATGGAATTAAGGATATGGGGAGGGGGAAGGGTAAGCTGTGACAAAGTGAGAGAGTGTCATGGACATGTATACATTACCAAACGTAAAATAGGTAGCTAGTGGGAAACAGTCGCATGGCACAGGGAGATCAGCTTGGTGCTTTGTGACCACCTAGAGGGGTGGGATAGGGAGGGTGAGAGGGAGGGAGACACAAGAGGGAAGAGATATGGGAACATATGTATATGTATAACTGATTCACTTTGTTATAAAGCAGAAACTAACACACCATTGTAAAGCAATTATACTCCATTAAAGATTAAAAAAAAAAAGTCCAATCCAAAAATGGGAGAAGACCTAAATAGACATTTCACCAAAGAAGACATACAGATGGCCAAGAGACACATGAAAAGATGCTCAACATCACTAATCATCAGCAAAATGCAAATCAAAACTACAATCAGGTATCACCTCACACTGGTCAAAATGGCCATCATCAAAAAATCTACAAACAATAAATGCTGGAAAGGGTGTGGATAAAAGGGAACCTCCTGCGTGGTGCATGGAAATGTAAATTGATACAACCACTATGGAGAAGAGTATGGAGGTTCCCTAAAAAACTGAAAATAGAGCTACCATATGACCTAGCAGTCCCACTACTGGGCATATACCCTGAAAAAAACATAATTCAAAAAGATACATGTACCACAATGTTCATTGCAGCACTATTTACAGTAGTCAGGACATAGAAGCAACCTAAATGCCCATTGACCAAAGAATAGGTAAAGAAGATGTGGCACATATCTATATTGGAATATTACTCTGCCATAAAAAGGAACGACATTTAGTGATTTGTAATGAGATAGATAGACATAGAGTCTGTCACACAGAGTGAAATAAGTCAGAAAGAGAAATACTGTATGCTAACACACAAATATGGAATCTGAAAAACAGTACTGATGAACCTAGCGGCAGGGCAGGAATAAAGATGCAGACGGAGAAAGGACTTGAGGACACAGATGGGGAAGGGGAAGCTGGGACAAAGTGAGAGAGTAGCATTGACATATATACACTACCAAATGTAAAATAGACAGCTAGTGGGAAGCTGCTGCATAGCACAGGGAGATCAGCTTGGTGCTTTGTGACCACCTAGAGGGGTGAGATAGGGAGGGTGGGAGGGAGGCTCAAGAGGGAGGGGATATGGGGATATATATATACATATAGCTGATTCACTTTGTTTGTTTTACAGTAGAAACTAACAACATTGTGAAGCAATTATACTCCAATAAAGATATATTTTTTTAAAATAGGGGTCCAGTATAAATCTACCAGACTGGTAAAAGAGGACCATAAAAACAGACCATTGTCACAGAAGAAAATGTAGATACAAGTTACATTTTGACAGAAATATAAGAGAAAAAATGCCTACCAAGAACCTGGGCTTAGTTGCCCAGTGGTTCAGTGACTATTCTGTGATATGCATTATAACTACAGGGGCCAAGAGCTTGGTACGTATAAAACATAGTTCTAAAACTGGAAGTCTCAGAGTGATGACTGGTGAAAATAAATAAAAACCTGAATATGAGGTGGGGGGAAACAATAACAAGTAGGAAACTAAAACAGAGTGATGGACTTAAACCCAAACAGATCCATAAGTATACTAAATTTTAATACAATAAACACTTCAAATAGAAGGCACAGATTTTCAGAATGGATTTTTTAAAAACCCAACTACATACTGTTTACAAGAAACTTATCTTAAGTATAAAGACACAGATGGGTTAAAAGAAAAAATGGAAATACATATACTATTAAAACACTATTCAAAATAAAACTTGTATGATTCAATTAATACTTTAAAACAAAGAATATATTTTCCTCAAGATGGCAGAGTAGAAGGACTTGCTCTCACTCCCTCTTGTGAGAATACCAGAATCACAACTAACTGCTGAACAGTCATCAACAAGAAGACACTGGAACTCACCAAAACAGATACCCCACATCCAAACACAAAGGAGAAGCCACAGTGGGATGGTAGGAGGGGTGCAATCACAATAAAATCAAATCCCATAACTGCTGGGTGGGTGACTCACAAACTGGAGAACACTTATACCACAGATGTCCACCCACTGGAGTAGTGTTCTGAGCCGTACATCAGGCTTCTGAACCTGGGGCTCCTGAAATGGGCAGAGGAATTCCTAGAGAATCAGACTTTGAAGCCTAGTGGATTTGATTGCAGGACTTCGACAGGACTGGGGGAAACAGAGACTCCACACTTGGAGGGCACACACAAAGTAGTATGTGCATTGGGACCCAGGGGAAGGAGCAGTGATCCCATAGGAGACTGAACCAGACCTACCTGCTAGTGTTGCAGGGTCTCCTGCACAGGCAGGGGGTGACTCTGTCTCACCTTGAGGACAAGAACACTGGCAGCAGAAGTTCTGGGAAGTACTCCTTTGTGTGAGCCACCCCAGAATCTGCCATTAGCCCCACCCAAGAACACGGGTAGGCTCCAGTGTTGGGTTGCCTCAAGCCAAACAACCAACAGGGAGGGAACCCAGCCTCACCCATCAGCAGTCAAGCGGATTAAAGTTTTACTGATCTCTTCCCACCAGAACAACAGCCAGCTCTACCAACCACCAGGTCCTCCCATTAGGAAACTTGCACAAGCCTCTTAGATAGCCTCATCCAACAGAGAGCAGACAGCAGAAGCAAGAAGAACTACAATTTTGCAGCCTGTGGAACAAAAACCACATTTACAAAAAGATAGACAAGATGAAAAGGTAGAGGGCTATGTATCAGATGAAGGAACAAGATAAAACTCCAGAAAAACAACTAAACAAAGTGGAGATAGGCAACCTACCAGAAAAAGAATTCAGAATAATGATAGTGAAGATGATCCAGAATCTTGGAAAAAGAATGGAGGCAAAGATCAAGAAGATGCAAAAAAATGTTTAACAAAGATCTAGAAGAATTAAAGAACAAACAAACAGAGATGAACAATACAATAACTGAAATGAAAAATACACTACAAGGACTCAATAGCCGAATAACTGAGGTAGAAGAACGGATAAGTGACCTGGAAGACAGAATGATGGAATTCACTGCTGTGGAACAGAATAAAGAAAAAAGAATAAAAAGAAATGAAGACAGCCTAAGAGACCTCTGGGACAACATTAAACAAAACAACATTTGCATTATACTGGTCCCAGAAGAAGAGAGAGAGAAAGGACCTGAGAAAATATTTGAAGAGATTATAGTCAAAAAATTCCCTAACATGGGAAATGAAATAGCCACCCAAGTCCAGGAAGCTCAGAGAGTCCCATACAGGGTAAACCTAAGGAGAAACACGCCAAGACACATAGTAATCAAATTGGCAAAAATTAAAGGCAAAGAAAAATTATTGAAAGCAGCATGGAAAAAATGACAAAAAATGTACAAGGGAACTCCCATAAGGTTAATAGCTGATTTCTCAGCAGAAACCCAACAAGCCAGAAGGGAATGTCATGATATGCTTAAAGTGATGAAAGGGAAGAATGTACAACCAAGATTACTCTACCAGGCAAGTATCTCATTCAGATTCAATGGAGAAATCAAAAACCTTACAGACAAGCAAAAGCTAAGAGAAATCAGCACCACCAAACCAACTCTACAACAAATGCCAAAGGAACTTCTCTAAGTGGGAAACAAAACAGAAGAAAAGGACCTACAAAAACAAACCCAAAACAATTAAGAAAATGGAAATAGGGACATACATATCAATAATTACCTTAAACCTGAATGGATTAAATGCTCCAACCAAACGATGCAGGCTTGCTGAATGGATACAAAAACAAGACCCATATATATGCTGTCTAAACGAGACCCACTTCAGACCTAGGGACACATACACACTGAAAATGAGGGGTTGGAAAAAGATATTCCATGCAAATGGAAGTCTAAAGAAAGCTGGAGTAGCAATACTCATATCAGGTAAAATAGACTTTAAAATAAAGAATGTTACAAGAGACAAGGAACAACACTACATAATGATCAAGGGATCAATCCAAGAAGAAGATATAACAATTATAAATATAAATGCACCCAACATAGGAGCACCTCAATATATAAGGCAACTGCTGAAAGCTCTAAAAGAGGAAATTGACAGTAACACAATAATAGTGGGGGACTTTAACACCTCACTTACACCAATGGACAGATCACCCAAAATGAAAATAAATAAGGAAACAAAAGCTTTATATGACACAATAAACCAGATAGATTTAAGTGATATTTATAGGACATTCCATTCAAAAACAGCAGATTACACTTTCTCCTCAAGTTTGCACGGAACATTCTCCAGGATAGATCACATCTTGGGTCACAAATCAAGCCTCAGTAAGTTTAAGAAAATTGAAATCATATCAAGCATCTTTTCTGACCAGACATGATGAGATTAGAAATCAATTACAGGGAAAATACCCCGTAAAATACACAAACATATGGAGGCTAAACAACACGTTCCTAACTAACAAAGAGATCACTGAAGAAATAAAAGAGGAAATCAAAAGATACCTAGACATAAATGACAATGAAAACACTATGATTCAAAACCTATGGGATGCAGCAAAAGCAGTTCTAAGAGGGAAATTTATAGCTGTACAAACCTACCTCAAGAAAGAAGAAAAATCTCAAATAAACAATCTAACCTTACACTTAAAGGAACTAGAGAAGGAAGAACAAAGAAAACCAAAACTTAGCAGAAGGAAAGAAATCATAAAGATCAGAGCAGAAATAAATGAAATAGAAACAAAGAAAACAGTAGCAAAGATCAAAAAAACTAAAAGTTGGTTCTTTGAAAAGATAAACAAAATTGATCAACCGTTAGCCAGATTCATCAAGCAAAAGAGAGAGAGGCTCAAATCAATAAAATTAGAAATGAAAATGGAGAAGTGACAACAGACACCACAGTAATACAAAGCATCCTAAGAGACTACTACAAGGAACTCTACTCCAATAAAATGGACAAACTAGAAGAAATGGATAAATTCTTAGAAAGGTATAACCTTCCAAGACTGAAGCAGGAATAAGTAGAAAATATGAACAGACCAATCACAAGTAATGAAATTGGAACTGTGATTAAAAATCTTCCAACAGGGCTTCCCTGGTGGCTCAGTGATGGAGAATCTTCCTGCTGATGCAGGGGACACGGGTTTGTGCCCCGGTCCGGGAAGATCCCACATGCCACGGAGCAGCTGGGCCCGTGAACCATGGCTGCTGAGCCTGCGTTTCCAGAGCCTTTACTCCACAATGGGAGAGGCCACAACAGTGAGAGGTCCGCATACCACAAAAAAAAAAAAAAAAAAAAAATCTTCCAACAAACAAAAGTCCAGAACCAGATGGTGTCACAGGTGAAATCTACCAAACCTTTAGAGAAGAGCTAACACCCACCCTTCTCAAACTCTTCCAAAAAATTGCAGAGGAAGGAATACTCCCAAACTCTATCTTTGAAGTCACCTTCACCCTGATACCATAACCACACAAAGATAGTACAAAAAAAGACAATTACAGACCAGTATCACTGATGAATATAGATGCAAAAATCCTCAACAAAATACTAGCATACAGAAACCCACAACACATTAAAAAGATCATACACCATGATCAAGTGGGATTTATCCCACGGATGCAAGGATTCTTCACTATATGCAAATCAATCAATGTGATATACCATATTAACAAACTGAAGAAGAAAAAACATATCATCTTAATAGATGCAGAAAAAGCTTTTGACAAAATACAACACCCATTTATGATAAAAACTCCCCAGAATGTGGGCATAGAGGGAACCAACCTCAACATAATACAGGCCATATATGACAAACCCACAGGAAACATCATTCTCAATGGTGAAAAAATGAAAGCATTTCCTCTAAATCAGGAACAAGACAAGGATGTCCACTCTCACCACAATTATTCAACATAGTTTTGGAAGCCCTAAACACGGCAATCAGACAAGAAAAAGAAATAAAAGGAATACAAATTGGAAAAGAAGAAGTAAAACTGTCACTGTTTGCAGATGACATGATTCTATACATACAGAATCCTGAATATGCCACCAGAAAACTACTAAAGCTAATCAATGAATTTGGTAAAGTTGCCAGATTCAAAATTAATGCACAGAAATCTCTTGTATTCCTATACACTATTGATGAAAAATCTGAAAGAGAAATTAAGGAAACACTCGCATTTACCATCGCAACAAAAATAATAAAATACCTAGGAATGAACCTACCTAGGGAGACAAAAGACCTGTATGCCAAAAACTATAAGACACTGATGAAAGAAATTAAAGATGACACCAACAGATGGAGAGTTATACCATGTTCTTGGATTGGAAGAATCAATATTGTGAAAATGACTCTACTACCCAAAGCAATCTACAGATTGAATGCAATCCCTATCAAATTACCAATGGTAGTTTTTACAGAACTAGAACAAAAAACCTTAAAATTTGTATGGAGACACAAAATACCCCGAATAGCCAAGGCAATCTTGAGGGAAAAAAGCAGAGCTGGAGGAATCAGACTCCCTGACTTCAGACTATACTACAAAGCTACAGTAATCAAGACAATATTGTATTGGCACAAAAACAGAAATATAGATCAATGGAACAAGATAGAAAGTCCAGAGATAAACCGACACACCTATGGTCAACTAATGCATGACAAAGGAGGCAAGGATATACAATGGAGAAAAGACAGCCTCTTCAATAAGTGGTGCTGAGAAAACTGGGCAGCTACATGTAAAAGAATGAAATTAGAACACGCCTTAACACCATACACAAAAATAAACTCAAAATGGATTAGAGACCTAAATGTAAGATCAGACAGTATAAAACTCTTAGAGGAAAACATAGGAAGAACACTCTTTGACATAATTCACAGCAAGATGTTTTTTGATCCACCTCCTAGAGTAATGGAAGTAAAAACAAAAATAAACAAATGGGACCTAATGAAATTTAAAAGCTTTTGCACAGCAAAGGAAACCATAATTGAGACAAAAAGACAACCCTCAGAATGGGAGAAAATATTTGCAAATGAATCAATGGACAAAGGATTTATCTCCAAAATATATAAACAGCTCATGTAGCTCAATATTAAAAAACAAACAACCCAATCAAAAAATGGACAGAAGACCTAAATAGACATTTTTCCAAAGAAGACATACAGATGGCCAAGAAGCACAGGAAAATCTGCTCAGCATCACTAATTATTAGAGAAATGCAAATCAAAACTACAATGAGCTATCACCTCACACCAGTTAGAATGGGAGTCATCAGAAAATCTACAAACAACAAATGCTGGAGAGGGTGTGGAGAAAAGGGAACCCTCTTGCACTGTTGGTGGGAATGTAAATTGATACAGCCACTATGGAGAACAGTATGGAGGTTCCTTAAAAAACTAAAAATAGAATTACCATATGACCCAGCAATCCCACTATGGGCATATACTCTGAGAAAACCATAATTCAAAAAGACACATGAACCCCAATATTCAATGCAGCACTGTTTGCAATAAACAGGTCATGGAAGCAACCTAAATGTTCATCAACAGACAAATGGATAAAGAAGATGTGGTATATATATACAATGGAATATTACTCAGCCATAAGAAAGAATGAAATTGGGTCATTTGTAGAAATGTGGATGGATCTAGAGACTGTCATACAGAGTGAAGTAAGTCAGAAAGAGAAAAACAAATATCATATATTAACACATACATGTGCAACTTTGAAATATGGTACAGATCAACTGGTTTGCAGGACAGAAGTTGAGACACAGATGTAGAGAACAAATGTATGGTCACCAAGGGGGGAAAGTGGTGGGGGGTGGTGGTGGTGGTGTGATGAATTGCGATATTGGGATTAACGTGTATACACTGATGTGTATAAAATGGATGACTAACAAGAACCTGCTGTATAAAAATATAAATAGGGCTTCCCTGGTGGCGCAGTGGTTGAGAGTCTGCCTGCCAATGCGGGGGGCACAGGTTTGTGCCCCGGTCTGGGATGATCCCACGTGCCGTGGAGTGGCTGGGCCCATGAGCCATGGCCGCTGGGCCTGAGCATCCGGGGCCTGTGCTCCGCGGTGGGAGAGGCCATAGCGGTGAGAGGCCCATGTACCGCAAAAATAAATTAATTAATTAATTTAATTAAATTAAAAAACTCAAAAGAAAATTTAAAAACTCCCCCCCCACACAAAAAAAACAAAGAATATCTCCCAAGACGAGGAAAGGCATTTCATAATAATAAAATGGTTAATTTATGAAAAAAACAGCAATTCTTAATGCATAAGAACCTAAAACAGCACATCAACGTAAATGAAACAAAAATTAACAAATCTAAAAGGAGAAAAAGATAGATCCACAATCATTGTTGGAGACTTTAATATTCCTCTATTAATGATTGATAGAACAGCTAGACCAAACAATCCATACAAATTTAAAGAAAATTTTGAATAACACTCTCAACAAACTTGTCCTAATCAAATAATAATGCAACACGCCCAGCAGGTACGGGATTCAGAATCTTCTCAAGTGCCCATAGAATATTCACCAAGACAGACCATATGATGAGCCACAAAATAAGCCTCAAAAATTCTCAAAGTATTGAAATCATACCAAGTATTTTTGACCACAAGGAGTTTAAGTAGAACTCATCAGCAATAATGTATCTAGAAAATCTCCAAATACTTGGAAACTAAGCATACACTTCTTAATAACCTAGAGGTCAGCAAAGAAATCACAAGTGAAGTTAGAAAATATTTTGAATGTAATAATAGCAAAATCACAATATGTCAAATTTTGTGAGATGCCACTTATGGTATCACCTTAAGAAGATATAGAAAAAAGATTAAAGTTACCTAAGGAAATAGAAGGAATAAAATAATGAAATAGATAAAACTATTTTTAAAAATAATAAAGATCAATAAAATAGAAAACAAAAAAGAAAGAATCAACAAAATTTGTCTCTTTGAAAAGATTGTAAAATTGACAAATCTCTAGCAATTTTGATCAGGTTTAAAAAAGAGAGAGACAATCACAAACTACCAATATAAAGAATAAAAACTGGTACATCAACACAGATATTATAGCCATTAAAAAGATAATAAGGAACTATAATTAACACCTTTAGGCCAATGCATTTGATGAAGTAGATTAAATGGACAAGTTCATTGACTTACACAACTCATCAAAATTAAAACAAGAAGAAATAGACAGCCTATATAGCATTTTCTTTGATAAAGAAATTCAATCAATCATTTTAAAACTTCCTGAAAAGGAAACTCCTGTCCAGATGGCTTCTATGAATTCTATCAAACATTAAAGGAAACAAATACCAATACCACCCACACACTTTCAGAAAATAGAGGAAAAGGAAACACTTCTCAACCTGCTTTGAAACCAATAATACTCTAAAATCAAAACTTGACAATGACATTACAGGGAAAGAACATGACCGTCAAATATCTTTCATAAACCTAACTGTGAAATACTTAAAATATTAGCAAGTCAAACCAACAGTATGTTGAAAAGATAGTAAAATAAGAAAAGGGGGATTAATTCCAATAATACAAAGGGAAGAACTACATAATCTCAATAAATGCAATAGAAGAATTAGTCAAAATCCAGCATTAAGTCTTTTTTTAAAAAAAACTCAGAAAACTAGAAATAAAAGGAAATATTCTCAATTTGATAGGAGACTTCTACAAAAAATCTACAGCAAACTTCACAGCATTAAAATATTAAACACTGTCACTAAGTTCACACACACACAAAAAGCCCAGCATGTCTGTTCTCACCACTTCTTTTCCCACTGTACTGGAGTTCTAGCTGATACAGTAAGGGAACAAACTTAAATAACAGTAATGAAAATTGCAAAAGAAAAAGTAAAACTGTCATTATTTGCAAATTAAATAAATTACACCTAAAAAATTCATAGGAGTCTATCAAAAAAAGTATTAGATCTCATACATGAATTCTACCAAGTCTTAGGTACAAGGTTAACATACAAATTATATTTGTTTATGCCAACCACAAACAATGGAGATTTAAATAGTTTTAAATCAGTACATTTTGCAGTAGCAGGAAAAAATCCAAAACAGCTGGCAATAAACGTAAAAAAGACATAGAAGATCACTATATAGAAAACTATAGAACATTACAGAATATTCTGAAAGAAATTGCAGAAACCCTAAATAAATATGAAGGTATACCATAGCAATAGGTTAGAAGACTCACTATTATAAAGATATTTTTGTCCGAATATTGATTTATAGATTCAACACAATTCCAGTCAAAATCCTAACAGGTTTTATGTAAAAATTGGCAAGCCAATACTAAAATTTATATAGATATACAAAGAACCTAGAGTAAACAAATCAATCTTGAGAAAAAAGAACAAAGTTGAAGAAAATACACTGCTTGATTCTAATAGTTACTACAAAACTACAGTAAGTAAGATGGTGTCATATAGACATAAAGGTAGGAAAATAGAATAGAACAGAATAGAATCCAGAAGTACATGGGAAAGATAGCAAAGAATATCTTAAATCAAACCTAAATAGCACTAAACATAGAAAAATCATAACTGTACTTTGGGAAAATTAAAAGCTTCTGTTCATCAACAGACATTGTTAAGAAAAAAGAAAAGAAAAGAAATATTGGGAGAAAATATCCACAATATATACATTCAACAACATAACTTTTACAAATCAATAACAAAAAAGACTGACAAATCAATTAGAAATGGGCAAAAGAATCCAGAAAGGTACTTAAAAAAAACTAGACCTACAAATAAAAGATGATATTCAAATAAAAATGTTTCATATCATAGGTCACAAGTGAAATATAAATTAAAACCATGAGATACCACTACACACCCACTAGAATGGTTACCATTAAAATGACTAGAACAAAAGGATGTGAAGCAATTAGATCTAATGGATCTAATGATACAATCACTTTGGAAAATGATAGCAGGTTTTCAGATACACTTATGATCTAGCAATTCCACTCTTGGTTATTTACCAAAAAATTGAAAACTTAGGTCCATAAACATCTTAATTGCTGCTTTATTTATAATAGCAAAAGGCAGGGGTGGTATCTATCAACAAGAGAATGTGTGGTGTCCTGAAATCCAAGTGAAGAAAATATTTCAAGAAGTAGTAATAAATTGTATCAAATTCTAATGCTCCAAGTAATATGAGAACTGAATTGACCACTAGATTTAGATAAGTCATTGAAACCTAAATAGTATTGAATAACTTATAATTAAATACAATTTTTAAAAGTTATTTTGTTTAGTGTCAAATATTTCAATTAGAATTGCATCACAATCTATTTTCCATTTTTCTGCCTTATAACTTCATTTCAATACAAGTTTGGGGAACAAAAAGGGTATAGTGTTCTTCCTAAAATTAGCTAATCTATTCTTTTAGAGTTTCCATAATAATCAATCCATTTATATCATATTATTTTAATATCCTTAATAGTCAATATTTGCACAAAAAATTAGCAGCTTTCACAATCAATAATTTTTACACTTCTCTGTTGCATTAATAAGTTTACACTTATACTCCCAAGTCACTCATGGAAATTTTAAGATATAAAGCATAAGGGAGATTTTTGCATTTCATTATAGATATATGCTTACTTATATTTGAAAGTGAAATTTTCAGATGATAAAAATCCAAATGAAGTTCTTTGATCCCTTACCGATATTGGTATGCTGATGAGATAAGATGATAACTTGCATGAGCACATAAACATGCCAGAAATTACTTTTAAATGGACATTTAGTTCTCTGACTTTCCTACAAGCAAGTATAAACAATATGATACCTGGATGGAGAGTTGGTTGGGGCCAGTCTGTGGAAGACCTGAAATGTCATTACAGAAACTTGATCTAAAGCATCGAGTGAGTGGTTAACCTGGATGACATTTAAATACCTCTAACTTTGAATGTTTATAGCTCTGTAGTTCTAAGATTATTTCTCCCTGGAATCATTATTCACAAGAGAAAGATGGTGTATCAGTTCCAGCAAAATTTCAGTAAACACTTAAGGAAAACATTCACCAAGTATTGCCTCCTTTAGAATAGCCTCCAAAACATTTGAAAGTGAAAAGTTGCAATTCTTGCCCTCAGTACTGAAGAAATCGGACTAAAAGGGTAAATAAGAAAGTCGATGACTTTATAATAATTTTGTGGTTGGTTTTGTCCCATGTGTTTGAGCCATGCATATTGTAAAAGAATTAGTATACTACAAAGTTGATTTCTCTCACAATTCTTAGTCATCTTCCCTCCATCCAGGGCCTGGCTCCTGCCTTCTGGAAATTGAAGCTCCTGTAAGCTCAAGACAAACCCAAATACACAGGATCTGTGTTGATCAGGGAAGCCCAGAGGCCCAGTTGTACTACATGGAACATTAAAGTGCAGCCCTCGACTAGGATCCAGAAGAACTATATCTTAGTCCTGATAAATATTTGTTGCAATAGAAAAGAATAGTCTCTGAACTTCCATTTATTTGAACATTTTTTCACACCTTCTCTTATATGTCTCTACTTCCCACAGGACTTTGAGTTCCTTGAAGATAAGAATCATGTTTATTTCATCACTTTCCCTCATATCTTAGAACAATATATGCCTGGTTCTTTGCCTGGAAATGGAGTAGTGAACATAAAAGATATTTACCTCCCAACATGTAAGTAACAGTAATAACACATGATAAATGTTCGTAAGTTACTAACAATGTGTCACCAAAGCACAAAGATTCACCAGGGTCAGTGCAACTTATCCCTGAAAATTAACCTAGCATCTAAAATGGAGTTAAGGGACCCTTCTTTAAATCCCCTACATTTCTCTGGCCTATCTATATCAATGATTTTACTAAATTTTATTGGAATTATCTCTTTATGGTTCCTTTTTCTATGTATTCTTGTAAGGCAGGGGCTGTTTTTAGCTTCTGTATCACCCAGCGTGTATCACAAGATCTGACACTTTGTAGGTACTCAAAAATACTTGCTTAGCAACAAGTTTATCATTTGTTGATTCCCAAGAAGAGAATCAACTTCTTTTTACATATGAAGTACCTGCAGGACATCCAAGTGATGATACTAAGTAGACATTGAGAAACACAGCATAAAAGAACATAATGGGTTCAGAAGTCAAGTAAAAATTGAAATCATAAAATTTGAAAAGAAAAAATTACCATGTAATCTTTCTATGGTTATTTTCAAATTCTACATTATACAGTACCTATGTAATTCCTGCCTTGATGACTTTCACTTGGTTTGTTGATTGGCTATTTGATACTTCAATATTCAGCCTTCTCTGTGTGTCCTACTGAGTTATATGCTTTCGCATTTATTTTACAAAAATTGGCTCCTATGTAAACTTTTTCCTTTATAATAAAATCCCCCCTACTCAGCTGGTGTAGATCTAACTCATCCTTACCAATGGTTACATAATGTTTAATGGTATGTTATTCATTAGAGTAAATGACTAAACTGTGAAAATGAAGAGATTTTAAAACATCAATGACAAAAGCAAAACAAAACAAAAAACCCATAAAGTTTCTCTTTCATCTAACAGTTCCAGCCAGTTGCTCCCTGTCCACGCCCAGGGTCCTTTGTTTCATACAGTTGTTCAGGGGTCCGGGTTGATGGCGGTTCTCCTATCCTCAACATCTAGCATCCAAGGTTGCTCTAGTCATTTCTATTTCCACCCTGACTGGAGAAACAAGCATGAAGGAACACATGTGGGAGGTGTATGGGTCAGCCTGGGAATTGCACAGGTCATTTGCAGTCACATTCCATTGACAAGAAATGATTTACAAGACCACACCTAGCTGCAAGGAGGCCTTGGAAGACCCTGGCCAGGCAGCCACATCCATCTCAGCTGTGACTTGATTTGTATAGAAAGAGAGGATAAACTTTGGTGGACAACTTGCACTTTCAGCTTCAATATGGACTTACCAAAATGTCTTCAACCTTACCCCGGATGACGGGTCTTTAATTTATGTCTTATTTATCCTTACTTACTAGTGTTTTATTTACAAGGACTCCAAGGAATGGAAGTATGACTTAATAAATGTGGTCACATTGCTTTCCCAAGTGTGTTGTAATATTCCACATTTCCACTAGTGTTGTATGTGACAGGGCTCTCTTCCCCCACCATATTTGCTCCAGCAGGAGATGTAGTCATTCATTATTCCATTGCCATTCTATTGAGTGGCAAAAAATAAAGTAATAGCTCATTGTTAACTTTAATTTACAGTATCCTGACCACTATAAAACTTTAGTCTCTATTATATATTTACTGATCATTTGGATGACTTTTTTCTGAATTGGTTCTTTATATCCTTTACCTATGAGTTATTTGTCTTTCTGTTATCCATTTTATCTTGCTGACGTTATATTTTAAAAAATACAAAGAGATTTGATAGCCATGAAAATATGTATTTGTAGATTTATCTCTTCCCCCAATCTTCTCTCTATTTCATGAAAATCATAGACATTAATATATTCTAAAGAGTAATGTTTCAAATGCATCAGAATGTTTCCATGATCCTTTATAAATCTGAATATACAATCCTGCACTTAACCTGTTCTTTAAGAACAATGAATAATCTGGGCTTTCCTGGTGGCGCAGTGGTTGAGAGTCCACCTGCCGATCCAGGGGACGCGGATTCATGCCCTGGTCCGGGAAGATCCCACATGCAGCGGAGAGGCTAGGCCCATGAGCTATGGCCGCTGAGCCGGTGCGTCAGGAGCCTGTGCTCTGCAACAGGAGAGGCCACAACAGTGAGAGAGGCCCGTGTACTGCAAAAAAAAAAAAAAAAAAAAAAAAAAAGAATAATCAATATTGCATGCTGATATTTTATTTAACAGTTTTAAAATACCTCCACAAAAGGTAGGCATCAACAAGCCTTCTTTAGTCAAGAAGCACACAATCCAAGGCCTGCTAAACTCCCACTCTGTCAGTCCACACATTGTAGAAAAGCTAATTCGTTTGGAGAGGAAAGTGATCATCTAGTAAATAGAACACCAGGCCCCTGGTTCAAGTACAGCGTGATTTGAGATTGATATGCAAGGCATTTGATGGTCTTAATTTGATCCCCAGTGATATGTAATCAGCATTACAAAACTTCTCACACATCACCAGGATGAATTTGGGTAATCTTCCATTCTGCATTCAGAAAAACCCCTAAGCAAAGTATATCTGTAAGACTGAATAATTACGTCTACCCTATTTCAGAAAGCTCAGGGAAGTTTGCAAGCAATAATTAAGCCCTAGAACATTTATAAGGCATGGGAAAAAATATTTTCTTTTTATACACAAACTGCAGAATGAGAACAGTTAAATGATTAAATGAAACAGCTAGCTGAAGACAGAATCCCTGAAGTGCTGATGTCAGAAAAATACTCTAGCCACTAGACCTCTCTTCTCTCCTTGTTATTTAAGAGGCAGGTCTCCTCAGGTCCTGGTTTAACAAATGCAAGCAGCATAAAGAAGCCTACACTGGAGCTAGTCAGCAGATAAATAGGATAATTTCACTTTGCTGAGCTGCCAGACTTTACCCTTCATAAATCTAGGCTGTATCACACAAAGGAAGATAAAATAAATAAATAAAAACTTTTTTGTGGGGCTTAAGATACCCTCTTTTGAAGATCTGATAAAATTTGTCCAATTTTAAGTAATATTAATTGGATTTAGAATAATTTGACTAAAGTATGAAAATCATTTTACTTTCATTTTCAAGGCATTTAAAAAGGGTTATTTCTAGGTAGGTTGGCAGAATTCAAATAAATTCTGTTTTAAAATACATATGGCCAATAGAAGAATAATTTTCTTTAGTTTTGATATATTTAATAATTATAATAAAATTATTATCTTATTTGTATTTAATATATTTTTAAGTATGGTAAAAATAAATAATATAAATAGTTTAGATGTCTGTGTTTTATTTGCAAATTTTGCATAATATATACACCTTGAATGAATGTTTATTTAGCTTTTGGCTTTTTAGAATTTGTCTTTTTCTTCACTATACTTAGGGGACTTGTGAAAAAATCATTTATTAATTCTGTTAAAAGTTTTCAAAATGATTTTCACTCCACTGGGTAGAAGAAAACAGTTTATTTTTAGCTGCACACTGCATTCTTGATATAATAATAATATTTAACATACTGATAACCATTTTCACAACTAATACTTAGATGGGATTGTATGACTTGCAGACCATTTTCCATACATGTCATTTCACTTAATGATCACAACAATCTCATGAGTTACATTTGAATATTACCCCCCTTTCATTGAAAGAGAAGTGACAATTCAGACAAAGTAAGCAATCTTTTCCAAGGTCACACAGTTTAGTGACATAGCAGGGACTGGAAAGCAGGTCTGCTGATTCCAAATCTTATTCCTTCCTAGCAACTTGTTAGTTGTTATGAATTTATTTCCAAATAGAATTTTTGTTAAGGCTAAAGTTCTCTTTAACTGAATCATAGACTGCTGATTACTTTCACATTGAATTTATCACCATAACCTCATAGATTCTCAGAACTGCCTAGCAATCCTACTTCTCACTAGTAAGTTTGCTCTTCTACTCTCTGAGATAATTTCATATTTTTCCCTATCTCTTCTCTCCTCAAACTTTAACCCCTACATCCTCCTTTTCCCCTTCAAACTTGACTCACACTTCCCTGAAAAAAATCCTATGGGAACCTCCTAACCTCCCATCAAATCTACCAGGCTACCGCATCTGTTCCCTCACTCTCAGCCTCCGCTTCTGTTTCAGTGGACGACAACACTTCATTCCTATCAAAGAAGAATTCCCCCAATGGTCCTCTACATCGCATGTCCTTTCATTTTCTTAAAAACCTACTGTCTCCAATAACCCCATTTCCCATCTTAAATAAAAAAAGAAAATCAAGAAATCTTCCCATGACTTCAAGTCCCATTTCCCTTTACACCCCCACCCAGAGTAAAACTTATGAACTGTTGCTTATACTCACCAACTCCAATTTATAACCATCTTTTCATCTCTCAGGCTCCCAGTCCTTCTATTTCATACAAAAGTTTTTTTTCTAAAGTCAAATACAATCTCTTTGTTACCAATCCAATGGTCACAACTCTGTCCTCTTCTCCCTCAAATGCCCTGCATGAAACATCTTCTTTGGTGCTAAACTCTTCCATCTCCCTCCAACCTTTCTGGCCATTCCTTCTCAGTTTTACTTGCTAGTTCCTACTCCACTGCCAATTTCTTTGCAATGTTCCACTTCTCTATTTTCTTGCCCTAGGTCATCTCATCTTCCTCTCCCCATTGGCTTTGATTATCATCTATATGCTGAAAATTCCAAATATTTGCAACTCTGCCCCCACCCCTGCTTTCCAAGCTCATTCACAAATATGTTCACTTGACATCTATCAGACTTCTGCAACTTGAAAGTACAAGATAAAATTCTTGACTTTTCTTTTGCAAACCCATCTCACTATCATATTCTCCATCTCAATAAATAGCACCACCAATAATCCAGGTATTCACGTCAAAAACCTAATAGTCATTCTGGAATCTTCTCTTTCACTCAAATCCCCATAGCAGAAATTCTCACTGTTCTCACCTGAACAGCTAACTGCAGGAAAACTAGTCTTCCTGTCTTCATTCTTGCCTTCTCATAGTACATTTTCCCCAGCTAACCAAAGTGATACTTTAACAAGATAGATATGACCATGTCACCATGAACTGAAAATACTGATTTTTTTCCCATTGCACTAAAACTGAAACCCAAATTTCTTACTGTAAGTAATAAAACCCTATATAATATAACCACTACATAATTCTACAATTTAATTTTTTTTTTTTGGTTCTTTTGGCCATTTTGTGCATCTTGTGGGATCTTAGTTCCCAACCAGGGATCAAACCCAGGCCCCCTGCAGTGGAAGCACGGAGTCTTAACCACTGGACAACGAGGGAATTCCCTACAACTTAAATTCTTACCTCTCTCTCCCTTGCTCATTATTCTCCAACCTCACCAATCTCCTTTCAGCTCCTCAAACATATCAAGTTTATTTCCACCTCAGGATCCTTACACTTGCTTTTTCCTCTCCCTGGAATTCTGTTTCCCTGCATAGTGACACCTCTAATGATTTCAGATCTCAGTTAATATGCAACTTTCTCAAAGAAGATTTAAAGATTGCTTTATGAAATATTGTCCTTTCTTAGCACTGAATTTATTTTATCAATTTTTACAGTTATGGTTTTGGGCTTTCCTGACTACTTCTATATTTCCCAGACTAATACAATATCAGTGACAACAGTAATATTGTCTGTCTAATTCATAGCTTCATCTCTGATGCCTAAAATACTCTGAAGCATTCAAGGTGTGCAATAAAGTTCCCCTACATATGATCTTTCAAAGATGCGAACATGTGTTCCATCAATGTCAGGTGTGAGTGAAATTGCATCTTGCCCTCTGTCTCTTATTGCTGATGATCCTTCAGCTCTACCATCTCCCACCTCCTCTCCTTCCTCCAGTCAGTGACTCTTCTTGCCTGTTCTGCCCCTGTATGCCAGCTGTTGTACTGTACTACTGTACTTTTCAAGGTACTGCACTGTAAGATTAAAAATGTTTGCTTTATTTTTGGTGTTTTTTTTTGTTTTTTATGTATTATTTGTGTGAAAAGTATTATTAAACTATTACAATACAACACTATATCGCTGATTGTGTTAGTTGCATACCTAGGCTAACTTTGTTGCACTTACGAACAAGTTGGACCTACGAATGCGCTCTTGGAAAGGAACTCGTTTGTAAGTAGAAGACACTATAAATATTTGGTGATGAAATAGCTTCAAATGTATGAGTATTTCATCACACCTATAGGGGGAAATTCTAAAAACAATCCAGTCCAAAACATGTGTACAGTAATTTCTAGTCTTCCTTTAAAATTCCTTACTTTTGGATGTAAAAAGTCCTTTATAAATAGAGAGCTCATCTATCCTATCTACCACCACCTTAGCCCAAGCTTCTTTTGTATAATTCATATACTACATCAATAGGCTTATTATGTTCTTCTTACTGCCACTTTTTTCTCTTTCCAATAAATTCCACAGATATCTTCAAATTAACTTTTAAAACATAATCCTGTATACCATTCAAAAGCTTCAATGTCTCTCCTATGTACAAAATAATGCCCTATCTCTCCACGGTCTAGCTCCTAAACCTCCAAGATCACACCTCATTATGCTCATACTGTGTTTATTTCTAAAATTTACACTTCTTTCATGCTCTTATCCAAATCTTAGTGACCCTTAAAATCATATTTCACCTCCTCACAGACCTCCCATCTGTTCCAACCACCACTGATCTACCATTGCCCTGGATGTAATCAATATCTGTATGATATTGCAGCAATATCTGTCTGACTCTTGATACTAACTTATTTACTGCTTTGCATTATTACTCATGTTTATGCAACACTTTTTTCACTCATTCATTCACTGAGTATCAACTATTGCCAGATATATGCTGAATGCTAGAGCTATATAAATATCAAGAAGTCACTCACAACCTACTAGAAGAGAATAATACATGTGCTGTGTTCTTTTAATCTTTTCTAATACATGCATTAAATACTAAAAATTTCCCTCTAATCACTGCTTTCACTGCATCTCACAAATTTTGACAAGTTGTGTTTTCATTTAGCTCATTTTTTTTAAATTTCTCTTAAGATTTCCTCTTTAATACATGTATTATTTGGAAATGTGTTGTTTAATTTCCATATGTTTTGAGATTTTCCAGTTATCTTTCTGTTCTGATTTAATTCCATTGTTGTCTGAAAGTAGAAATTTTACCATTTCTACTCTTTCAAATTTGTTAAAGTATGTTTTGTGGCCTGAAATGTGATCTATCTTGGTGAATGTTCTGTGTGAGCTTGAGAAGAATGTGTGTTATGCTATTGTTGGATAAAGTAGTCTATAGATGCACATTATATCCAGATGATTGCTGGTTTTGTTGAATTCAGCTATGTCCTTACTGATATTCTGCCTGCTTGGTATGTCCATTTTTGATACAGGGGTGTTGAAGTCTCCAAGTAATAGTGGACTCATCTATTTCTCTCTGAAACTCTATCAGTTTTTGCCTCGTGTGATTTGGCACTCTGTTGATAGGTGCATACATGTTAAGGATTGTTTGTAGTTTTTGAGAACTGCCCACTTTATCATTATGCAATGTTTTTTATCCCTGATAACTTCCCTTATTTGAAACCTACTATGTCTGAAATTAGCATAGCAATGCCTGTTTTCTTTTGATTAGTTTCAGCATAGTAAAAATTCCCCCTCTATTCGAAAGTAGAGCATTCCTGTAAAATCTTTCCTAAGCCAAAATTACTTATAGCAGAGAATATCCTCTGCTTTCCAAAAGTTTGCATTACACTACTCACTTTTACAAAAAAACCTACATTAGTACCTGTTTTTTGCTTACTGAAAGAAATCCAGAGAGGATATTCACTTTTACAAAAAAAAGCTGTCACCATACTAATGTAGGTCTTTCATAAAAGCGAAGTGATATAAGCACTTTCAGAAAGCAGGGGATAACTGTATGTTTCTCCATTCATTAACTTTTACTCTATGTCTGTATTTATATTTAAAGTGGGTTTCTTGTAGGCAACATATCATTGGGTCTTATTTTTTAATCCACTCTGACAGTCTCTGTCTTTTAACTAGTACATTTAGACCACTGACCTTCAAAGTGATTATTGAGGAGTGACATCAGCATCATGATGTCTTAAGTCATTTTTTTCTCCCCCCTTTGACTTACAACTAATTGGACATTTATAACAGAACAAAAGTGCCTCTGCACTTTACACCAGGACACCCAGTAACCAAACTCAAAAGACACGGAATATTGTGACCTAACTGATAAAGAATTAAAAATACCTATTACAAAAGAAAAAAATCAACAAGCTGCAAGAAAACTCAGAAAGGCAATTCATTGAACTCAGGAATAAAATTAATGAGTAGAAGGAGTTCTTCACAAAAGAGATTGAAATTACAAAAAGAAAAAAAAGAACCAAAAGACATTCCACAGCTGAGAGAATACTGAGCATATAACCTTGGAAAATCACCAATTTACAAAGGTAGAGAGAAACAGAGGGAAAAATAACGGAGATACAAAACCACCAGAAGGTAAATAATAAGATGACAATAGTAAGTCCTTACATATCAATAATCATTCTAAATGCAAACTGAATGAATTCACCAGTCAAAAGGCACAGAGTGGCTGGATAGATTTTTTTTTAAAAAAGACCCAACTGTATGCTGCCTACAGAGACTCATTTCAGCTCTAAAGACACACATAAGCTCAAAGTGAAAGGATGGAAGATAATATTCCATGCAAGTAGAAACCAAAAGAAAGTGGAGATAGCCATACTTACATCAGACAAAATAAACTTCAAGCCAAAAATTGTAACAAGAGACAAAGAAGGACATTAAATAATGATAAAGGGGTCAAAACATCAAGAAGATATAACAATTGTAATTATATATGGACCCAACATCAGAGTACTGAAATATAATAAGGAAATACTAAGAAGTCTAAAGGGAAAAATAGACAACAATACAACAGTAGTGGAAGACTTCAATACCCCACTCTCAGCAATGGACAGATCATCTAGACAGAAAATCAACAAGGAAACTTTGGATTTGAACCATACTTTAGACCAAATGGATTTCACAGGTATATATAGAACATGCTATCAAACAACAGCAGAATACACATTTTTCTCAAGTGCAAAGGAACATTCTTAAGAATAGATCATACAATAGGAAACAAAAGAAATCTTAGCAAATTTAAGAGGATTAAAATCATACCAACTATCTTTCCTGACCACAGTATGAAACTAGACATCAACAATAGGAAAGCTAGAAAATCTACAAATATGTGGAAACTACACAACAGACTTCTGAAAAACCAATGGATCAAAAAAGATCAAAGGAGAAATAAAAATTTATCTTGAAACAAATGGAAATGGAAATATATCAAAACTTAACAGGGTACAGCAAAAGCAGTTCTGAGAGGAAAGTTTAGAGTGATGAATACATACATTAAGAAATTAGAAATATCTCAAATAAATGAACTAATTTTATACCTCAAGGAACTGAAAAAAGAAAAAACCAAGCCCAAAATTACAAAAAGAAGGAAACCATAAAGATTAGAGCAGAAATCAATGAAATAGAGACCATAAAAATACTAGAAAAGATTGATGAAACTAAGACCTTGTTCTTCCAAAGAATAGACAAAATCAACAGCTCTTTAGCCAGAGTGCCTAAGGAAAATAAAAGACAAGGCTCAAATAAAAAAAATTAGAAGTGAAAGAGGAGGGCTTCCCTGTTGGTGCAGTGGTTGAAAATCTGCCTACCAGTGCAGGGGACATGGGTTTCAGCCCTGGTCTGGGAAGACCCCACATGCCACAGAGCAACTGGGCCCGTGAGCCACAACTACTGAGCCTGCACATCTGGAGCCTGTGCTCCACAACAAGAGAGGCTGTGACAGTGAGAGGTCCGTGCACCACAATGAAGAGTGGCCCCCACTTGCCACAACTAGAGAAAGCCCTCGCACAGAAACGAAGACCCAACACAGCCAAAAATAAAATAAATAAATAAATAAATTTATTTTAAAAAAAGACAAAAGAAGTGAAAGAGGAGTAATTTTAAGTGATACTACAGAAATACATAGAATCGTTAGAGGGCACTATGAATAATTATATGCTGACAACTTAGATGACCTAGAATAAGCTTATAAATTCCTCAAAATACACAACTGAAACAGAAAGAAATAGAAAAATCTGAACAAATAATGGGTAAAGAGATTGAATCAGTAATCACAAGCCTCCCTACACTGAAAACCCCAGAACCAGGGAGATTCACTGGTGAATTCTACCAAACATTTAAAGAATTAACAACAATCCTTCTCAAACTCTTCCAAAAAATAGAGGAAAAAAGAACACTTCCAAGCTCATTCTATGAGGCTAGTATTATGCCAACACTAAAGCCAGAAAAGAACACCCCAAGAAAAGTATAGAACAATATCCCTGATGAATAAAAATGCAAAAATTCTCAATGAAATATTAGCAAACCAAATTCAAGAACATATGAAAATGATTATTCATCATGACCAGTGGAATTTATCCTCAGACACAAGAATGGTTCAACATATGCAAGTCAATATATTGTAATACATCACATTAATAAAATGAAAGATAAAATCACATGATTATATCTCAATAGATGCAGAAAAAGCATTTCACAAAATATAGCATATTTTCATGATAAAAACCCTGGATAGATTAGGTATAGAAGGAATATACCTCAACCTAATAAAGGCCATATGTAACAAAACCACAAACTTTATACACATTAGAGAAAAATCAAAAATTTTCCATGTAAGATCAGGAAGAAGACAAGGATGTCCACTCTCACCACAGTTATTCAATATAGTACTGGAAATCCTAGTTAGAGCAAGTAGGCAAGACAAAGGAATAAAAGGCATACAAATCTGAAAGGAAGAAGTAAAATTGTCACTATTTGCAGGTGATGTGATTCTGTATATAGAAAATCCCAAAGACTAAACCAAAAAACTATTGGAACTAATCAACAATTTCAGTAAACTTGTAGATTACAAAATGAGCATACAAAAATCAGTTGCATTTCTATACACTAATGATGAAACATCTGAAAAAGAAGAAAACTATCCCATCACAATAGCATCAAAAGCAATAAAATACCTAGAAATAATTTTAACCAAGGAAGTTAACAAAAACTACAAGACTGCTGAAAGAAATCAAAGGAAACACAAACAAATGGAAAAACATCCTGTGTTCTTGGATCAAAAGTATTAATATTGTTAAAATATCCATACTCTCAAAGCCATCTATAGATTCAAGACAAGCTTCATAAAACTCTAATGGCACTCTTCACAGAAATAGAAAAAAAACCTAAAATTTTTATGGAACCACAAAATACCTGAATAGCCAAAGCAATCTTGAGGAAAAAGAACAAAGCCAGAAATATTACACTCTTGATTTCAAACTATACTACAAAACTATAGTAATAAAAACAGTATGGAACTGGCACAAAACTAAACCAATGGAACAGCATAGAAAACTCAGAATTAAACCCCCATATATACAGTCAACTAGTATTTGACTAGAGAACCAAGAACACCCAGTGGGGAAAGGATAGTTTCTTCAACAGTGAGGTTGGGAAAACTGGATAAACACAGGCTGAACAATGAAATTGTACCGCTATCTTATACCACTCACAAAAATTGATTCAAAATGAATGAAAGACTTAAACATAAGATCTGATATCATAAAACTCCTAGAAAAAAATCTAAGGGAGCAGCTCATCGATATTAGTCTTGACAGTGATTTTTTGGGTATGACACCAAAAGTAAAAATGACAAATCAACAAATGGGACTGCATCAAACTTGAAAGCTTCTGTACAGCAAAGGGAACCATCAATAAAACAGAAAGCCAAACCACAGAATGGGATAACATTTTTACAAGCCATATATCAGATAAGGGAATAATATCCAAAACATATAAAGAACACAAACAACTCAATAACAAAAAAAAAAAAATTCAATTTAAAAATGGGTAGAAGAACCAAATAGACAAATTTTTCTAAAGGAGACATCCAAGTGGTCAACAGGTACTTGAAAAGATGCTCATCATCAGTGATAATCAGGGAAATACAAATCAAAACCAAAATGCAATTATCATCTCACACTTGTTAGAATGGGTATCCTCACATAAACAAGAGATAACAAGTGTTGGCAAAGATGTTGAGAAAAGGGAACACTTGTACACTGCTGATGGAAATGTAAATTGGTTCAATTACTATGGAAAACAACATGGAGATACCTCAAAAAACTAAACATATATCTACCATATGATCCACCAATTCCACGTCTGGGTATATACCTCAAGGAAATGAAAACAGGATCTCAAAGAGATTTTCTTCCCTATGCACACCCGTGTTTATTACAGCATTATTCATAATGGCGAAGATATGGAAACAACCTAAGTGCCCACCAATGGAGGAATAAATGAAATATTACTCAATGTCCTTCCTTTCTTTTTACAGATCCAAGTTACTAACCTATACTATTTTCCTCCTCTCTAAAGAACTTCTTTTAACATTTCTTGCAAGGCAGGCCTATCAGCAACAAATTCCACCAATTTTTGTTTGGGAAAGTCTTTATTTCTCCTGCATTTTTAAAGGATGATTTCATAGTGTACAGAATTCTGGGTCAGTGGTTATTTTCTCTCAGCACTTTAAATACTTCACTCCTTTCTCTTCTTGCTTGCATGGATTCTGAGGATAAGTCAGATGTAATTTTGGTTTTGGTTCCTCTCTAGGTAAGGTTTTAGTGGTTTCTGTTGAGATATCCTTGAGCACAGAGATTCTTTCCTCAGTTGTGTCCACTCTACCAATTAGATCATCAAAGGTACTCTTCACTTCTGTTACAGTGTTCTTGATCTGTAGCATTTCTTTTTAGATTTTACTTAGGATTTGCATCTCTTTGCTTACATTGCCCATCTGTTCTTGCATGCTGTCTGCTTTATCCATGAAAGCCCTTAGCATAGTAATCATAGTTGTTTTACATTCTTGGTCTGATCATTCCAACATCCCTGCCATGTCTGGTTCTGAAGCTTGCTCTGTCTCTTCAAACTGTGTTTTTTGTCTTTTGGTCTCCATGTAATTTTTTCTTGAGAGCAAGACATGATGTACTGGGTAAAAGTAACTACTGTAAATATGCTTTTCATAATGTGATGCTGAGGCATAGGAGGTAAAGCATTCTATAGTCCTATGATCAGGTCTCTGTCCTTTAGTGAACCTGTTCCTCTGTACTGTGAATTTCACAGGTGTTTTTGTCATTGTCTTCCTCCCCCACTTAGGTAGAAGAGGATGGCTGGAGTGGGCTGGACTTGGGTATTTCCCTTGTCCCAGGTCAGTTAGGCTCTGGTAATACCTCAGCAGATTAGGCTCTAGGTAACTAAATTCCCCTAAGGGTAGGCCTTGTTAAGAAGAAAATAGTGGTCTGGCATATTTCATTTCAAAATGGTTCCTTTTTCCCTCCCTCTGCTAGAAGCATGAGGGGATTTTTCTCTGATATTTACTATGAAAACCTGATTTTCTCACAAAAATATAGGGGTCTCCCTCATACTGCATCCCCTTGGAGTTTTTAACTCTCAGACTTCTCAACGCTAAGCCTTCAGCAATTTGTCAATTACAGTTCTGGTTTTCCTATCCCTGTACTAGTTCTTTGGAAGTTTCTGCTCAGGTGAGCTGGGATCCCCTGTATTCTCTTATCTGTGTCTCCAATCTTGAGGGCCATGGTTAGCCCTGATATCCTCACCTCTCTAATAGATAAAAGAAGAGTTGTTGATTTTTTAGTCAGTCAGCTTTTTCATTTGTTGTTAGGACAAAATGGTGACTTCCAAGCTCCTTACAAGCAGAACTATAAACCAGAAGTCTGTTCTTTTAATCCTCACAAAAGGTAGTTTATTGTTATTTCCATTTTACAAATAAGGATATGTAGTAAATGAGATTTGCCTAATGTCACTCAACTGATAAAAGAGATTCAACATAAAGAGCTGGTTCTGAATGACCATAAAGCTCATTTTTTACACTGCCCCGAGCAAATATTTTATAGATATTATATAATTTTTACATTATCTTAAAGAAAAACATTGAAAGCTTTTATATGCAAGTACAATAAAACCTCAGAAACATAAAATATCCTTCTGTAGAATAAAGTCTCACACACACACAACACAAAATGACAACCATGCATTCCATTTTGAAATGAGGGACATGCTCACTGAAATAGCACTCTGAAGGAATTTGATATTTGATCTGAATTAACGTCTATCTGTTGACAAGAAGTTCCACAAATCATAAGGCCTTCCTGAAGTCTTCTTCCAATTCTTCTAAACAGTACTGGATTCTAGGATTTTAGAATACTGGCAGGCTGAATTGTAAACAGCCTTTCTGAACCTTTAAACTCTCCTGAGTGTCTGGTGCCAGTAGGTAGGTTGGACGTGGAGAATGTAATAGAGCCTCAGGCTCTCTGGTATTCCTACAGAAAGGCCTGGGATGGGATTTTCTCTGCCTTGGGCTGGAAGAGAACCAGGGAACTAACATTACAGGGGCTCAGTGAAAGGATATTGAACAATGGGTGTTCCCTTGATTGAGTGAAAGAGAAGGTGCACAGGTGAATGGAGTCCTTTAAACCCATAAGGCTATGAAATTCCAAGGAAAGTACATTGCAGATGTTTCTCCTGGTGCCCTTTAAGCATAGGAAACTGACAGCCTGCCTCCTGGTATCCCACCAGCCCAGGTCCAACATCCACCACAGTGGCTCTACTTAAGTTATCCTGACTTTTCAAAATTAGCAATAGAAGCTGGTAGTTTGTGAAAAAAAAATCTTCCAAGTGCTGAGATAAAATACTAAGAGAATTCCAGCTGGAATTCTATGCCACACTAAACTAGTTTTTTAGAATGGAGAAATGAAGACATTTTCACACAAACAAAACTAAATGAATTTATTAAAAACAGACCTCACTACAAGAAATTCTAAAGGGTATTCATGCAGAAAGAAAATAATTCTAAATATGACATCTTGAATACAAGACAGTGCAAAGATTTGATAAGTACATGGGTAAATCCAAACTTATGTGAACATGTAAAAATAGTAATAACGTCTAATTTGTGAGGTAGAAAGGGGAACAGGATCAAACTAAAGGACTGAAAATATATATTGGACATATTTAAGGCATATCTATTGGGAGAGCAGTGATCTAAGTTAGTGTTCTAAGTGTTTCAAAGCTTTGCTTGGGAAGAAGGTAAAGATCTTGTTTTACTTCAGAATTTGCCAAGGGATAAATAAATATGGGAAGAATAACTTCCAAACAAGTGAGGCAGGGAGCTGTTTGTCCAAACCCAGGAATGAGATGCTGTTTATGTCAGGCTACCTGTGTTGGAAATATTACAAGCAGACTTAATTACGTTTGAGGATAAAATTGGGATAAGATCTACCTAATGTGTATGTCCACTATTAACTAAATTTTATCAACTTGCTTATGGAAAATTAGAATTTTTATATCCTCTATCATATCTTCCCATTCATTATGCATTAGAAATTCCTCAAGTCTTTTTCATTAAAAAGCAACCTCTCTATTTCTCTGCAGATATGTATTTAATACCATAGACTCAACAGATAAAGTAATGATTTTTGAAGATTATTTTCTTTAGTAATATTGAGCATTGTAAACTCACAAAGTCACAAATGGATTGTCAAAAATTTGACCTACAAAACAAACAAAAACTTTCTATACATTAAAATATAGAACTTCCCTGACATGTTAATTTTTTACTAGAAAATTACCTATAGCATCACACAGTAGAAAACAGGCTTTAGGATTAAGCCAAGTTAGAATCATATCTAAGTCAGTATCTTAATCAATTAAAATGGGATAAAAATACTTACCTCTTATCACTGACTTTTAAAATGGAATAAAGTATGTAAAGCAGCTAGGACACTGCTTGCAATATAAAATATTTGGAAAACTTGTTAGCTTCCCTTCTTCCAATAAAACAGTAACAAACCTATTCCATGTAGAATCTTGTGACTTTTCCCTTTATTTTTTCCTATTAAAACAAAGTATCTGGATCTGGGCTTCTTTGAGATTTGTGTTCATTTCAGCGTCTCAACTTTCTGAACCAAAGAGTTAGATCCTTATCTTAAAAGAGAATTTTTAGTGACTGGTACAAGGAAAAGTTCTCTCTTCAGTTTTATTTTTGGCTCTTTGCAATCACTTTCTCTTAACAAAGCATTTCTTTCTTGGGTCCTGATGTGCTTGACTCTCATTCAAGGTTTTTGCTCTGACCTGATGTAATTTAATTTACTACAGTTTCACTATCAGCACTATTAGACAGGAACGTTTCATTTTTTAACATTTATGTAGCCATTTTTAAACTTTTAAATGCTTTAACAATCTTCCTTTAAGTGACAATTTTACAGAATAGCCCTTTGTAATAGTTAAGCTATATTTGAAAGAATGTGGAGAAATTGGAAATGGTCCAAAGAAGAGCAGGGAAGATGATTAAAGGGATAGAAAATAAATTCTCTCAGAATAAGCTACAGAGTTGGAGTTAAAAAGAGAAAGCAAAGGTGTGATGTAACTAGTCTAATTCTCCAAACCCTCATACAAATCAGTTAGTGGCATTGGAAAACTATGTGGAAAAGCTAGCACACACGCTTCTGAACCACAAGGGTAGAGGCAGTCTTCAAGGTCTACCTCTAGTTCCAACTCCTGATTACTCTAGTCCTTTTCTGATTGCTCACTGAAATTATAAATCAGAAGCCGAAAATGAGCTGCATTATATGAGCTAACTCTAATTAATTGGTGACAGTTGATATTTTGAAGACCATGAGTGCATTTCTATAATTACTAGGGTCTCCTTAAAAATTTGGGGGATTAACTTCACATCTAGTTATGAGTCATCAAGAGACTAGGATCTGTGAGAATCCTGTGATTATTAGTACCCGAGTCATCCAAGGAAAAAGCTTTCTTATGTTCCCACTCAAACACTTGTCCTCATTCTGGGAACAAAGGAAAATATATAGCTAACAGAACTCTTCTAGGATCTAGTCCCCCGAATCAGAACCAACACTAGTTCTCTCATATTTGCCCTCTGCTCTTTTGTCTCTATGTTCCTGGGATACCTGGGAATCTATAGACTTCATGTCTTTTGGCTCCCAATAGGAGGTGCTGGCAGATCAGAGGGCAAAAGGAGAGTGAAACCAAGATATCTCCTTCTTGGCTCACTGCCTGCTACATAGCATGAGTTAGCTAAGGCTCCACCAAAGCCCATTGTTCCTTTCAACAGATGTTTCCCATACAGCTCTCTCTCCACATTCTGTAACCACTTCATCTCCTTGGTAACAGCTCCCTCAGTTGCTAGGTCTAGGGTCCTGCACTCTCGTTTGTTGGTTTCTTTAACTCTGGTCACAAGTTTGTAAGCACTCTCTTTGTTAAACTCTGCTTAAATTGCCCAGATCAAATGTGCAACCTGTTTTCTTCAAGAATCTCAACTGATACAATTCCCCATAAGGATAAAGTTGTACACATATATATATACTGTCCCCATAAGGATAAAGTTGTACACATATATGGATGCTTCTGCAAGCTTTTCCTTAAGCTCCATAATTGAGAATTATGTTATATATACGTGTCTAAGTGGTGCTAAAATGATTAATAACCTAAAAGTAAATGTCACAATGTTATCTGGTCTTAAAATGATAGAAATAGCAGCCCTCATTTTATTTTGTATAGCTCCAGATTATTCTGTTTATAAACTGGAAACCATCATTGGCCAGTACAGTTCTGTGACTTATTGTCTTTCTGAAGCATCTGATTGAAAATAGTTTTCTCCAAGGGCTGAACAATGTACTGATGTCTTAGAAAAAAACTCCCTGTTTTACTTTGACTGTCACACTCACAGTACTCCTGACACCAAATGTGTGGGATTTTCCCCCCACATCAACCAATTTTCCAACAATAGATGTGTGTCCTACAACAATAGCTGAATTGTCCTACAATTCAGTTCTGACACTATCTACCTGGAGTTAGTATAAGAAGGCTCAGTCACCCAAGTCTCCTCCCATTTCAGATGCCAAGCCCAAGCCCCAGGTTGTCACCTGCACTTCTGAATGACCACCTCTAAATCAGGGTTCCCATGACCCCCTCCTCAAGTTTGATCATTTGCCAGAATAGCTCAAAGAACTTGTGGAAATAATTACTTACACTTACTGGTTTATTATATAATAAAGGATATTATAAAGGATATGGATGAACAGCCAGGTGAAGAGATACATAGGACAAAGTCCAGAATTGTCCTGAACATGGGAGAAGCTGTATCCATGGAATTGGGATACATCATCCTCCCGGCACTTGGATGTGTTCACCAACCTGGAAGTTCCACAAATTGCATTCTTTGGCTTCATCGTGTAGGCATGATTGGTCATTAACTCAGTCTTCAGCCATTCTCCCCTTCCTTGAGGATGGGTAGTGGGACTGAAAGTTCCAAGCTTCCAATCATGGCTTGATATTTCTGATGACCAGCCCCCACGCAAGAGCCTACCAACCATCACCTCATTAGAACAAAAGACATTCCTGTCACCCAGAAAATTCCAAGGGGTTAAGAAACTCTGTGTCAGGAGCCAGAGTCAAAGACCAAACATTAAGAGCAAAACATGCTCCTGGTGACCTTATCACATAGGAAATTACAAGGATTTTAGGAGCTCTGTGCCCGGAACTGGGGACAGAAACCTATATATAAATATGTTATATTTCACACTGGACTATTTTCTTAACTTTCTTCCAGGATTAAGCTCCCCAGTTTTTCTATATTCAATCAAAGTTTGCTGAACTCCTAATACTGCCAAGTAATATATTACCAGGGGTGTAGTGAAAATCCAGAATCCAGAACAGAATTAAGTGAAAGTGTCAGTTTTCCTGGTATCCCTCCCTCAAAGAGCTCACAATCTAGTAAATGAGGTAGAAATATAAGTTATTAAATATAAGACAAGACAGAATGAACTAGTAATTCAATATTCATTTATTGAATATTTTAAAAAGTGCCAGGTATTGAAGATAAGAAGATTAGTAAAAATGGTCCGTGCTCTCAAGATGCTCACAGATCTAGAGCATCACACATTGCAATTCAGTGTGATGAGTTCGTAAAAAGATACAAACAAAAAAACAACTAATTCTTGTGATGGAACATTTAAGAAAGATCATGAAGGAGCTGGCATCTGAGGAAGATGAGGGACCTGCCTAGGCAAAATCAAAGACAAATGAAATCATATGGAGTGTTTAAAGGCGAAAAAAGGAAACTGGTGTGAGTAGAGCATGAGACAGGGATGGGAGAGGCAAAAGTAAAAATAAGAATTTGGGAGTCTAGACACTGGAAGAGTAAATGGAATAGATAAAGTTACCACCAAGGATGAATTATCCATGGGGCTACTGCAGCTGTTATAAGAAAAGTAGTAATGACATGCATTTGAATGACATAAAAATAAGAAAACCAGCAAATAGGTTGAGTTTTTCTTCCCTGCTACACAATCAGTTCATATTCACTCCTACATTACTTCTTCTTTCCTGTCTTATGAAGAAAGAAACAGATAAAAGAAAGAAAGTAAAAGGCCAGCACATGTACAGATGAATGGTTCTGACTTCTCTTTAACAAAAATATTGATACCCTACTCTTTCTGAAGCACTATGCTAAGCACTAAGGGAATACAAATGCCCCTCATTTTATAAAAGAGGGAAAGGAGAAGAGTGCTGTGAAATAACTTGTCCAAGGCATTCAGCTATGTGAAAGCAGCCTTAGTTATATTCCAGCTACTAGGATACTACAAATAACATCATCTTGCTTCCCTAATTGCTTTGAAAGTATCTATATACTATAAATAATACTAGTCAAATTGTACATTCCATCAACTGTGATAGTGATAAATTAAGACTCTTAAAACCATTACATGTTGATATTGATCTTCACCAGTTATTCCCAATGGAAAGCCCAGTTGGAAAGCAATACAAGGAAGCCTGAGAAATGTAGTTTGCAGTGGTCAGATCAAAACAGGGAAATGCAGGGAATGGATCTGAGGTCAAACAGGCCAACATCCTGCACACTCTATAAACTTTCTCCCTTGCCATCAGTAAGGTGTCTCCATCTCCTTGCCCTTCTTTCTGCCTGTTTGTAAGTCTTCCTCCAAGGAAGGTCAAGGGCTGTGTTCTTAGCTACTCATTCATGAGGAATCGCTGGTACCTTAGGAATATAGCGCACCTAGACAGAGGTTACTGCAGGAAGAGTGCTGTAATCACCTACAGAAAAGCAAATCAGAGATGGTTTACTGGACAGTTTCATATTTCAGAATCACCTAAAAGAATGTTTAATAGCATCATCAAGCAGTTTCATGAATATTAGTTCCTAAAAACAGTGACGATCTCTAATAGATTCAGGACATTAAACGTTGTGTCCTCCTTTTATGAACTATTTCTTAAAGCCACCTTTCCAGTACAGTTAACCACTCCCTCCTGTGAAATCTAACTGTGTACACTGATGATATCGTAATCCCTAGCATCCTCTGAGCACTTTAGAGTACCAGGTATTGGGCTAAACACTTTTATGAATCATTTAATTCTCCTAAACACCTCATGAAGTATTTACCAGTAAAACACACAGTTTAAAGATAAATGAAGTGAGAGGAGGTTAAATAAATTATCAAGGTTACATGGGTTGGCAGATTAATACTCTAACCTGGGACTTAAAGACACTAGAATTCCCCCCATTTAACCATTATACTTGCTGGTAAAATGCTGTATACAAGTTATTTTTTTGCATGTCTCGCTTCTCTCATAGAACACAAGCTAAAGGGAGGAATTATTTTCTATAAGTGTGTGTTGAAGGAATAAAACCTCAATATGTTTCTATTTTTGTACAAAAGTGAGCAAGGTAAAAGAACAACACACAAAAAAATGCATTCTCACCAAACATACAAAGCCAAAATATTACAATTGCCTTCTTTAATCTCACAACAGATTTATTCTAGAACTCAATTTTTGCCTTTAATAACTCTCAAGCCACCTAATTTTGAAACATTTATTACCAAAATTCATTTACGTGACTGTGTATTCTAATCTCAGATCAATAAAACTCAAATTGCTTTTTAAAAAGAGATTCTAAGACTTATATTTTAAATATTTCAAAAGCAAGATCAAGATTACAAACTCAGAGGAGGGGGCCGGGAAGATGGCGTTAGAGTAAGATGCAGAGATCACCTTCCTCCCCACAGATACATCAGAAATACATCTCTATGTGGAAGGACTCCTACAGAACATCTACTGAACGCTGGCAGAAGACCTCAGACCTCCCAAAAGGCAAGAAACTCCCCACGTACCTGGGTAGGGCAAAATAAAAAACAGAGACAAAAGAATAGGGAAGGAACCTGCACCAGTAGGAGAGAGCCTTGAAGGAGGAAAGGTTTCCACACACTAGGAAGCCCCTTCGCAGGCGGAGACTGCGGGTGGTGGAGGGGGGAAGCTTCAGAGCCGCGGAGGAAAGCACAGCAACAGGGGTGCGGAGGGCAAAGCGGACAGGTTCCTGCACAGAGAAATGGTGCTGACCAGCACTCACCAGCCCGAGAGGCTTGTCTGCTCACCTGCCGAGGCCAGGGGTGGGGGTGGGGGGGTGCTGGGAAGTGAGACTTGGGTTTCGGCTTCTGTCGTATCGCAGGGAGAGAACTGGCGGCGTGAACACAGCCTGAAGGGGTTAGTGCACCACGGCTAGCCGGGAGGAAGTCCAGGAAAACTCAGGAGCTGCCGAAGAGACAAGAGACTTTTTCTTCCCTCTTTGTTTCCTGGTGCGCGAGGAGAGGGGATTAAGAGCTCTGCTTAAAGGAGCTCCAGAGACGGCTCAAGCCGTGGCTAACAACGCGGACCCCAGAGACGGGCATGAGATGCTAAGGCTGCTGCTGCCGCCACCAAGAAGCCTGTGTGCGAGTACAGGTCACTCTACCCACCTCCCCTCCCGGGAGCCTGTGCAGCCCGCCACTGCCAGGGTCTCGTGATCCGGGGACAACTTCTCTGGGAGAACGCATGGTGCGCCACAGGCTGGTGCAACGTCATGCCGGCCTCTGCCGCTGCAGGCTCACCCTGCACACCATACCCCACGCTCCCCCCAGCCTGAGTGAGCCAGAGCCCCTGAATCAGCTGCTCCTGTAACCCCATCCTGTCCAAGCAAAGAACAGATGCCCTCAGACGACCTACACGCAGAGGCAGGGCCAAATCCAAAGCTGAACCCTGGGAGCTGTGTGAACAAAGAGGAAAATCTCTCCCAGCAGCCTCAGGAGCAGCAGATTAAATCTACACAATCAACTTGATGTACCCTGCATCTGTGGAATGCCTGAATAGACAACGAGTCATCCCAAATTAAGGAGGTGGACTTCAAGAGCAAGATATATTATTTTTTCCCCTTTTCTCCTTTATGTGAGTGTGTATGTGTATGCTTCTGTGTGAGATTATGTCTGTATAGCTTTGCTTTCACCATTTGTCCTAGGGTTCCGTCCATCTGGGGTATTTTTTTTTTAGTTTTTTTTTTTTTTCCTTTTTAAAAAATTGTTTTTCTTAATAAATATTTATTATTTTAATAACTTTATTTTATTTTATTTTATCCTCTTTCTTTCCTTCTTTCTACTTTTTCTCCCTTTTATTCTGAGCCATGTGGATGAAAGTCTCTTGGTGCTCCAACCAGGTGTCAGTGCTGTGCCTATGACGTGGGAGAGCCAACTTCAGGACACTGGTCCACAAGAGACCTCGCAGCTCCACGCAATATCAAATGGTGAAAATCTCTCAGAGATCTCCATCTCAACGCCAAGACCCAGCTTCACTCAATGACCAGCAAGCTACAGTGCTGGACACCCTATGACAAGCAATTAGCAAGACAGGAACACAACACCATCCATTAGCAGAGAGGCTGCCTAAAATCATAATAAGGCCACAGACACCCCAAAACACACCACCAGACGTGGACCTGCCCACCAGAAAGACAAGATCCAGCCTCATCCACCAGAGCACAGACACTAGTCCCCTCCACCAGGAAGCCTACACAACCCACTGACCCAACTTTAGCCACTGGGGACAGACACCAAAAACAATGGGAACCATGAACCTGCAGCCTGCAAAATGGAGACCCCAAACACAATAAGATAAGCAAAATGAGAAGACAGAAAAACACACAACAGATGAACGAGCAAGGTAAAAACCCACCAGACCTAACAAATGAAGTGGAAATAGGTAGTCTACCTGAAAAAGAATTCAGAATAATGACAGTAAAGATGATCCAAAATTTTGGAAATAGAATAGAGAAAACACAAGAAACATTTAACAAGGACCTAGAAGTACTAAAGAGGAAACAAGCAATAATGAACAACACAGTAAATGAAAATAAAAATAACCTAGAAGGAATCAATAGCAGAATAACTGAGGCAGAAGAACGGATAAGTGACCTGGAAGATACAATAGTGGAAATAACTACCACAGAGCACAATAAAGAAAAAAGAATGAAAAGAACTGAGGATAGTCTCAGAGACTTCTGGGACAACATTAAACACACCACCATTCGAATTATAGGGGTCCCAGAAGAAGAGAAAAAGAAAGGGACTGAGAAAATATTTGAAGAGATTATAGTTGAAAAATTCCCTAATATGGGAAAGGAAATAATTAATCAAGTCCAGAAAGCACAGAGAGTCCCATACAGGATAAATCCAAGGAGAAACATGCCAAGACACATATTAATCAAACTGTCAAAAATTAAATACAAAGAAAACATATTAAAAGCAGGAAGGGTAAAATAACAAATAACACACAAGGGAATCCCCATAACATTAATAGCTGATCTTTCAGCAGAAACTCTGCAAGCCAGAAGGGACTGCCAGGACATATTTGAAGTGATGAAGGAGAAAAACCTACAACCAAGATTACTCTACCCAGCAAGGATCTCATTCAGATTTGATGAGAAATTAAAACCTTTATAGACAAGCAAAAGCTGAGAGACTTCAGCACTACCAAACGAGCTTTACTACAAATGCTAAAGGAACTTCTCTAGGCAAGAAACACAAGAGAAGGAAAAGACCTACAATAACAAACCCAAAACAATTAAGAAAATGGGAATAGGAACATACATATCAATATTACACTAAAGGTAAATGGATTAAGTGCTCCCACCAAAAGACACAGACTGGGTGAATGGATATAAAAACAAGACCCATATATAAGCTGTCTACAAGAGACCCACTTCAGACCTAGGGACACATACTGACTGAAAGTGCTGGGATGGAAAAAGATATTCCATGCATATGGAAATCAAAAGAAAGCTGGAGTAGCAATTCTCATATCATACAAAATAGACTTTAAAATAAAGACTATTACAAGAGACAAGGACACTGCATAATGATCAAGGGATCAATTCAAGAAGAACATATAACAATTGTAAATATTTATGCATGCAACATAGGAACAGCTCAATACATAAGGCAAATACCAACAGCCATAAAAGGGGAAATCAACAGTAACACATTCATAGTAAGGGACTTTAACACCCCACTTTCACCAATGGATAGATTGTCCAAAATGAAAATAAATAAGAAAACACAAGCTTTAAATGATACATTAAACAAGATGGACTTAATTGATATTTATAGGACATTCCATCCATAAACAACAGAATACACATTTATCTCAAGTGCTCATGGAACATTCTCAGGGGTAGATCACACCTTGTGTCACAAATCAAGCATTGGTAAATTTAAGAAAATCAAAATTGCATCAAGTATCTTTTCCAGCTACAATGCTATGAGACTAGATATCAATTACAGGAAAAGATCTGTAAAAAATACAAACACATGGAGGCTAAGCAATACACTACTTAATAACGAAGAGATCACTGAAGAAATCAAAGAGGAAATCAAAAAATATCTAGAAACAAATGACAATGGAGACACGACGACCCAAAACCTATGGAATGCAGCAATAGCAGTTCTAAGAGGGAAGTCTATAGCAATACAATCCTACCTTAAGAAACAGAAAACATCTCAAATAAACAACCTAACCGTTTACCTAAAGCAATTAGAGAAAGAAGAACAAAAATCCCCAAAGTTACCAGAAGGAAAGAAATCATAAAGATCAGATCAGAAATAAATGGAAAAGAAATGAAGGAAACGATAGCAAAGACCAATAAAATTAAAAGCTACTTCTTTGAGAAGATAAACAAAATTGATAAACTATTAGCCCGACTCATCAAGAAAAAAAGAGAGAAGACTCAAATCAATAGAATTAGAAATGAAATAGGAGGAGTAACAACTGACACTGCAGAAATACAAAAGATTATGAGAGATTACTGCAAGCAACTCTATGCCAATAAAATTGACAATGTGGAAGAAATGAAAAGATTCTTAGAAATGCACAACCTGCCAAGATTGAACCAAGAAGAAATAGAAAATATGAACAGACCAATCACAAGCACTGAAATTGAGACTGTGTTTAAAAATCTTCAAACAAACAAAAGTCCAGGACCAGATGGCTTCACAGGCGAATTCTATCAAACATTTAGAGAAGAGCTAACACCAATCCTTCTCAAACTCTTCCAAAATATAGCAGAGGGAGGAACACTCCCAAACTCATTCTATGAAGCCACCAAAACCAGACAAAGATTTCACAAAGAAAGAAAACTACAGGCTAATATCACTGATGAACATAGTTGTAAGGATCCTCAAACAAAATACTAGCAAACAGAATCCAACAGCACATTAAAAGGATCATACACCATGATCAAGTGGGGTTTATTCCAGGAATGAAAGGATTCTTCAATATACGCAAATCAATCATTGTGATACACAATGTTAACAAATTGAAGGAGAAAAACCATATGATCATCTCAGTAGATGCAGAAAAAGCTTTCGACAAACCTCAACACCCATTTATGATAAAAACCCTGCAGAAAGTAGGCATATAGGGAACTTTCCTCAACATGATAAAGGCCATATATGACAAACCCACCACCAACATCGTCCTCAATGGTGAAAAGATCACCATTTCCACTAAGATGAGGAAAAAGACAAGGTTGTCCACTCTCACCACTATTATTCAACATAATTTTGGAATTCTTAGCCACAGCAGTCAGACAAGAAAAATAAATAAAAGCAATCCAGATTGGAAAAGAAGTAAAGCTGTCACTCTTTGCAGATGACATGATACTATACATAGAGAATCCCAAAGATGCTACCAAAAAACTACTAGAGCTAATCAATGAATTTGGTAAAGTAGCAGGATACAATATTAATGCACAGAAATCTCTGGCATTCCTATACACTATTGATGAAAAATCTGAAAGTGAAATTAAGAAAACACTCCCTTTTACCACTGCAACAAAAGCAATAAAATATCTAGGAATATACCTACCTAAGGAGACAAAACACCTTTATGCAGAAAATTATAAGACACTGATGAAAGCAATTAAATATGATACAAATAGATGGAGAGATATACCATGTTCTTGGATTGGAAGAATCAACATTGTGAAAATGACTCTACTACTGAAAGCAATCTAAAGATTCAATGCAATCCCTATCAAACTATCACTGGCATTTTTCACAGAACTAGAACAAAAAATTTCACAATTTGTATGGAAACACAAAAGACCCCGAATAGCCAAAGCAATCTTGAGAACAAAAAATGGAGCTGGAGGAATCAGGCTCCCAGACTTCAGACTATACTACAAAACTACAGTAATCAAGACAGTATGGTACTGGCACAAATACAGAAATATAGATCAATGGAACAAGATAGAAAACCCAGAGATAAACCCACACGCATATGGTCACCTTATCTTTGGAAAAGGAGGCAAGAATATACAGTGGAGAAAAGACAGCCTCTTCAATAAGTGGTGCTGGGAAAACTGGACAGGTACATCTAAAAGTATGAGATTAGATCACTTCCTAATACCATACAAAAAAATAAGCTCAAAATGGATTAAAGACCTAAATACAAGGCCAGAAACTATCAAACCCTTAGAGGAAATCATAGGCAGAACACCCTATTACATAAATCACAGCAAGATCCTTTTTGATCCACCTTCTAGAGAAATGGAAATAAAAACAAAAATAAACAAATGGGACTTTATGAATCTTAAAAATTTCTGCACAGTGAAGGAAAACCTAAACTAGACCAAAAGACCACCCTCAGAATGGGAGAATATATTCGCAAATGAAGCAACTGACAAAGGATTAATCTCCCAAATTTACAAGAAGCTCATGCAGCTCAATAACAAAAAAACAAACAACCCAATCCAAAAATGGGTAGAATACCTAAATAGACATTTCTCCAAAGAACATATACAGATGGCCAACAAAAACATGAAAGAATGGTCAACATCATCATTAGAGAAATGCAAATCAAAGCTACAGTAAGTTATCATCTCACACCGTCAGAATGGCCAGCATCAAAAAATCTACAAACAATAAATACTGGAGAGGTTGTGTAGAAAAGGGAACACTCTTGCACTGTTGGTGAGAATGTAAATTGATACAGCCACTATGGAAAACAGTATGGAGTTTCCTTAAAAAACTACAAATAGAACTACCATATGACCCAGCAATCCCACTACTGGGCATATACCCTGAGAAAACTATAATTCAAAAAGAATCATGTACCAAAATGTTCATGCATAGAGCTGCAAAATGCAGCTCTATTTACAGTAGCTAGGAGATGGAAGCAACCTAAGTGTCCATCATCGGATGAATGGATAAAGAAGATGTGGCACATATATACAGTGGAATATTACTCAGCCATAAAAAGAAATGAAATTGAGTTATTTGTAGTGAGGTGGATAGACCTAGAGTCTGTCATACAGAGTAAAGTAAGTCAGAAAAAGAAAAACAAATACTGTATGCTAACACATATATATGGAATCTAAGAAAAAAAGAAAGGTCATGAAGAACCTAGGGGCAAGACAGAATAAAGACACAGACCTACTAGAGCATGGACTTGAGGATACGAGGAGGTGGAAGGGTAAGCTGTGACAAAGGAAGAGAGTGGCATGGACATATATACACTACCAAACGTAAAATAGATAGCTAGTGGGAAGCAGCCGCATAGCACAGGGAGATCAGCTCGGTGCTTTGTGACCACCTAGAGGGGTGGGATAGGGAGGGGGGGAGGGAGGGAGATGCAAGAGGGAAGAGATATGGGAACATATGTATATGTATAGCTGATTCACTTTGTTATAAAGCAGAAACTAACACACCATTGTAAAGCAATTATACTCCAATAAAGATGTTAAAAAAAAAAGAAAATACTTAAAGAGATACATGGTATACACCTATATTCCTGGGGGTAACAAAGTCATGGATAAATTATTTTATGTAAAAATTCTTTATGGTGAAATGAATGATTATTAAAACCTTTAAGACCTTCAAAACAAAAATTCACAGAAATAAAAAAGACAAAATCTTACCACTCAAAGATAACTATTATTAATATTTTAATGTATTCTACAGGTCTTTCCTCTGTATTTCTTATTTGTTTACATAGTTGTGTATAGTATGTATAATTTGGAATTCAGTTTTTCTACTTTACATTGATAATAAAATATTAATTTTATTTCCTATCTTCACATTTTTTATCATTATACTACAGATTAAGTGTATTTAACCCTTCCCATAATGTTAAAATTTTAGGCTGAATTAAATTTTCAATAATAAAGAATTCTGTAAATTAAAAAAATAAATAAGAAAATAAAAAATTTTAAAAAGATTACAAATTGAGTCCAAAATATATAAAAATGTTAAGGAATATCAAAGGGTTTTCCCAAAACAAGCCGATTTATGCTTGGAAGTTAGGAAAATAAGAAAGATAAGCATTCTTAATAAAGTCAAACAGCAAGCATAAGAGACCATGTGCATTTAAATAGGCGTTGTTTTTCCTAATTATCCTTTGTAATTCTCCACAATTAATTCAGCTATGTGAACATTGTTAAATAATTTTTGAACTTCTTCCAAGAAATAACTTCAGAATCATACCCCCAAAAGTTATTCTCACTAATATCCACCTCACTATCCATCTGCATTCTTAGCCTTGTAGGGTCAGTGACTATATCTGGTTCACTGTTGTATTCCCAGCAGCCCACAGAGCAGGTGTGGGTCACAGTCAATGTTTATAGTATGCAAAATTAAAGAATGAATGCATCCACACCTGAGAAAGATTGAGATGTGCTTCATTCATTATCAAAAGAGAGTATAATTTGATGAAAAAACACTCAGTCATCCACTGACCCTTATCCTTTCATATCAACTATCCCCTGAGGTCAATACCTTTCTTAATACTTCCATAGCAGTTTGAAAAATAATTTCTTCCTTGTTGTACTACAATGGCCATCCCATTAAGAAAAGTGATTGTAGGGAACTTAAAAAAAAATTAAAGAGCTAGAGATAATCCTAGATCTACTAATTAGCACTTTATATGCCAGTTATAAGTAGTGATAACAATCTGAAAGAAAAGATTTGGAAAGAGTACTTTGGAACTGTTCACATATCACCTATTGTCCTGGCATGGTTATTTACTGTGTCCCTTTCAAAACTCTAAAAAGTACCTAAGTTTAGGTGACTATATGACTGCTCTAATTTTAATTCATTAATAATTCAGAATACCCCAAATCTCCTTAATTGGTTCTGTTTTCATTCTATTTTTCTAAACCGTTTTCTTTATTTTCCAGAATGCCTTTCTCTCCCACTCTGTATTTATTTTGTCATTACCAAAGTTAATGAGCAATGAAATAAATAGTATTTATTATTAAAACAAATTGCCAAAACTTACACTTTTAGTAAATAAGGTTGAACTCTGCCTAAATCAAGATCATAAAGCTGGGACAAAGTGAGAGAGTGGCATGGACATATATATACACTACCAAAGATAATAGAATTTTTATGAGTTCTGGAACAAATGAAAACTCTCATTAGAAAATACAGCATCAATTTATGGCCAAAAGAATGGATAGCTCATGATTTATAAAGATTTCTAGCTTCTTTTAAGCAAAGTGTTGTTTTTTTTTTTCAGTGCTACAAGTTTAAGGCCAATTTTACTACAAAATTAAGGAATTTGCAGCACAGTTGACTCATTCTTTTCAACTATCTTAGCCATCCATGCAAATCACTCCAAAGTCAATGAGGCCATGAAATCAGTATTGATCGTAGAGAAAATTGAAATTAATAAATCAAAATCATAAGAAGATTATATGCATGACCTTGCTTCAGTGGAGAAATAAATACATATTTTTAATGTGTCTTCACAAAAGATGTTTCATAGGTCTTTGGTAAAAATGAAATTTTTCTGAACGTGTTCAGTGGCAGATAATTCAGGCCATTCCATGCATTCTCATTTGCTCATTCATTCTTGCATAAACTGTAATTTTCTAAGGCCCTAATAAGTGCCAAGCATTGTGTCACACACTGAAGATAGCAAAGACACCATCTAGGAACCGAGTGGAGGAGACAGATACGTAAAGATCATACAATATGGTAAAGAGAACCATGCTACAAATGTGATGCAATCACAGGAAAGAAGTGATTAGCTGTACAATGGGTGAGATGAGACCTCACAAAGAAAAAATAAAAGTTTCCCTAGCACTGAGGGTTTTCCCTGATCTGCGCAACTTTCTTCTCTAACTTCATTTATATCTTCATCTAACTTTTCCCCTCCCTGTAATACTGCAACATTGACAGTTTCCCATATATACTGTGCTATATGGTATATCTATACACTGCCTTTGCACATGGAAATTCTTCTAACTACTGTGTCCTCACCCCAAAACGTGCTTGATGTACTCCCATATCTCCTTTAAGATTCAGTTTATGTCTTTCCTGACCACCAATCCTGAGAAATTCCTCCTTTGAAGTTTTTGCACTTTTTTTCTGTGTGCAGGTTTTTTTACATTCACCTGTGACCCCCTGGTGTTTTGCACAGTGCATTCAATAAGTATTTATTGAATGAATAAATGAAAATTTGAGCTAGATCATAATGAGCACCATAAAATAATTAAAAGTTAAAATTCTACATGTATATAATACTGACCATATGGCCCAGCAATTCCACTTCTAGTTATTTACTCAAAAGAAATAAAAACATATGTCTACATAAAGATATGTATATGAATAGCACTTTATCCATAATAGAAAAAACTGGGCATAACCCAAATGTCTGTAAAGAAATACTACTCAGCAATAAGAAGGAATTAACTATTGATTCTTGTAGCATCGTGGATGAACATCAAAATTGTTTACCTGAGCAAAAGAAGCCAGACAAAAAAAGAATACATACTGTATGATTCAATTTATATGAAACTTTAGAAAAGACAAGTCTAATCTACAGTGATAGAAATCATATCAGTGGTTGCCTAGAGATGGGGGTAAATAGTAGTATTGACTGAGAAGGGACACAAGGACACTTTTTGAGGTGAATAAAATATTCTATATCTTGATTGTGGTGGTGGCTAAATGGCTATTTACACTTTTCAAACAGTATCAAACTCTACACATAAAATGTATACATTTTATTATATATAAATTATACCTCCATAAAGTTCATCTCTAAAACTTTAAGATAATTTGCATCTACAGAGTCATATCATATTTGGGGAACCAGAAGCTTTCAGAATTTGAGTAGCCTCCTTAATAAAAAATAAGAAATTAGGTTAACAGCTACCATTTACTTAGAATGAGAAATGAAACCACACAAATTTCAGATATTTTAAAAAACCTGACAAACTACAAACATTACAAAACAAGAAAAATGGATAATATTTTTATTAATTAACTGATTCACTTCTGGGTACGTTTTTTCCTACATTTTTGGCTACATACTCATTAATTCTTCATAGAAAAATGATTTTTTTAATATTTACCATAGAAAGAATGATAAGCTCATCAAGTCTTCCCTCTAGCCTGCTTGACTATAATTTGGTTTTATTTTTATGTTATTTTATTTTTTAAAGGAAATTGATTTTTATGTTTTATTTTATTTTTTCTACATCTTTATTGGGGTATAATTGGTTTACAATGGTGTTTTACTTTCTGCTTTATAACAGAGTGAATCAGTTATACATATATATATGTTCCCATATCTCTTCCCTCTTGTGTTTCCTTCCCTCCCACCCTCCATATCCCACCCCTCTAGGTGGTCACAAAGCACCGAGCTGATCTCCCTGTGCTATGTGGCTGCTTCCCACTAGCTACCTACTTTACGTTTGGTATGTGTATACATGTCCATGCCACTCTCTTCCTTTGTCCCAGCTTACCCTTCCCCCTCCCCATATCCTCAAGTCCATGTTCTAGTAGGTCTGTCTTTATTCCTGTCTTGTCCTTGGTTCTTCATGACCTTTTCCTTTTTTCTTAGATTCCATATATATGTGTTAGCATATGGTATTTGTTTTTCTCTTTCTGACTTACTTCACTCTGTATGACAGACTCTAGGTCCATCCACCTCACTACAAATAACTCAATTTAATTACTTTTTATGGCTGAATAATATTCCACTATATATGTGTCACATCCTCTTTAACCAGTCCTCTGTTTATGGACACTTAGGTTGTTTCCATGTCCTGGCTATTGTAAACAGAGTTGCAATGAACATTTTGGTACATGATTCTTTTGGAATTATGGTTTTCTCAGGGTATATGCCCAGAAGTGGGATAGCTGGGTCGTATAGTAGTTCTATTTTTAGTTTTTTAAGAAACATCCATACTGTTCTCCATAGTGGCTGTATCAATTTATGTTCCCATCAACAGTGCAAGAGGGTTGCCTTTTCTCCACACCCTCTCCAGCATTTATTGTTTGGAGATTTTTTGATGATGGCCATTCTGACCGGCATGAGATGATATCTCATTGTAGTTTTGATTTGCATTTCTCTAATGATTAATGATGTTGAGCATTCTTTCATGTGTTTGTTGGCCATCTGTATATCTTCTTTGGAGAAATGTCTATTTAGGTCTTCTGTCCATTTTTGGATTGGGTTGTTTGTTTTTTTGATATTGAGCTGCATGAGCTGCTTGTAAATTTTGGAGTTGAATCCATTGTCAGTTGCTTAATTTGAAAATATTTTCTCCCATTCTGAGGGTTGTCTTTTCGTCCCGTTTATGGTTTCCTTTGCTGTGCAAAAGCTTTTAAGTTTTATTAGATCCCATTTGTTTATTTTTGTTTTTATTTCCATTTCTCTAGGAGGTGGGTCAAAAAGAATCTTACTGTTATTTATGGTATAGAGTGTTCTGCCTCTGTTTTCTTCTGCGAGTTTTAGAGTGTTTGGCTTTATATTTATGTCTTTAATCCATTTTGAGTTTATTTTTGTGTGTGGCGTTAGGGAGTGTTCTAATATTCTTTTACATGGAGCTCTCCAGTTTTCCCAGCACCAATTACTGAAGAGACTGTCTTTTCTCCACTGTATAGTCTTGCCTCCTTTATCAAAGATAAGGTGACCATATGTTCATGGGTTTATCTCTGGGATTTCTATCCTGTTCCATTGGTCTATATTTCTGTTTTTGTGCCAGTACCATACTGTCTTGATTACTGTAGCTTTGTAGTATGGTCTAAAGTCAGGGGGCCTGATCCTCAAGCTCCGTTTTTCTTTCTAAAGATTGGCTATTCAGGGTCTTTTGTGTTTCTGTAGAAATTGTGAAATTTTTTGTTCTAGTTCTGTGAAAAATACCAGTGGTAGTTTGATAGGGATTGGATTGAATCTGTAGATTGCTTTGGGTAGTAGAGTCATTTTCACAATGTTGATTCTTCCAATCCAAGAACATGGTATATCTCTCCGTCTATTTGGAGAGATACCAAATAGATGGTATCTTCTTTCATCAGTGTCTATAACTTCTTTCATCAGTGTCTATAATTTTCTGTATACAGGTGTTTTGTCTCCTTTGGTAGGTTTATTCTTAGGTATTTTATTCTTTTTGTTGCAATGGTAAATGGGAGTGTTTTCTTAATTTCACTTTTGGATTTTTCATCATTAGTATATAGGAATGCTAGAGATTTCTGTGCATTAATTTTGTATCCTGCTACTTTACCAAATTCATTGATTAGCTCTAGTAATTTTCTGGTAGCATCTTTAGGATTCTCTATGTATAGTACATGTCATATACAAACAGTGACAGCTTTACTTCTTTTCCGATTTGGATTCCTTTTATTTATTTTTCTTCTATGATTGCTGTGGCGAAAATTTCCAAAACTATGTTGAATACTAGTGGAGAGAGTGGGCAACCTTGTCTTGTTCCTGGTATTAGTGGAAATGCTTTCAGTTTTTCACCACTGAGGATGATGTTGGCTGTGGGTTTATCATATATGGCCTTTATTATATTGAGGAAAGTTCCCTCTATGTCTACTTTCTGCAGGGTTTTTATCATAAATGGGTGTTGAATTTTGTCAAAAGCTTTTTCTGCATCTAATGAGATGATCATATAGTTTTTCTCCTTCTATTTGATAATATGGTGTATCACATTGATTGATTTGCATATCTTGAAGAATCCTTGTATTCCTGGGTTAAACCCCACTTGATCATGGTGTATGATCTTTTTAATGTGCTGGTTGCTAGTATTTTGTTGAGGATATTTGCATCTATGTTCGTCAGTGATATTGGCCTGTAGTTTTCTTTCTTTGTGACATCTTTGTCTGGTTTTGGTATCAGGGTGATGGTGGCCTTGTAGAATGAGTTTGGGAGTGATCCTCCCTCTGCTCTATTTTGGAAGTGTTTGAGAAGGATTGGTGTTAGCTCTTCTCTAAATGTTTGATAGAATTCGCCTGTGAAGCCATCTGGTCCTGGGCTTGTTTGTTGGAAGATTTTTAATCACAGTTTCAATTTCAGTGCTTGTGATTGGTCTGTTCATATTTTCTATTTCTTCCTGGTTCAGTCTTGGAAGGTGGAGCATTTCTAAGAATTTCTCCATTTCTTCCAGGTTGTCCATTTTATTGGTATAGATTTGCTTGTACTAATCTCTCATGATTCTTTGTATTTCTGCAGAGTCAGTTGTTACTTCTCCTTTTTCATTTCTAATTCTATTGATTTGCGTCTTCTCCTTTTATTTCTTGATTAGTCTGACTAATGGTTTATCAATTTTGCTTATCTTCTCAAATAACCAGCTTTTAGTTTTATTGATCTTTACTATCATTTCCTTCATTTCTTTTTCATTTTTTTCTGATCTGACCTTTATGATTTCTTTCCTTCTACTAACTTTAGGTTTTTTTTTGGTTCTTTTTTCTCTAACTGGTTTTGGTGCCTGGTTAGGTTGTTTATTTGAGATATTACCTGTTTCTTGAGGTAGGATTGTATTGCTATAAATTTCCCTCTTAGAAATGTTTTTGCTTCATCCCAGAGGTTTTCGGTCATTGTGTCTCCATTGTCATTTGTTTCTAGATATTTTTTGATTTCCTCTTTGATTTCTTCAGTGATCACTTCGTTATTAAGTAGTGTATTGTTTAGCCTCCATGTGTTTCTATTTTTTACAGATCTTTTCATGTATTGATATCTAGTCTCATAGTGTTGTGGTCGGAAAAGACACTTGATACAATTTCAATTTTCTTAAATTTACCAAGGCTTGATTTGTGACCCAAGATATGATCTATCCTGGAGAATGTTCCATGAGCACTTGAGAAAAATGTGTATTCTGTTGTTTTTAGATGGAGTGTCCTATAAATATCAATTAAGCCCATCTTGTTTAATGTATCATTTAAAGCTTGTGTTTCCTTATTTATTTTCATTTTGGATGATCTGTCCACTGGTGAAAGTGGGGTGTTAAAGTCCCCTAGTATGAATGTGTTACTTTTGATTTCCCCTTTTATGGCTGTCAGCATTTGCCTTATGTATTGAGGTGCTCCTATGTTGGGTGCATAAATATTTACAATTTCTGTTTCTTCTTCTTGAATTGATCCCTTGATCATTATGCAGTGTCCTTCTTTGTCTCTTGTAATAGTCTTTATTTTAAAGTCTATTTTGTCTGATATAAGAACTGCTACTGCAGATTTCTTTTGATTTCCATTTGCATGGTTATATCTTTTTCCAACCACTCACTTTCAGTCAGTATGTGTCCCTAGGTCTGAAGTGGGTCTCTTGTAGACAGCATATATATGGGTCTTGTTTTTGTATACGTTTAGCCAGTGTGCGTCTTTTGGTGGGAGCATTTAATCCATTTACATTTAAGGTAATTATTGATATGTATGTTCCTTTTCCCACTTTCTTAATTGTTTTGGGTTTGTTATTGTAGGTCTTTTCCTTCTCTTGTGTTTCTTGCCTAGAGAAGTTCCTTTAGCATTTGTTGTAAAGCTCATTTGGTGGTGCTGAATTCTTTTCATTTTTGCTTGTCTGTAAAGGTTTTAATTTCTCATCAAATCTGAATGAGATCCTTGCTGGGTAGAGTAATCTTAGTTGTAGGTTTTTCTCCTTCATCACTTTAAATATGTCCTGCAAGTCCCTTCTGGCTTGCAGAGTTTCTGCTGAAAGATCAGCTGTTAACCTAATGGGGATTCTTTTGTGTGTTACTTGTTGTTTATCCTTTGCTACTTTAAAATTTTTTTCTTTGTATTTAATTTTTGATAATTTGATTAATATGTGTCTTGGAGTGTTTCTCCTTGGATTTATCCTGTATAGGACTCTCTGTGTTTCCTGGACTTGATTAAGTATTTCCTTCCCCATATTAGGGAAGTTTTCAAGTATAATCTCTTCAAATATTTTCTCAGTCCCTTTCTTTTTCTCTTCTGCTTCTGGTACCCCTATAATTCGAATGTTGGTGCATTTAATGTTGTCCCAGAGGTCTCTGAGACTGTCCTCAATTCTTTTCATTCTTTTTTCTTTATTCTGCTCTGCAGTAACTATTTCCACTATTTTATCTTCTAGGTCACTTATCCATTCTTCTGCCTCAGGTATTCTGCTATTGATCCCTTCTAGAGAACTTTTAATTTCATTTATTATGTTGTTCATCAGTGTGTGTTTGTTCTGTAGTTCTTCTAGGTCCTTGTTAATCATTTCTTGTACTTTCTCTATTCTCTTTCCAAGATTTTGGATCATCTTTACTATCATTATTCTGAATTCTTTTTCAGGTAGATGACCTATTTCCTCTTCATTTGTTAGGTCTGGTGGGTTTTTGCATTGCTCCTTCATCTGCTGTGTGTTTTTCTGTCTTCTCATTTTGCTTATCTTACTGTGTTTGGGGTCTCCTTTTGGCAAGCTGCAGGTTCGTAATTCCCGTTGTTTTTGGTGTCTTTCCCCAGTGGCTAAGGTTGGTTCAGTGTGTTTTGTAGGCTTCCTTGTGGAGGGGACTAGTGCACGTGTTCTGGTGGATGAAGCTGGATCTTGTCTTTCTGGTGTGCAAGTCCACATCTGGTAGTGTGTTTCGGGGTGTCTGTGGCCTTATTATGATTTTAGGCAGCCTCTCTGCTAATGGATGGGTTTGTGTTCCTGTCTTACTAATTGTTTGGCATAGGGTGTCCAGCACTGTAGCTTGCTGGTCGTTGAGTGAAGCTGGGTGTTGGCATTGAGATGGAGATCTCTGTGAGAGTTTTCCCATTTGATATTACACAGAGCTGGGAGGTCTCTTGTGGACCAGTGTCCTTAATTTGGGTCTCCCACATCAGAGGCACAGCCCTGACACCTGGCTGGAGCACCAAGAGCCTTTCATCTACACGGCACAGAGTAAAAGAGAGAAAAAATAGAAAGAAAGAAACAAGATAAAATAGTAAAATAAAATAAAATGAAGTTTTAAAATAAAAATAATTATTAAGAAAAAAAATTTTAAAAAGTAATTTAAATAAACCAAACAAATATGGACCAACAGAACCCTAGGACAAATGGTAAAAGCAAATCTATAAAGACAACATCACACATAGAAGCATACACATACCCATTCACAAAAAGATAAAAACGGAAATATATATATATATATATATATATATATATATATATATATATATATATATATATATCTTTGCTCCCCAAGTCCACCTCCTGATGTTAGGATGATTCCTTGTCTATTCAGGTATTCCACAGATACAGGGTACATGAAGTTGACTGTGGAGATTTAATCCTCTGCTCCTGAGGCTGCTGGGAAAATTTTCCCTTTCTCTTCTTTGTTCGCACAGCTCGTGGGGTTCAGCTTTGGATTTGGCCCCACCTCTGCATGTAAGTCTCCTGAGGGTGTCCGTTCTTTGGTCAGACTGGACGGGGTTAAAGCAGTGGCTGATTCAGGGGCTCTGGCTCACTCAGGCCATGGGGGAAGGAGGGGTAGTAATGCAGGGTGAGTCTGCGGTGGCAGAGGCCAGCATGACATTCCAACAGCCTGAGGCATGCCATGTGTTCTCCCAGGAAAGTTGTCCCTGGATCACGGGACCCTGGTAGTGGCGGGCTGCATAGGCTCCCAGGAGGGGAGGTGTGGATAGTGACCTGTGCTTGCCAACAGGCTTCTTGGTGGCTGCAGCAGCAGCCTTAGCGTCCCATGTCTGTCTCTGGGGTCCACGCTGATAGCCACGGCTCGCACCCGTCTCTGGACCTCCTTTAAGCAGTGCTCTTAATACCCTCTCCTTGTGCACCAGGAAACAAAGAGGCAAAAAAAAGTCTCTTGCCTCTTAGGCAGCTCCAGACTTTTTCCTGGACTCTCTCCCCGCTAGCCGTGGTGCACTAGCCCCCTTCAGGCTGTGTTCACAGCCAACCCCAGTCCTCTCCCTGGAATCCGACCTCTGAAGCCAAAGCCTCAGCTCCCACTCCCGCCTGCCCCGGCGGGTGAGCAGACAAGCCTCTCCGGCTGGTGAGTGCTGGTCGGCACCGTTCCTTTGTGTGGGAATCTCTCCGCTCTGCCCTCCGCACCCCTGGTGCTGTGCTCTCCTCCATGGCTCCGAAGCTTCCCCCCTCCGCCACTTGCAGTCTCCACCCGTGAAGTGGCTTCCTATGTGTGGAAACCTTTCCTCCTTCACAGCTCGCTCCCACTGGTGCAGGTCCCGTCCCTAACCTTTTGTCTCTATTTCTTCTTTTCTTTTGCCCTACCCAGGTGCAGGGGGAGTTTCTTGCCTTTTGGGAGGTCTGAGGTCTTCTGCCAGTGTTCAGTAGGTGTTCTGTAGGAGATGTTCCACATGTAGATGTATTTCTGATGTATTTGTGGAGACGAAGGTGATCTCCACATCTTATTCTTCCGCCATCTTGAAGCTCCCTGGTTTTATGTTGATGGCTTATGAAAGTTTCTTTCAGCATCATTGCTCATTATTGTTCATGTCATGTGACCTTTTAAGAAGTTCTCAAATTTGGAGAATATCTCTACCATGCTTCTTTCATATATGAGCTGTTACAGATGTGCTCACTCTTTGTAGTAATGTTACCTGTTTTGTGCCTTTATGAATTCTGATAAATTCTATTTTATGAAATTCTCATTTAAAAATTTTAAAGTATGGTACATTTATAATTTAATACAGGTTTTCCCCACTCTCCAAAAGTAGAGTATTCCTATGAAACCTACCATAAGCCAAAATAATGTAAACAAAGTTCGTAGAAGCAAAAATCTGCTTCTGATTTCTTTCAGTTAGCGAAAACAGGTACTAACATAAGTCTTTCATGAAAGAGAAGGGCCGTAAAGTGAACTTTCAGAAAGCAGTGGATACATGTATTCCATTATCAAGTATATTACTAAAAAGAGGGAATCATTTTGACCAGACATCAATGAGAATTGAATCCTCTACTTAAGATTTTACAATTCTGGTGTTTGGGAAAATTCTCCCCAAGTTAGCTTCTAGTTTCTACTTTTCAAATGTTGTGTCTTCTCTGCTACCCACACACTTCTGATATCAAGTACTGTAGGGGACTTTCACATCACCATGAGATCTCTAGCACTAGATTTTCCTGATCTAATGCTGGGTTAGTTGGCAGACGGGGCAATAGTAGACTGAAAGCCATTCCTGCAGTGACATCTAGCAATATGTGACTGCAAACCATATAAACATCCCATCAAACCCAAACCAAATGTGTCTGCAATTCCATTTCCTCTTAGATTCCAAGAATGCCCACAGCCACTCCAGTGCACTGACATGTCAGTAATGTAGGGGAAAATCAGAGGAGAAAGAGACAGTAACTAGATTTTAACTGATCGCTCTTAGAAAGTACAACTTTTGCAAATTTTCAAAAAAACATACGACCATATGAGTACATTGCTAAATCTCATTCATTAGGTGCACAGTAAATACACTCCTGATATTGTTTTTTCATTCCTAATAATTCTTATTCATTGATTCAACAAATATTTGTTTTATGGAAACTATTAGCTCATAAAACTTTTCCCTTTAATTCTGACATTTTGGAAAAACATAGCTAGAAAATTTACATGTACACTTTATTTTTCTAGCAAAGAGAAATTTGCAAGAATTCTTTCTGGACCTACTCATGAACTTGGTAACACTTAGTGAAATTCAGCATGAAGCTATATAATTCTAAATTGACGATATAGGTCAAAATCTTTCATATAGGGGACTGAAGAGGACTGAAAAATTAGTTTCTTGGTTGGTTTCAATCATGAGAGTTACAATATATCTGCCAAATATCTGAATATTTCACATGCATCTTGTGTCAGACACATAACAGCTTCATGGAAACATTGAAAAACAAAGTACTTGCTGTGTAGCTAGGGAAATATATTTCATGAGATTTGAAATCTAGAGACAATGTTTTTCAAACAACTTAAAGAAGGGAATGACCAGCTTTCTGAGAAGATTTTTCCAGTAAACACTTCTCAAGAGGTTAGACAATCTGTATATATAATATAGAGATGTATAGACATTTACAAACACTCTTTTTTCATTGTTTCTGGGGAAATGATCTTTCTCTGAGATTGTAAAATGGCTATAGTAAGTTGATATGCTGATTGATCAGTCTAAGGAGACTAGAATGGTGAATTGGAGCAATATTTGCAATAAGTCTTATGTTTTTCTCAACATCTTGGGATTACTCAGAGAGCACAACTCTGCCTGCTACATAGTTTGGTGGCTTCACATTTTATTGCATTGAAGCTAAAGTTTTGTTTAAATTATTATTTTTTTTTAATTTTAGAAAGCAAATTTTATTAAATATTCTACCTCAAAAAATGTAGGTTAGCCTTCAAAGACACAAAGTGTTTATGTCAATGATATTGCAACATGTAGATGGTTCATATCTCATGAATTTTAAAGATTAGGCAAATATAAAACAGGGAAATTGGCAAACTATTTCCTGCCCCAAAAGAAATACCATCTTTGGTGCCTCTCGGTTTCCTTCCCCAGCCACCCAAGTGATTGACTAGGACCACCAGTTGTGGATTCTCTCTGCAACAGCACCATTCAATTTCTGCTATCTACATGTTCAAATCTGCCTCACAGGGGGAAAAGAGCCTTTTTTTTAATTAGATACTCACAACCTGACAAGTAATGTGGCATGCAATAATTTGCAGTCCTATTTTAGATAAGTAGACTGCCTAGAGAAACATCACAGAAGCCCATAATAAGCATGATCTACAGCTCACTCATTGGACAGCTGGACTTCTGCTCTCCCCTAAACTCCAAAACCAGCTCTGTGTCTGTGTCATCCCCAGTCCCCATTCCCATTCCCCTACCCTTAAGCACTTAACCTCCCTGGTAAATGGATGCTAGTTTTATCCATGGACCAAGATTATGAACTTGGACTCTTTCTTCCCTTAAGACTAAGTCGTTCCCAGAGGGATTCTTCAGCCCCTGTTGCTAGGAGAACATCCCACCTGCCTTACAGACATGTCAGGACACACCTGAATCCTGAGTGGAGCATAGTTTAGCTTCAAGGGATGAACCATACTACATTACGATTTGAAGTTGAGATAGAAAAAAGCTTTCCAACAAACAACTCATATAAACAAATTAATGAAAAAGAGATTAAGTGTGTGTATGTTTAAAATAAACTGAGTTTATGTATGAAGAACTTAAAAGCCTTATTTTCTAAACACTGGCAGGAATAATTCATTTTTTTTGGAAAGTACCTGTTGCTATAATGTACGTTTGCTCTTTTAGAGCCTCAGTTACCTGTTACCTCTTTCAGGAAACTGAATGGTACCCCAGAGCTCCCAAAGAAATAACTTACCTTCCAATGAGTGGTTAACTCATCTTAACGCAATGCTAAATCGGATCATTTACAAAAAGAATAAAACCCACAAAAGCTGCTATTGTTTCATTGTATGTCACAAAACAATGTTGTTGAATAATACAATTCTATTAAGCACAAAAGAATTCAAAAATTGGTTATATTTCCCTTTACAGCAGAAAAAAAAATAACATATAATAAGGATATGGAAATTAAATTTTCTGTATGAGAATTTTAGGACTTCTGCTCAATACTGCTATTTGCACACAGGAATGAAGATTTCTATGAACTCTAATAATTTATCTTTATTTCCATTTTTAAATTGGATTTTGTGGCTATTGCCATCTCAGGATGAAGACAATTTCTAGATCTCAGCGTTCAAAAAATGAATGGAAACAAGATAGAATTATGTAAAAGCATGCCATTTTTTCTTCTTCCTTTTTTGATAGAGGTTATTGAAACTGATTAAAAGTTAATCAACTATACCATAACATCAAGAATTTTCCAAAAGTTTGTCAAATCAAAGAGAAGTAAAAGGAAATATAAAATTAATGAACCACAAGGAAAGCAGTAAACTTACATGTATAGAACACATACCATGTACAAGACACTACAAATACATCTCTCATTAAATTTTTGACACAATATTTTTTAAAGTGACATTATCCTGAATTAACAAAGGATAAAATTAAGATTTTTAAAAAAAAATTTATGTAAACTTCTCATGCTATATGATTAATAAATAGCAGAGCAAGAGTTTGGTAGTTTTGCTTAATTCAAGATACAGGCTTTAGAGAGGAAGGGGGTGGGATGAATTGGGAGATTGGGATTGACATATATACACTACTAAGTATAAAATAGATAACTAATGAGAACTTACTGTATAGCACAGGGGACTCTGCTCAATGCTCGGTGGTGACCTAAATGGGAAGGTAATCCAAAAAAAGAGGAGACATATATATTTGTATAGCTGACTCACTTTGCTGTACAGCAGAAACTAACACAACATTGTAAAGCAACTATACTCCAATAAATTTTTTTTAAAAAAAAATCTCTACTTTAGAGGCAGTCTAAGAAACATAGAATTATTCTCATAACCCAATTGTCAATGTGATTACTGACTGTTATTTTATTTCCTACAGCAATGCCATTTGAATAAAAGTAGCACTGAAATGAAATAAAAAATAAATTCAAAATTAAATTAGTAAAAAATTTTAGAAAGATACAGGCTTTTTCTACCACACTATGCTGCCTTCAAGAAAATTAACTCCTGGGAGGTAATCAAAACGTTTTCTAGGTTAACTGTTGTTATGTTTTGATTTATTTTACAGGTTACAAACCCCAATAGTGGGCAAAAGACTTTTTAGATCCCATGATGCCAAGGTTAATAGATAGTTGCTTCTTTACTGGTTTCAGTTGTGTTAATGTGTTGACTTCAGCAGGTTCACTAAATATCTTCAAGTTCCCATGTTAGCATTTGCCAAGTAATGTGTTCAATTCAAAAGTCCCAATGAGGGTCCTCTGCTACAATGTTCCCATTGATCCTTTTATCTAAAAATAAAATAATGAGATCTCATGGCATTGATATGCATTAGTAAGGCAAAGAAAGTAGAATTTGCTTTTTGATTTTCAAAAGACTGACTAACGAACCCAATATGAGTCTTCTGAGTCTATTTCACTCATCTATCCATTCTTGCATTCATTCAACAAAATTTATTGGGCACCTCCTGCATGCTTGTACTATTTTTGCTATATATATAAGTAAATGAGACAAAGTTTCTCTCTTCTTAGAACTTGTATTGTAGGAGATCATAGGGTAGAGAAGAATAAAGTGGGGGTATTTATTCACCAGCTCCCTCCTGATAAGGTAAGTATGTTGGCTATGTCCCTCCATCTAAGTCTATCGCTTCTTCAGGTGACCCTCTCTACACAACTAGTTTTCTCCTGATACTAGGTCTTAGAGGTGATAACTTGTCCTAACTGATGCTACTGCAGCATCCTTTGTGGGTTATTTTAACCCTGCCCACACCTTTATTAAACTCCTCTCATGACCCTGTTTGGGTGTGCCATATATTCCTCACTATCTTAGAGCCCTTGATTCTTGTCTGCTTTTTCTACTGTCTAAATCTTTTCTACTGTCTGCTGACATGTCTAAGAATTTATGTGAGGAAGAGACATGTAGGCTAATTATAAATATGACATCTTCAGAAGAAAAGCTAAAGTGCATGAAGGTGAGGGGAAAAGGAGAGTGGTCAATCAAGTGATAAAATGAAAAAAGTCAAAGAAATAAGGGAGTTATGGCAACAATATGAAACAGGCTATCCTAGTTTACTGGCCCCTTCTCAGGAACCTTCCCTGAAATAGACATATAGTCACTCGGTAGTCAATCAATCTGTGTGTGTGTGTGTGTGTGTGTGTGTGTGTGTGTGTGTGTGTATGTGTGTGGGTGTGTGGTGTGTCCCTCCTTCCCCTTATGGTTAGCACAGTCTTCTCTGAAAAGCTCTGATGTTTTCTTTTCAGCCATCACAAAGCTGCCTAAGCCTATGAAGGATGTGTCTGCTCTACCAAGCCATTCCATTATCTTAGGTCACACACCTGTCAAAGTGGAGGGAATATCTGTACAGAAGAATGTCCATGAATAAATATACAGAGAATAACAGAATTAGAAAAATCATCATTTTCCAGATCAAATGTCATATATGATTTAAGCAAGGGGTATCAATGGATACAAAAACATTGATAAAAAATGTTGTTAAGGAACAAGATATTCACAAATTCTAATGTATTACACTATGAATTATTTTAAATTTGCAAAGAGAAAAATATACCTTTAAAATTGCGACTTCTAGGAGCCACCATCTTCCTGGGTGATCAAACTTATCATCACTTATCAAGAACAATCTGATATTATATGCTTTAGAATGGAGTGTGTTATGAAATATAGATTATCACCTATCAAGCACTCTTACCAAAATATTTAACTTATACAATGTCAAAACTCTGGACCTAACTCCAGTTTCCAAGAGAGACAGAGAATAGAGGAACAAGTTGATCAACAATGTGAGGAAAACAATCAGATGAAAGGCACAAGAAAATGACAAGACAGCTGTTCAGAGTTCTTTAAAAAGTCAATGTCAAAAGACCCAAAATAGTGAAAGCAGTTTTGAGAAAAAAGAACAAAGCTGGAGGCATCACACTTCCTGACTTCAAACTATATTACAAAGTGATAGTCATCAAAAGAGTATGGTATTGACATAAAAACAGACACATAGATCAATGGAACAGAACAGAGAGTCCAGAAATAAATCCGTGCATATATAGTCAATTAATTTATGACAAAGGAGACAAGAATACTCAATAGGGAAAGGACAGTTTCTTCAATGATTGACATTGAGGAAACTGGACAGCCACATGCAAAATAATGAAATGGAACCTTATCTTACATCATACCAAAATCAACTCAAAGTGGATTAAAGACTTGAGCATAAGACCTGAAACCATAAAACTCCTAGAGGAAAAAATAAGGGGTAAACTCCTTGAAACTGGTCTTGGCAATGATTTTTTGGATTTAACTCCAAAAGCAAAGTCAATAAAGGCAAAAATAAACCAAGTAGAACTACATCAAACTAAAAAGCTTCTGCACAACAAAGGAAAACATCAACAAAATAAAAGTGCAACCTACTGAATGGAAGAAAATATTTGCAAACCATGTATCCAATAAAAGGTTAATATCCAAAATATCCAAGGAATTCAATTAATAGCTAGAAGAAAACAACCCAATTTAAAATGGGCAAAGGACTTGAATATACATTTTTCCAAAGAAGATATACATATGGCCAACAAGTACATGAAAAGATGTTCAACATCACCATTGATCAGGGTAATGCAACTCAGAACCACAATGAGATATCACCTTACACCTGTTAGATTATCTTTTATCAAAAAGATAAAAGATAACAAGTGCTGGTGAAGATGTGGAGAAAAGGGAATTCTTGCACTCTGTTGGTGAGAATGTAAACTGGTACAGCCACTATGGGAAACATATGAATGTTCCTCAAGAAATTTAAAAAAAGAACTACTACATAATCCAGCAATCCCACTTCTGAGTATATATCCAAAGAAAACAAAATCATTATCTCAAAAATGTATCTTCTGTACTCCCATATTCATTGCAGCATTATTCACAATAGCCAAGATGATATGGAAACAAGCTAAATGTCCATCAATGGATGAATGGATAAAGAAGATGTGAGATATGTATATATATATATATATATATATCTCCACAACAGAATACTATTAAACCTTAAAAAGGGAAAAATCTTGTCATTTGCAACCACATAGATGAATCTTGAGGGCATTATGCTAAGTGAAATAAGCCAGACAAATACTGTGTGGTATCATTCTCATGTGGAATCTAAAAAAAAGTCAAACTCATAGAAACAAGAGAGTAGAAGAGTGGTAGCCAGGGGCTGGGAGGTGGAGGATATAGGGAGAAATTTGTAAAAGGGTACAAACTTTCAGCTATAAGATGAACAAGGTCTGAGGATCTTATATAGAACATGGTGACTATAGTTGATAACATTGTGCTGTGTAATTGAAATTTGCTAAGGAAGTAAAGCTTAAATGTTCTCACCAAAAAAAGATAAATATGTGAGGTGATGGATGTTAATTAACTCAAGGAGAGGAATTCTTTCACAATGTATATGTGTACCAAATCATCATGTGTACATTTTAAAAATCTTACAATTTTATTTGTCAATTATACCTCAATATTGTAAAAAGCCAGTGTCAAGAAAAAAATATGGGAGGATTACTGTAGATTAAAAGAGAGAGATCTAACAACAAAATAAAATGTGTACACATCAATTGGACCATGGATTTTTTAAACAGCTATGAAAGACATTTGAAGTTTGGAGAAATTTTAAATATTGACTGGGTAATATTATAGAACTGTTGTTATTTTCCTAAGCCTTATTATGTAATCTGTAGTAGACTGTCATTATTCTTAGAAGATACATTGTGAAGTATTTTAGGCTGAAATATCAAAAAGTCTGCAATTTACTTTCAAATGGTTTGGGGGTAAATATACAGAAAGAGAGAGAAAAAGTGAAAAAAGTTACAAATTTTAAATCTAGATGAATGACATGTGGATATTTACTGTTCTATTCTTTCTACACTATTGTAGGTGTGAAATGTTTCATAATAAATAGTTGAGAAAATTTAAGAGAGTAAGAATACTAGTCAAACAATAAGGGTGTGTTAAGCACCAGTAATCATAGGACATGGTCAAAGGACATTTCCCTGAGCGTATTTTCAGAAATACTAGTCACATGATATGACAGGAAAACAAAAAATTCCATGTTTATGGAAATTTCATAATAAATTCCTCTTTTAGAAACTCATAATTGCACATAGGTGATAATTGCACATGCATTAATTCATTAATATTTCATAAAAGCTGCATGAAGTAATCCACTTTACAGTCTATAAACAAAAGCACATAAAAGTTAAGTCACTTATCCAAGATCAAACATCACTCTGCTCTTAATAAGGTTGAAATCTGAACCTGAACCAAAGTAACCTGATTCTAGGGCCACAACAACTAACCATTGCTCCAGAAGCTCAGAGAAGTTCGGCACTAAAGAAGTTTGCTTAACTCATATAATACACAGTGTTTCTCACACATATCAGTTTCTGCATTATTTTCAGTTTAACTCTTATTACCCTCCTTACCTCTTTGAGAAAACTGTTTATATCTTGCTTTCAAGGACCATACAGTTGTGTTTGGAAGATAAGACAACACACATGTAGCAGCACACAAAAAGCAGCAGCAAGTTAATTGATTGATTGTGGTATGGGACAATCTACAGAGATTTATTTTATAAAAGGAATATTAATCAAGATATCTTAACTTAGAGAGAGACCTTAGAAGCACTTAATAACCAAGAAAAAAAGAAGAAAGATCCAAGGAGCCTGATCTAACAATTGACTTTTGAGTTACCATATGAGAAAAGGTGCCTCAGAAATTCTCTATACTGCTATTGATTGCTGCTTGAATTTCAGCTGAACCAAGTATAGTTAATGTATTATTTTTATAAAAGATTAATTTAAATATATAGAGATGATAATAATGATACCCCTCTTTAACCAAGCAGAAAGTTTCTTGTGTCATCGGCACTCCTACAATCTACTCTCTAGGCATGCGTGCCAAAATAAAAATCAAATATACTTTTCAGGCTTAAAATTGCATGGGAAGGAAATGATAAATATCGCTCTTTTCATATATATAAATATATATTAAAACAAAATGAGAAAATGTCATATTTATATAGAACTCCTTGCCTGTTCAAAACACTCACACAAGTATTAGATCATTATGCTGCATCCTCAGATCCACAACAACCATGAGCAGCAGTTAGAAAATTATCCTCAGCAGCAGAGAACCTGGTGGTAGTATGAAAACCTGCAACATCATGGCATTTTTAAAGCATCATATTCTACAAAACTCATAGAAGGATCTCTACTATAATTTGATACCATTATGTCTTTAACAAAGACTTCTTTCTAAGATCATGAAACATTCCAGAATTGCATACCTACCTTTTGATTGGCAAAACTGTAGTGGGGTTGTGAACTGTGATGCTGTGTTTTCCATCATATATTGTTTTCAGGAACTAGTTCTAAATTATATAGTCTCTCTCCTTATTTTTGATACTGTTCTCCTTCCAGGCTGTAGTGTAAGCCACTTGCTTCATATAATGCTTTCCATTTTTCCTACAAATAAGTTTCCAACACCACCAGGGATACCTAGGCAAGATTCATATGACTTTCCCACTTAATATAAATCTTTTGATTTGCCGCTGAATGGACTGTTCTTCAGCATTGCTATCTAACTTCAAACCACAGTGCTGTTTATCATTTGGTCTTGAAGCAGTTGACCACATCTGGATATTATAGTACTTTGAATTCAGAAACCATGAAATATAAATGTGCTACTATCAGCAGTGAGCAGAAATCAAATGAATCATGTTGGTTAGACATTGAAAGTGGTTTACATCTCCTTTACGTTCCTGATATGTTAGTTAAAAATAAAAGACCATTAATGTTAGAAGTAGGGATATTTTTGGCAATCAGACTTCAAACAGAATGAACTCAGGAGACGTCATTAGGGATTTCTAATATTTCATGTTTGTACTCTTCCCCAAGGTTTTTAAAGAATCAGCTACTCTGTGCTACACACCACAGCAAAATATAAGACAGCAGCTTACCAAATGCTTATCACCCAAATAGTCCCCTAAATATTACATTGAACTCAATTTTATGAGACTGTTGCCTGACTGGATTTAGGTGTGTTTGCTTACCTTTCTTATCTTTTATTGTCCGTAATAAGGACAATAAATGGAATATGGCATGTTGTCCATAAGCAAAGTTATGACGTGGGCATTATTTTCTCTAGTAACAGCTCACTAAGCTTGCCAACTTTTGGCCAAAAGCAAAACGTGGATATGAAATCATTAGACTGATTTACTTATCTAGAACATAGATTGGTTCTGAATGCAGTTCTAAAGGAGAAGTTTCAAAAATAATTTCATATATTCATTCATTCTTTCATTTATTTCAAAAAGTATTTCCTGCTGTCTTATGTTCTAAAAAGTTTCAAAGTGCTTGCCATCATAGGCTTTATTTACCTTATGAATTGTAAGGGAGGCAGACAATCACTAGTAGACAAATTTTCAGTAATAGCAGCATCATTTTAACAAGCTTGTGGAATCTAACAAAGCTTCTCTGCAGGACTATGCCAATTCAATGTATAAATTAATTTATTCATTCAAAAAATACTACATGAGTGTCTACCATGTGCCAAATACTATTCTAGACACTGGGGAATAAATCTGTGAATTAAACAGACATGAATATCTACCCTTACGGAATTTACACTCGAGGGGATGTGGACAAACAATAAATATTTTTTTTAAGATAATGCTAAGTGTAAAGGAGAAAAACGAAGGAAGAAAAGGGATATGGAGTGTCAGTAGGGAGCAATTTTAGATGGATTGGATAGGGAGGTGTCTCTGGGAACATGACATGGGAACGCATGTAAATATATTCTAGTGTAAACAATTTTAGTGTCCCTCTCCCTCCCCAAAGAGAATGGGCTTCTCACCAGGGAACACATGAGTTGTCCACAGGGAATACCAGAGGAAAGCCTACCCTACTTCCCACCTCCAGAGAAGGATGTCCATAGTAAGCCATCTCCAAATAGCCATAGTGAGATGAAAAATCTAGGCCTTAAGGAATAGTTTTTACCTGAGGATTAAAATATTCTAAAACCTCACTAACTGAAACCTTTAGAAAACTTTTAGGATTACTCCAGGCAAACTAATCCTGCAATGATACTCTGTACACAGTTTTGGTTCTAATAACTTTTTCTATCACTGACATATCTGAAGTGTTCTCTTTTAATACACCTTCTCACTACTCTTAAGTTGCTTTTCTTACAGAGCCCATCCATTATCCTGAATGCTGTATGTGATTCACTGAAGCCCTTGGGCATTTTCATTTCTGAAGCAAGGGAGTGAACGTTGTCCTGAACTGATATTGTAAGTGCTTAAACAGAACGGGAGCACCCGCCGAGAACTTCAAAAAGACCCCACACATACACACTGTGATTTTGTAGGATAGCAACACAGACATTAGAGTATCTACATAATATCCAGAGGTGCAACCTTATCCTATAGAGCACAAGAGCAGAGATGCTGGGGACAGCGGGATTGGTTGTTCTGACTGCACGTTGAACTGCAGCCTGACCAAATGACCTCCTAAAGTTAGTAAGGGTACATTCCGTTGTCTCATTGTTCAATTTTACAAATCATTTCCTGAATTACTCCTGCACTTGGGAAACCCCTGACTTATTGTTCTACCTTCTCCTTTCAGGCCTTTGATAGTATTTCAGGTTTGAAGTATGATGTGGCTTCTTTGACCATTAAGTTCTGGGAAGAATCAGCTCTTGCCTACAGAGGCAGTTATTCTTTCTACTGCTTTGGATGACCTTTTTTTCCTGATTAAAATAGATCACAGTCTGTTGCTCAGCGTTCATTCATTCAACAAGTAATATCTGAGTGCCTACTATGTGCCAGGCTGATCTAAGTACTGGGAAGACAATGGGGAACAAGACACATGAGGAGCCTGCTCTCATGGAGCTGATGTTCTAATGGGGAGAGAAATTCAGTAAGCAAATGAACATAAGTAGACGAATGATTTTAAGTAGTGATAAGTTTCATAATGAAAATCAAAGCAAATGTGGAAAGAAATTAATGACTGGTGTTTCTACAGAAATCCTTTCAATTTGGTCATTTTAGTTTTTTCAATTATCCCCCAATTCCCTCTTGTTATCTTTTTGTAATGATACCTTCCCTCACCCTTAAACCCTGGCACTAGCTTTGCGTTTTTGAAAATGTAAATAGAATCAAATAGTGTGTAACCTTTTGGGAGTGGCTCCTTTCACTCAGTGTGTCTGAGATTCACAAAAGGTGCTGTGTGTACCACTAGCTCAATACATTTTATTTCTGAGTAGTCTCCATTGTATGAATGTAACATAGTTTGTTTATTCATTTACAGGTTGAAAGATATTTGGACTATTTCCAATTTTGGTGATTATGAAGAAATCTACTATAAATATTTATGCACAATTTTTTGTGTGAAGATAAGTTTTCATTTTTCTAGAGTTTAAATACCTAGGAATTAAGACTACTGGGTCATATGGTAAATGTATGTTTACTTTGTAAGAAACTGTCAAGCTATTTTTCAGAGCGACTGTACTATTTGACATTCCCAAAATCAATAATGAGCATTTCAGAAGCTCTACATCTTTGTCAGCACTTGATTACCACAAGTATATTTAACTTTAGCCATTCTAATAGGGGCATAGTTGTATCTCATCATGGTTTGAATTTGCTTTTTCCTATTGGCCAATGTTGTTGAATATCTGTACTTGTTTGCTATCTATATATCCTCTTTCATAAAGTGTCAAAGTATTTCATCATTTTTATATTTTCTTACTGTTGAGTCTTGAGAGTTCTTTATATACTGGAATCAAGACCTGAGTCTTGGAGGTTATGGTTCAAGATGGTGGCATAGGAAGATCCTGAATTCACCTCTTCTCACAGACACTTGAGTCTAAAGCTACTTATGGAGTAATTTCCTCTGGAAAAAAACTGAAAGGGTGGCTGAGCAATGACTGCACATTGAGCAAAGAAGAAAAAAAAACATATCAAAGTGGGTAGAAGAGGCTGGGACACAATCTCATCATAAACCCCACTCCCAGCAGAGTGACCCACAATCTGGAGAGAACTCAAAACCTGGAGTTTCTCTCTGAGGAGCAGAGCATTTGAACCCCACATCAGGCACTCCAGCTTATAGGACCTGTACTTGAGAGACAAGCTTCCAAAACATCTAGCTTTGAAAGTCAACGGGGCTCTCAAACACAAGACCCACAGGACTGTAGGATCTGAGAAACGGCTCATAAAGGGTTCAGACTCCCCCAACCCCGGGCCCAGGTCAGAGGCAGCTGACCGCACCCAGAATAAGTGAAAGAAGCTCATTTGCTAATATCAAAGTATGGGCCCTGAGGGGCAGGTATCTAATTTAACATGCACATCTAGGAGTTTGCAGAACACTCTTGGGACTAAGCCTGTTGGGCGCTATTTTCACAATCTCCCTCTGCCTGGCTCCAGCTGGCAGGCACCAACTTTCTTTTTTTTTTTTAATTCTAGGCCTTTTATTTTTATTTTTTCCTTTTTCCTGTGAGTATGATCTTTACACTTTCCCTCTGCCTTGCTACAGCCAGCAGGCCACATCATGCTCTCCCTCTGCCCCACTCCAAAGCACCAGTATCTCCTGGAAGGGAGGTTTTACACACATCCGGTGCCCTGATTTTTTATGGCTGCCACCCAGTCGTTGCCCCTTGATCGCCTGGCTCTGAAGACCAAGGAGAAATTGCGTTCCTGGGTCGCATGGGACTGTAACAATTGTAGAGACCATTTTTAGCAAGCTATCACTGCCAAGGCACTGCACAGACAGCAGACTGAAACACACTCAGTCTTTCTGTGAAAGAGGCCTATTTACTTGTGCAAGACCTTTGGCCTAGAGGGCAGGCTTCTGGTCTGACACACATTTAGTGGCTTATGGACTTGCTCTCAGAGAACAGAAGCCAGTGGACACAATCTTTGTGCTCTCCCTCTGCCTCACTCCAGCTCACTGCTATCTCCCCAGAAGGAGTTTATACCCTTGTCTGGCACTCCAATTTTTGCAGCTGCCATCAGGGTACACCTTTAAATGCCCTGCTGGTGGCCAGTGGTGCTTATGCTCATAGTTCCACAGGACTGTAACCAACAGAGAAAGAGCTCTTAAATAGCAACCACCCCCAGGGCACAGCAAGAGGCAACAGATATAGGAGCTCAGTCTTTCTGTGAAAGAAGCCTGTAAGCTAATCATCATAGCTGCATCCTGAGGGGCAGGCTTCTAATTAAACATACATCTAAGGACTGACTGTAATCCTTTCCAGAGACCTCAGAGGACAGGAACTATCTGCAATCTCTCCCTTTGCTGCACAACTGAATGACAGTATCTCCCAGAGGGGAGCTTGTACACATATCAGGTGCCCTGGTTTTTTGTCTGGTGCTCTGATTTTTGTGGCTGTCCCCGAGGGGACACCCCTTGTTCCTGGCTCTGGTGGCCACAGGAGCTTGCATTCCTGGATCCTACAGGACTGTAACAATCAGAGAGACAGTTCTCGGCAGGCTACATCTCCCAGGGCACAGAGAGTGACTGAAACACACATCTATTCTTTGTGTGAAAGAGGCCTATTTGCCTGTCCTGGAGCTTTGGCCTGAGAGGCAGGCTTCAGGTTTGACTCATAACTAAAGGCCTACAGAGCTGCTCTCAGGGAACATAGGGTGATAGATGCCATCTTTGCACTCTCCCTCTGCTTCACTCCAGCTCACCAGTATCTCCAAGAAAAGAGTTTATACCCTCATCTGGAGCCCCATTTTTGTAACTGCCATCCAAGGGACACCTCCATATGGCCTGACTCTGGTGACCAGCCAGGCTTACTCTTGCAGTCCCACAGACTACATATATTTTCATACTTGAGAAGCTTTTGTCTGAAGGTCTGGCTTCCAACTAGCCTGAATCTAGGTGCTGATTGAAATCTTTCCCTTTGGTACATTGACAGTTCTAGACACACTCTTAACTACTAGGAGCTATTTAAACTATAATAGGCTGCTTAGGCAATCATGAAAGATTGAGAGATAACTGAGACCTAGGGCAAAATTCAATGACAAGTTTCATCTACACAAAGCCACTCCTTCAAGACTGAGAGAGGTGGTTGTTACATCTACTGTATAGAAACCAATACAGAGAATCAAGCAAAGTAAAGAAACAGGAATATGTTCCAAATGAAAGAACATGATGAAACCTCAAAAAAATAACCTTAATGAAATGGAGATAAGTACTTTACCTGATGAAGAGTTCAAAGTAATGCTCATAAACATGCTAGCCAAACTTGGAGAAGAATAAATGAACTCAGTGAGAATTTCAACAAAGAGATAGAAAGTGTAAGAAAGTACCAAATAGAAGTCACAGAGTTGAATAATACAATAACTGACCTGAATAATGCACTGAAGTTGTTCAAAAGCAGAATAGATGTAGCAGAAGAAAGGATCAATGAACTCAAAGACAAGTCAGTGGAACTCAGCCAAGGAAATAACAAAGATCAGAGCCTAAATAAATAAAATAGAGACTAAAATGAGAATTGAGAAGATTGATAAAACTAAGAGCTGGTTCTTTGAAAAGATAAATAAATTGACAAATTTTGAGCTAGACTTAACACACAAGAAAAGAAAGATAACTCAAATAAATAAAACAAGAGAAGCAAGAAGAGATGTTACAATGGATACCAAAGAAATAAAGAGGATCATAACAGACTAACTCTGGTCAATTATACATCCAGAGTTGGACAACCTAGAAGAAATGGATAAATTCCTAGAAAAATAAAACCTATCAAGACTGAATCATGAAGAAATAGAAAATCTGGACAGAAAAATTACTAGTAAGAAGATTGAATCAGTAATCAAAAACCTCCCAACAAACAAAAGTTCAAGACCAGACAGCTTCACTGGTGAATCCTACCAAACATTCAAAGAAGAATTAATACCAAATCTTCTCAAACTATTCCAAAAAATAGAAGAGGGCACACTTCCAAACTCACTTTACAAGGCTAGCATTACCCTGATACCAAAACCAAACAAGGATAACACAAGAAAAGAATATTAGAGGCCCAATATCCCTGATGAACATAGATTCAAAAATCCTCAACAAAATATTAACAAACAAAATCCAACAACACATTAAAAAGATCATACACCATGATTAAGTGGGATTTATTCCAGAGATGCAAAGGTGGTTCCACATCCACAAATCAATCATTGTGATACACCACATTAACAAAATGAAGGATGAAAATCATATGATCATCTCAATAGATGCAAGAAAAGCATTTGACAAAACTCAACATCCATTTATGATAAAAACTCTCAGTTTGTTGCAAGTGAGTCTAGAGACAATGTAATAATAATAACAATATAATAACATTTTTAAATTATAATAACAATCATTAGAGGAAATCTGAAAAAGGAAAATAAATAAAACTATATTTTAAAAAAAATACATAATCCTATCACCCAGAGCAAACAGAATATTTTGATACACTTCTATCTAGGTTTTTCATCTCTGTGATTTTATTTTTGCATAGGTATATTAAAATAGATTATGAAAACTTATATAAACTTTTTAATATCTGAATTTTTCTCATGATACAGGAAGTACATATTTGCAGCTACAAAACATAAAATTTGAAAAATAATAAAATTTTAAAAAAACTTAGAAACTCATCATTCAGAGATTTCAATGATAGCAATTTTCATATTATTTCTTTATGTTATTTGACGTGTTTGTGTGTTTTAGTCTACTAGATATCATATTGTATGTACTGATTTTAGGCAGAGTTACCAGAGTAATCAAAAATCTTTGTTGGATCATTATATGAAGTGCTTGGTAAAATATAGTTACTGCCATTGTGTATTTTCTTAGTCTTTAGTAATTCAAATCTATATAAAATAGAGGAAAAAAATAAGAAAGCATTGCTTAAGTTGCTTGGAAAACTACTTAAGGCATCTTTACTGTTATAGAGTTGTCATAGCCACTAGTGTTGACCACAGAATATTTTCTGTTCTCTGCTTCCAGGTACTTTGTAGGTTCACACTTGCTTTCTCCTTCTTTTCCTCTGTGGTTTTGTCACTAATTCTGGTCAATAAGTTGTGAACAGAGTTACACCCAGTACATCTGAAGACAATTCATTTAGTTGCCAGTTCACACCCTCCACGGGTCTCTCTCCCTCTACCAAGCTGGTGTGCAATCTTCCAAGTGATAGTGCCTGGGTTTTGGGCCCAGAAATACTGGGATGAGCATGGTAGTATGAGTGAGAAATAAACCTTTCCTTTCTTAAGCCACTGAGATTTTGATTTTATCTGCTACTGCAACATAACTAGCTTATTCTTTGTTTTTTTTAATGGAGTAGGCACTCTTCCTTCCTTCCTTCCTTCCTTTCTTCCTTTCTTTCTTTCTTTCTTTCTTTCTTTCTTTCTTTATTTATTTTTGGCTGCATTGGGTCTTCATTGGTGCATGCGGGCTTTCTCTAGTTGCAGCTAGCAGGGGTCACTCTTCATTGCAGTGTGCAGGCTTTTCATTGTGGTGGCTTCTCTTGTGACAGAGCACAGGCTCTAGGCACACGGGTTTCAGTAGTTTTCACGGGAGGGCTCAATAGTTGTGGCTCGGGGACTCTACAGTGCAGGCTTAGTAGTTGTGACACACAGGCTTAGTTGTTCCACAGCATGTGGCATCTTCCCAGACCAGGGCTCGAACATGTGTCCCCTGCATTGGCAAGTGGGTTCTTAACCACTGCGCCACCAGGGAAGTCCCATAACCTAGCTTATTCTAATCGATACTGAAGTTTGTACCTAGAAGTGGAGAGTTGTCATTAAAAATAAAGTATATGGTATTGGCTTTGGGCTGGGCAGCATGTTGTGAGACAGACTGGAAGTATGGCACTCTATGTTAAGTAATTGTAAAATATTTGGTAAAACAATCACCTGCAATCAGTAGTGTGCTGGAGCTGGCTGTGTCCAAGTCAGCATCCAAGAGAAAACTGTAAGTATCTCTTTCCAACTTCAGGTTTTGTAATGCCATGTTCGTAACTTACATCTGCCATAGTGGGGGAATTTATACCACTGAAATTGGGAAGCACTACAAATCATAGTTGTTGTTTTTTTCCTAGAGAGCTGGCTATTAAACATTTACCACCACAACATTGAATGCAATAATTTATAAGAAAGATCCCACATCTAATGACCTTGTATTTCTCCTGGGAGATTAGCAATGTGTCCCAGTTGCAGTTTGTTGCACTTTGCAAAGTACTAAAAGAAAAGGGTAGGCTCAGAAAAGCACTGGTCCAGTTGTAAGCAGGAATTACAGAGACTAGAAAGAATACATATTCAGGGATTCTTAGCGTTGGAAGTGGCAAGTGCTTCTCAATCCCAAATAGGAAAAGTTAAAACTCAATCTAATAGCAAGAATTAGATCAAGCATATGTCCTTACACTCACTGTTAAAATCTCTGAATGGATAAAGATGAAACCCTGTAAGTCCTTTCAATCTGTCAAAATTGTTCAAGGAGAAAAAAGCCTAAAGTGTAGCTCTCCCTTTATATACATACATAAAGTATGCCTACTGGCAAGTGGAGGGGACTGGAATTGAATAAATAAGAAGCCTACATTTTTAAAGCATCTGTAAGTCAAATAATCAGGAGCCTGTGAAGGAAGAGTAAGGGAATAGGGGGTTCGGGGGAGAGGGGAGAAGAAATTCTTGGATTTTCAAGAATGATTCTTGTACCCCAAACCTTTCAATGCAAAGGAAGCAGACGGAAGAGCAGGTCAACCAAAGGGAAGGTGCATTCTCTAATTCTTGTTTTTAGGCAAAATCAAAGAGGATAATGAGAAAGGAAGAGCCTCAGAGAGGTTAGAGCTAAGGCCTAGAGAACCATGGACTGAGCACCCATCCTAAGAACCAGAATCAGGACTGAGGTAAATAGGGTAGCAGGCCCTTGCAAATTCTGCCTAATAATAGACAACTAGAGTTGCTATAAATCAATGACTTCTGTGAGTCTTCCTTTCTTCCTATTACCAAACAAGAATGTTTATTCTGCTTGTCCTGCTAGACCATTATATATTTGGTTTGGAAAACACATAGCTAACCTTTTTAGTTTACAGATCTATGGATTAAGAAGAGCCACATCTGGACCTAATGAAGAAATCACTGTGGGTTTCCCCTAACTTCCACAATTTAGAAACCACCAGGAATCATCAGAAAATCCTAGATGATGACTGGATCTTATGTTACATTACAACTGGATGGTATGACTGGATAAGACTTTTTTTTCACATAGAGTAAATTGTTATAATCAAGAAAAAAACAAATAAAAATGCTGGCAACAATGTAGGGAAATTGGAACCCTTACACATTGCTTGTGGAAATGTAAAATGGAGCAGAAAATATATACAATAGTTTGATATTTCCTCAAAAAGATAAAAATACAATTACAGTTTAGTTCAAGAACTCTACTCCCAGATATATGCCACAAAGAATTGAAAACAGGTGTTCAAACAAAAACTTGTACACGAATATTCATAGCAGCATTGTTGACATTGGCCCAGTGGTAGAAACAATTCGAATATCCATCAATGGATGAATGGATAAGCAAAAGGAATGTAGGTCTATAAAGTTCCATATTATGCTGCCATATACAGAAATACAGTAAAATTGTGCCTCCGCTGTGGAAAACAGTATGGCGGTTTGTCAAAAACTTAAACATAAATTAATGAATGACCTGTCAATTCCACTTCAGGGCATATACACAAAAGGTTTGAAAGCAAAGAGTGAAACAGATATTTGTACACCTGTATTCATAGTATTATTGTTCACATTGTCCAAAAGGTGAAAGCAACTTAAGTGTCCATGACAGATGAGTTGATAAAGAAAAAAATGTGATATATACACAAAGGGATATTATTCAGCCTCAAAAACTAAGGAAATTCAGAAACATGCTACAACATGTATGGGTCCTAAAGTCATCAGGCTAAGTGGAGTAATCTGGTCACAAAAGGACCAATATTATATTATTCCACTTCTATAAGGTATCCAGAGAAGTGAAATTCAGAGTCACAAGGTAGAATGTGCTTGACAAGGGTTGAAGACAGTTAGTGTTTAATGGATGTAGTTTCACTTGGAAAAAATGAAAAAGTATGAGAGATGGATGGTGAGGATATTTATACAACAATGTAAATGTAGTTAATGTCATGGAACTATATACTTTAAATGGTTTAAGTGGTAAATGTTATGTTCTATAGATTTACTCACCATGGAAAACATAAATGAAGTACTGATACATGTTACAAAATACATGAACATTGAAAACATCCTAAGTGAAAGAAGCCATACAGGAAAGGTAACCCAGATCCTACTCATCTTGGGTACTTTGAATCCATCAAGCTTGTGAAAATGAGGGAAAGTCTTAAGAACACATCCAGAAAAATAAAATTGGATCAGAATGGAAAAAGACATTTTCATGCTTTGGAGCAGGTGGTGAAAGTGCAAGTGGGCCTGTGGATTAGATTAGAAGGTAAAAACCACAATGATTTCTCATTTGGGGCTTATGTGGGTGTTCCCTGGGAGAATGTCCCTTTTGGGGATAAAATGAACAATGCCAAGAATAAACCTTAATCTAAACTAAAAAAGAAAAAAATAGAAAAAGAAAAAAAACATAATGGAAGTTGTCCTTTAAATTGGCATATGTGGTAAATCAGTGATGACAGGCGAATCTGAACTTACAGATAAAGAGTACATGGTACTGCTACTGCAAGTTTTCTGTATGTTTGAAATTACTAGAAAGTAAATAACTCTTCAAAACAAATGTGTCAATACCATGCCAGAAAAGTAGAGAAGACATAAAACTTCATTATAGGGGCCAAGCCTTACCCAGATTCAGTTCACTCAGAATGGTTAAGCTGACTGCTCTTGTAGGAATCCACATATTATTAAGAGGTGGGAAGATTATATTAGTAGTCACTATGTCTTGGGTATCGTGAATAACCTGGGATACGATAGAAACAATGGGATTTTTGAATTACAATTTTCCACATCAAACCACCAAAATGTACAAGTAAAACATGAATTTAGTAAAGTTGCATACACAAAAATCAGTTGAGTTTCTATATACTATTAAAGAGGTAGAAGTATCAGAAAGAAAATTTAAGAAAACAATCCCATTTACCATGGAATCAAAAAGAACAAAATATCTGGGTATAAATTTAACCAATGATGTGAAAGACCTGCACAATGAAAAATGTAAGACACTAATAAAGAAACTGAAGAAGAAACAAAAAAATAGAAAAATATTCTGTGATCAGACATTGGAAGATGTTCATATTGTTAAAATGTTCATTCAGCCAAAGCAGTGTACACATTCAATTCAATCTCTAACACAACTAAAATGACACTTTCCACAGAAACAGAACAAACAATACTATCATTTGTGTGGAATGAAAAAGGACTCCAAATAACCAAATCCATCCTAAGAAAGGAGAGTGCAGCTCAAGTCAACCCACTCCCTGACTTCAAACTACACTACAAAGCTACAGGAACCAAAACAGTGTGGAATTGGCACAAAAACAGGCACATGCACTAGAGGAACAAAACAGAAAACCCAGAAACAAACCCACATGGATGTGGTCAGTTAATTTATGACAATGCTGCCAATGACATACACTGGGGAAAACCCCCTTAATAAATGATGCCAAAGAAACTATATACCACACACCAAGGAAACACACTGAGATCTGTCTACACCACACACAAAACTACCTAAAATCCACAATTTTCCACATTAATCCCTTCCTATACTTCCTGCCCTGAAAATGGATCCCCCTCAACAGTTGGCCGCATACAGCAAGCTTCTCCCCACTTTTTCTTCACCTTTCTTCACCTACTCCCATGGCAATGCCTCCCAGCAGGTCCTGAAGACACTGGGCTTCTGTCTGCATGGACGGGGCCCAGTGTTGCCCAGAAGCTGAAGCTCCAGTGTGTCCTGAGGAGACTGACCTCCTGTCAGTATGGACTCAGCCAGGCATTGTCCCAAAGCCAAAGCCCTGGCGAATCCCAGATCCAGTTCAACCAAAGTTGTGATGCTAATTGACCTTGTAGGAGTCCACATGTTATTAAGAGACACCATGAAAAGATTACATTAGGAGCCATCATGTCTTGGGTGTTATGGAAGACCTGGCGTGGGGCCCCGAGGGGCAGTGGGGTCCTTCTGGAGCATGGGACATGAGGCCATGGGCAGGGTCAGGGTCAGGGGTCAGGGGTCACCCTGCCCTCCTTTTGGCTCTGGGGCAGCTCAATTGTAGTGGAGAGAAGAGACTGAGCCAGGAGTTCCAGCTCTGCGTGAGACCAGGGCTCCATTCCAGGTGGCAGGGATGGGGCCCTGGATAAAAAATGTTTAATTTTCTCTGATGGGGAAAATGTATATGTTGCTTGCAGGAAAGAATGAGCCAAATATTTGTGACCAGCTGGGTAGAATGTGATTGTTTTGAGTGATGGTCAATATATATTTCTAGTCTGACCTCTTCCAGTCGCAGGAGGGGTTACACTTCTTCCTGGCTTCCTTCTGGTTGGGTGAGGTTATTAAACTTGATCAAGCAAAAGAGTTGTGAATAAAAGTAGCACAAATAACTTATGGGCCAGAATATTTAACAGTCAAGGCATGACCATCCAAAGGTCATTTTTCTCTCTTCCATGATGACTAGCAGTGTGTCAGCAGTGACTATTCTGACTGCCTAGATCCTGGAATGTGATCGTGCAGACAAGAGCCATCCTTGCCCTTCCAAGATGGACAGTGTAAAATGAGTAAGAAATAAAACTTTGCCATTTTAAACCACTAAAAATTAGAGTTTTTATTTATGACAGTAAGCATAAATTAACATTTCCTTACTAATACATTTTGACTTAAATTCTCCTCCCATTGTATCCTGGTTGCAAAACTTTAACTACTTAAACAAATGTAGTTTATCGTAGTGTTATGATCAAACCAGTGAAAAAATTTCATCTAAGCTTTGTAGCAACAGTTATAGCACAAGAAATATGTTTCCTAGTGTTAGTAAATATGAGGACACAGAAGAGGATCAGCTGAGTGAAATCCAGGAGGGCCAAGCTTTGCCCATAGAGATGATATTAAGATGTTCCTTTGCAAGGCTTCCTTAGATCATCCGCTTTTATTTGCATCTCATTTTATTGTCTCAACTCTTCTCAGCTTGTGATTACCCTATGTCAAGTACTATATACTGGAGAGCAAGGATTTTTAAATTATTCATTTGTTACCTGAAGTAGATCATTTGAAAAGATACACTGTAAATTTCAGTATAATGTTTATTTTGCTTTGTGGTATTTATATATAAGCCCTGCATGTTATTTCTTTTCCTATTGTCTTACTCAAGTAAGAAGAAATCATTAACTATAGAAAAGATGTGTAGATGCCACTGTATTGGTTCACTGTTAATTTGTGTTTTCTTTGTTCAAATCACCATGTCAAATATTAATACTGACATATTAATATGCCCCCAAATATATTCAATTTCCAGGATGTAACATGCCTTCATCCATAAGTGCTGCTTATTTTAATAAACAGAAGAAAAATTTTCAGATAATCCCACAGTTTCATGCTCTAATATTCTGATGCAATGCAGTTCATGAAAAGCTATAATCTCCAGAATGCACTGTTTCCAATCAATTCATATTCCCAAATGCAATCTTTTGTTTGTGGACACTATACTTACAGTAATATAAGAGACCATTGCTAGTTTCTCCTACATCATACTGTGTTATCTTCTTGAAGCTGTAGTCTTTTTTTAAATGTAGAAACTTGTGCATAGGAATTCAGAAATAGGGGTGAATCAGAGAACTGACCGTCTCAAATAGCATGCCTTGAGAATAGAAGGACCACTGCTTAGTTTTCTGGTGGGCACTGACCCATTATCTCTGTCCAGATATGGAGGTGAGGAAGAAGTATCTTCTAATGTTCTTCCAGATAGGTAGGGCTGCTACGTTTTATGAGGCAAAGCATGTAACAGATAAAATTCTTTTCTCAATCCAGTTTTATGACTGACACTGTTGGTTGTTGATACAGTACCCATTTCCCCATTCTTCCTTGCTAAAAGAAACTTGACTGCACGTGCATGCATGCATGTCTGACAATGTGCTTATCCCTAGACTAATTATTGGTCACCACTATTCTGTGCTTTCACTGCCAAGGGCGAGGGTGCAAATCCCTGGTAGGGGGAACTAAGATCCCGCAAGCCATGGGGCACAGCCAAAAAAAACAATAATTTTTTTAAAAACACTTGAAAGTCTCTGGAGTGGGCCCCCCACCACCACCACTCTATCCCTCTTTTTTGTCTACATGCCATGACTCAAATAATCAGACTGTCTTTCGTGTGGCTAGTGCCTTACAAACAGATTTAACATGCATTCATGCATTTGATCCTCAATTCAAATCAATTCAACAAATATTTATTGTATACTTAATAATCTCAAGGCCCTGGGCTAAGTGCTGTGATGAATACAAAGATAGGGAACAGTTTCTGTTTCCATATAGCCCACAAGCTAGTTAAAGTGATAATCATATACATCTATCTCTAAGACAATGGTGACTGTGATAAATGTAATTTGAAATATAAGCTATGTGCTTTCAAAGTGAGAAGAGGAATTAGTGCATTCTCTATGGGGAAAAGTCATTGAGTTATGGCACAAAATGACATGATATCCAGACATTAGCTACATCCTTGTCCTCTTTAGTTACTACTAAAAAAGTGTTTCCATATAAAAGCTATAGTGAACAGTGTGAGTAAAATAAAAGAGATGATTTACACTGTGCACCTCTGAATCCAAGTTCTAATTGTTTCTGGTTTTGTGATTTGGCTCAAGTTATATGACCTCCATAAATGTGCTTGTTCATCTGTAACAAGGAGCTAACAAAAGCGAATATTTTAGGGTTCATTGCAAGGTTCAAAATAACAAACATCAAGCTCTTAGTACAGAGTTTGTCTTACAGTGGTTTGGTTTTTTTGGTTTTTTTGTTTTTTTTTTTGCGGTACACGGGCCTCTCACTGTTGTGGCCTCTTCCGTTGCAGAGCGCAGGCTACGGACATGCAGGCTCAGCAGCCATGGCTCACGGGCCCAGCCGCTCTGCGGCATGTGGGATCCTCCCGGACCGGGGCACGAACCCGTGTCCCCTGCATCGGCTGGCGGACTCTCAACTACTGCGCCACCAGGGAAGCCCAGTTTTTTAAAAATTAATATTTTGTATTGCCATTGTTGTTGCTAGCATCATTGTTATCATTTAGTGATACCAAAATAGGAATGAGATTCTGTTCAGCCAAGGGCAGGACACACACACACACAAAAAGGATTCAAAATGTGAAGTTGGACGCAACAGAAAAGGGATGGGCTCGGCGATCTCGGGCGACTCTCGGGCTACCTGAACCGGCCACCACGTCAGCGCCACATCATCTGGGTTTTTTCTATTTGCAAGGAAACAGGAAAAGAAGGACGAAGAAGCTCTCCGGAGCGGGCGGGCGGCGGGCCGGTCTGCGGCGCGGGCCTCGCGGCCGGGCGGCGGAGAAGATGCTGCAGTCCCTGGCCGGCAGCTCGTGCGTCCGCCTGGTGGAGCGGCACCGCTCGGCCTGGTGCTTCGGCTTCCTGGTGCTCGGCTACCTGCTCTACCTGGTCTTCGGCGCCGTGGTCTTCTCGTCGGTGGAGCTGCCCTACGAGGACCTGCTGCGCCAGGAGCTGCGCAAGCTGAAGCGGCGCTTCCTGGAGGAGCACGAGTGCCTGTCCGAGCCGCAGCTCGAGCAGTTCCTGGGCCGGGTGCTGGAGGCCAGCAACTATGGCGTGTCGGTGCTCAGCAACGCCTCGGGCAACTGGAACTGGGACTTCACCTCCGCGCTCTTCTTCGCCAGCACCGTGCTCTCCACCGCAGAGCTACACTTCATGTTGGGATTACCTTATCTAAAATGTGCAGTAAATACTATATTATATCTGGAGCAGAAATGACAACAAGGAAGGAAATTAGCTACAAGAAGCAAACTTGTAGAAGCAAACAAGCAAACTCTATCAGCCAGAAGAGAGATCTGACATCCCACGTGCAGAAGTTTGTGCTATTTATTCACAGGAGAGCCTTTGGTCTTGATTTTGAGCCTTTACATTTAATTCTAACAAATTCAATGATCTGGTTTTCAAGCCCCTAAAAAATGAAAAAAGGAAAGGCGCAGCTCCAGGCAAACGTTAAGAGAAAGGTCATGAAAAGACACATACCTTAAAAACCAGGGAAATAAAGTGATACTGTGTGCCAGGCAGTATTTCCATATATTACCTTCTGTGTATTGCCAGGAAGTGATGAGGTGTAGGTGTCATTATCCTAACTTTACAGAGGCTGGGACGGAAGTTTTGCTTGAGTGACTTCTCTAACTGGGTCACAGAGCTAGAAGTGACTGGCCTTGATTTAAATCCAGACGTGTCTGAATTAAGAACTTGAGTTTTACCTAGTGTCTGGGCATAGGGGGTTGTTTTGGGATGACTCCTGTCCCCCAGATTCAGATGTTGAAGTCCTCACCCCAGTACCTCAACATGTGACTATATGCTTGGAGGTAGGACCTTTGAAGAGGTGATTAAGTTAAAATGAGGACCCAGTGAGAATGTGGCCATCTGCAAGCCAAGGAGAGAGGCCTCGGAAGAAACCAACCCTGCAGACACCTTGATCTTGGACTTCCAGCCTCCAGAACTGGGAGAAAATAAATTTCTTTGTTCAAGTCACCCAGTCACTTTGTAATGGCAGCCCCAGCAAACTAATACAGAATTACTCAGGTAATTATTTTTTAGTTGTACAAATAACCCCTCCACCCCTCCCCCAAAAATATAGAAGCACAAACATAATTTTTAAGGTGTTTACTGTTGTAACCAACAATTTCATTTGCCTGGGTTGGGTTGGACATCCTTGTTTTAGAACACAGTCTAGTAATTGATATAATTGAAATATATTGGAGTGATCATTGAAATACCGAGAACAATACTTCAACATGCTTCTGTTTAAGAAAACACAGATGTGTGTGATAAATTCTAGAAACATTTCCATCCAATAATGATCAAAGAGTAGACATCAGTGTTTAATGTGTAAACCCATACCTGTGTATAGAACATCAGTTCTTTAGTATTTTGAATGTTTTTTTTTTCCAAGACTGTAAATATGCTGTTATCTGTGCCTGTTTTATGGCACCTGGGACATACTGTACTGTTATACATGAATGTATCTTGAAAGAAAGTATGTGTTGCTTTTGTGATACAACTGTAAGTCTTGTCCAGAATACAATCTCCAGTTATCCCAGTAGCGTAGGGGGAAGTCTGGTGCCTTTCAGGACAAGTTTTTACGGCACTGCTGGTCGTTGGGGCAGAGCACCAACGTGGAGGAGTAGAGTGCTGGAAGTTTGGAGCAAGTGGAATTGCTAATGCTCAACCCTTTTAACCCATACCAATGTCCAACTCACGTGGGTCAACTTACTACAAGCTGGCTTCAGGCACAGAGACGGTGTCTACACCGTACACTCTCCTTGGCGTAGAGTGCCCTGTGCCAGATTTTATTCTTAAGAGATGTCATCATTCGATCCCAACTGGGGCCAAATCTATGAAAGACTGAGATACTTTGCTTCTCCGTTAACTGGTGTGTGATCATATCGCCTCTTACCGGCGCGAGACAAAGGCTGTGTCTCTATTGAAAAGTGGGCAACTTCAGAGGCGCCGTCTTCACCTCCATGATGTTTCTTTCTCTCTCCTTCACTCAGTTGGTGCTCTGACTTGCTTTGTTCCTTCTGGGTAGATTCCTTGTCCTCAGAGTTTGTGGCCACTCTCTGTAGGGGCAGGGCTGTGCCCCTGACCAGAGGTCAAAATGAAGAAAGTGGGGTGGGGAGTTGCTGGCTTTCTTATTCCACACTTTCAACAAATAAAAACTATATTCTGTAGTTTTCAAGCAAAAAAAAAAAAAAAAAGAAAATAAAGAAAAAAAAAAAGAAAGAAACATAAACGAGGCAGAAGCATATCTTACCTTGCTCTCAGTTCGGTTGAAATTTGGTTCTGCTTGTACATTCTTTATATGACTGGGCAAGAAGGCGTTTATGCAACCAATAAGTGACATCTTATGGTACCACCAACACAGGTGACTCTATAACCTTCCTCCAGTTCCAATTTGTGACTCCTACACCTGCTATAATTTAAGAAACTAGAAAGCCAAACTTTTTAGAAATATGTATTTTCATAGGTTTTATTATTATTTAGGTGTGGTAAGGCTAACAGATCAGGAGATGATTACCACTGAAAAGATTGTTTCTTACTCACAGCTCCCAAGAAGAGAGGGCATGGCACACCATGCAGGGGCACATGGGGAAGCACCAGGGTCAGTCAAGAGGGAAGAGGGAGTAACTGTGGGAAAGAGCCTTTATTGTGGTTTTCACAAGAAGAAAGAAGCAAGGCAGGGTAAGCAGACTTAAGCTTGGCTATCTGAATAATGTCAGCAGGCTGTGAGACACAGGGCCTGTCCTTAGTTGCTTAGAACCTTGTCCTGGGATAATTAGGGCAGGTGGATAGTGAGAGCTAGGTACAGAAGGTGGTTGGGGGTGTGTGCTCTGCATTGGTTCGCTTGCATTTGGAAAGCACCCTCACAGGCAAGTAGTTTACTATCTCTTGGAATTGGCAAACCCAGGTGGGGCAAGCCCTCTGGAGTCGGCAAGGCCCCAGATGTCAAAGCTTCAGAATACAGAAAATGAAAGACATGTTTAATATAGTATGTGGAAATTAAAACGAAATAGAGCCTGAGTTTGGGTCATTGAAGATCTTCCCAATTCCCAAGAATAAAATGCTTGAGATCTGGACCATAAAACACTCTGTTCAGGACTTTCTGAGGCTGATTTTCTAGTTCTCTGCTGTGTTTTAGATGGTAGAAGCTCCTGGTTAAATAAGGTATTTTAACTGATGTAGTATGTCATTGAAAATATCCTTACTCCATGTCAAAAGACCAGTCCAAATATGCCCACCTGAAATGCTCAGTTTTCAACTGGTGTGAATAAACTTCCTTATTCTAGGTACTTAAGTGATCCCCATAGCTCATAAGAGCATTTTGTTTGTTTTAATTGGTTTCAGCAAACTTTATTACGTATGTCCCTGAAATTTTTTAACTGAAATTCATGCAGAAGATCATCCTAGGCCTATTTAACATTTTCTTCCATCCTTTATCTGGGGGAGAAAGTGCTCTTCATTATATCCACGTGGCCACCAGGGGTGGAAGAGAAGGATGAGTCATTCACCCTGAGAAGATAAAATTAGATTTCCAAATGACCCTGCCAGCAGAAGGAGTCAGAAATAAAAATCAATGACTTTTAACTAGTGCAAAGGTGCATTTTGAAATGAAAAACAAAGTGCAAAACTTCAAGATGAGAAACAGCTGACTTTATGGAACTAAAAAGAGAGAGTCAGACATATCTGACCTCAAGCTAAACAGGTTTCAGGAATGGTTCTGTAATTAGTGGAAAAAAGTGAACTGTATTCTTTGGGATACATAAACAAGAGAAGCAATAACATGAAGAATTCATGTGGCATTTCTGGATTATGCAACTAAATTAATTCAAGGAAGATGTATAGAATTTGGAGATGATTCAAAGAAGAGTAGCTGCAATTAAAAAAAAAATTAAAGAATAGTTTAAGAGAACAGAAACCTAATTGGGATTCTCAGGTGTCACCTTCATGTACATATACCCAGAAGTAATTGCCCACATTGCATGAAGGTGCTCTTGCCTAAAAATATCTTCTGCCCGGTTGCCACAGTTCTACCATTAGAATATTATTCATAGAACCACAAAAATTAAAGCAATACCATCTTAATGGATATACTAGATACTAACCTAAAAGTAGCCACTTAGTCTCTGATTAAATACTTCTAGTGATGGAGTATTTGCTATCTGATGATGATGATGGTGGTGATGACCCCTACCATTCATTAACAACCTGCTGTGGGCTACAAATTATGCTAAGAGTTTTTAAAACATGATAACATTCAATCTTATTTTGCAGTGGACAAACTGGAGTCTGGCATGGTTAAGGCACTTGCCTAATGTTGCACGAGTCAGGGAACAGGTACAGGCATATCTCATTTTATTGCACTTTATTATACTTCCCAGATACTGCGTTTTTTACAAATTGAAGGTTTGTGTAACCCTTTGTTGATCAAGTCTATTGGTGCCATGTTTCTGACAACATTTGATCACTACATGCTTTTGTGTCACATTTTAGCAATTCTCTCAATATTTCAAACATTTTCATTATTAGTATATTTGTTATGGTGATCTATGATAAGTGATCTTTGATGCTACTTATTGTACTTGTTTTGGCTTTTTTTAGCAATAAAGCTTTTTTTTTAATTCAAAACTGTTCTTTCTTTTAATAAAATATTTTTAAAATAAAATATGTATTTTGTAAGATGTAATCCTATTGCACACTTAGTAGACTATAGTATAGTGTAAACACAACTTTTATACGCACAGGGAAACCAAAACATTCGCGTGACTTGCTTTACTGCGATATTTACTTTATTGCAGTGGTCTGGAACTGAACCTGCAATATTATGGATGTATGCCTGATATAAAAAGTGCACAGGCTGAGTTTAGCATCTCTGCTGTTGACTACTAGACTAGGGAGCTTATTATTGAATAAATAAGGAAACCCAGACTCAGAGAAGTTAAGCAACATTCCAAGACCACATGCTGGTACAGCCCAGAGCTTGGCTCTGAACAGGGGTCTGTCTGACTCCAGAGCCTCGGCACTATCACCACCGTACCACAGTGACTTCTTGCTGACATCCAGAAACAATCTTACACACTCACCACGCTCCTCCTCAAGCTTCTACTGTACAGAACTGTTACAAATTGAACAGCACAGCAGACTCCTAATAAATATTCATTGAATAAGTATAATTGAGTTGATGCAATAGCAAGCTGTACTATAAAAGAATTGTAATGTGATACAGAAATCAAGTTCCATGAAGAGAAACAAATCTATCTAAAGAAATAAATACTTTTTTGCTGCAATTTGGTTCCCAGAAAGGGTAGCAGAATCCAAGTTCTTTCTAGCTATCTGTGTAAACTTGCAAGGATTTCCTCTAAACCTGGCTGCTGCATCATGGCCAACTCATTTAAATGTTTTGTCTTTGTTATGACAAGGAGATAGCAGAGATTCATAGACCTGTCCACTAAGAAATGGGTAGAGATAGTCAAGTCACTGCAACTTCACCAGAAAATTTCACTCACTATTAAACTAGAGTCTGACCAGGGTCTGAGTCATTGAAGACCTTGAATATTTATCAGCCATTTGATTCACCTTTCAGTCTGACTCAATATTCTCAACCAAGTTAACCATGTGTAAACTTTTGGTAAAATACTCCCTTCCGGACAAAATGTGAGCGTCAGGGAGCACTCAAGGAGGCCCAAAGGAAGATGAAGTGGCCTGTGAAATTCTCAAATATAATTATAAACTTAATAGTGTGTGTATGCACACTATTAATATGCACACTAATAGTGTGTATGCAGTTCTGATTGGCGTATAATCACCTAACTAATAGAAAGAAACTAATTTGCCATTACAGCTGTTTTGAAATTATATTTAAAGGCAGAATCACAGTGCACTGGGTATTGCAGCCACAGAGCCACTGACAAGATTTTAGCTTTTAAAAAAAAGGGTCTTTCTGGGCTTCCCTGGTGGCTCAGTGGTTGAGAGTCCGCCTGCCAATGCAAGGGACACGGGTTTGCACCCCGGTCCGGAAAAATCCCACATGCTGCGGAGCAGCTGGGCCCGTGAGCCATGGCCGCTGAGCCTGCGCGTCCGGAGCCTGTGCTCCGCAACGGGAGAGGCCACAGCAGTGAGAGGCCCGCGTACCGCAAAATAAATAAATAAATTAAATAAATAAATTAAAAATTTAAAAAGGGTCTTTCTCTTTCATCTCTCCATTAGTAGTTGCTACCAACAGTAACTAAATATGCAATTAGCATTGAATACTTGCAGCAGCAATGACTAAATGAATGTATCAGCATGTTCTTGCAAGCCTGTTTCAGACATCAGGGGCTAGGAGACCATTTACTGAGGTTTGATGACAACTAGTTTGTAAAGTTCCTTTTTACTAGGACCTAAATGCTGAAAGTCTTAACCAAAAACGGTCCAAAGATTTGGGAATGCTGACAAATTCCTTCAGACTCATTTTATTTTTGACAAGGAGAACAGGAGTCCTCATACTCTTTCCAGAGCAAAACATCAGCTCATAATCTTGACAAACGAAGGGACACTGTGACAAGCAAGATTAACAGAGTATCAGACACCGATTATTTGCTGTAGATTAATGCATGTAGATCTAAATTATCCATAATGATTCTTATCTATATGGATAAGGTAATATCTCTATGTAAATCTATATTATAAAGCAAGGTTACTCAACCTCAACACTATTGAAATCTGGGGCCAAATAATTCTTTGTTGTGAGGGGCTGCTCTATGCACTGCAGGTTTTTTTGCAGCATCTCTGACCTCTACCCATTAGATGACTGTAATATACACACACGTGCCTTACCAGTTGTGACAACAGAAAATGTCTCCAGACATTGCCAAATGTCCCTTGGGAGGTGAACTAGTCCCTCACTGAGAACCAATGACATAAAGTAATATTGGAAGCATATATGAGTTTAAAGGGCAGCACCACCACCTAACAGAATATGAGGACAAATATCCTGAACCATAATTAATTTTAAGTGATTTTAAGAGTGGCTATAAAATGGTTTAATTTCTCAGAAGAAATAAAATGATCCAATATTATTAGAACTTGAGATTCTCAAGAATCTATTTATAGACCAAGGCTAACAAATTTTTTAAAAACTACAAGGTTAAAATAATCTGAGAGTGTACTAGTCCAGCAGTTAAGGGACAGCCCAGAACATAGGGGGCAGAGAATGGTGCTTACCTAGTGATATTTGATTGAAAACAAGCTGAGCTGGCCCTACTGAATCCATGTCCCCTTTCCTCCTTACCCAACAACTAATTGATGACTGAAGTCAACACTTTCTATTTTTAACTTTAAGCAAGAAAAATGTTAATCACCTCATTTCTTTATTTTTAAAAACATAATCTAGTCCCTTAGACCAGGCAAAGTTGTGCTGCTGAATCCAGAAGATAAAGCTAGTTTTTCTATCCAAACATTCAGTAGGATTTTATGACCTTGAAATATTTTTCCTCATCTAAATTCTCCTCCCATCTTTTAAAAATAGAGTAATAGCACAAGCATATGCTTTCTCCTTAATAATGATCCTAGTGAGAGGGAGACACAAAAGGGAGGATATATAGGGATATATGTATATGTATAGCTGATTCACTATGTTATAAAGCAGAAACTAACACAACATTGTAAAGCAGTTATACTCCAATAAAGATGTTAAAAAAAAAAGATGGCAAATTGGATACATTAACCATTAGGTTTCAAATAAAAAGATTTAAATAAGCTAATTTAATAACTAGCTCATTATTGAATGTCATATACTTTACAAATGTTATAGTTTAAAAATGCCCTGAAGTTAATAAATACATTTGTATAAATATGTTGCCCTGTATGTATTAAATGAAAATGCACTGTTTCTCTTATAATTAATTCTCTGGACCCACCAGAAGTCAACTTACATATATAGGCATACATATACCCATGTGCATATGATGTGTGCTAGTGATCTTTATACAAGTGGAGAGAGGGATTCAAGGTAAAAGTTATATATATTTATTCAGATATATCTGTGATTACATTTAAGATGCAATACCAACCATAACATAAAGAAAATTATGAACCTCAAGTAAATATTAAAAGTAATATTATTTCTATGTGGTACAAGTTCATAATAAATTAACTATAGAATTTAGGAGTTTATTTCCCCAAATAAAAAAGCTCTCATCATGAAAAAAATAAATAAATAAATAAAAATAATGATCACATATACCAGTTTGAAGTCCTCCTAGGTATTATCTCTAAGGTATTTTGAGTTGTTCATTGATAAATACAGAAATAAACTGTAATATAAAAGGATGAAATTATTCCACTCTGTAGACTGGAGAAATTCATAATGAATCATTGAGATATGGTCAATTTTATTGGTATTAATGGTGTTAATCCACTGTCTTCTAGTCAACAAACCAAAGATGTGCGGCAGAGAAAACACTTGCCCGGGAAGTCAACAAAGCAGATTATAGCCCTCATTCTGCCACTGGCTCCCTACATGAGCAGTTAGCAGCTCTTGGCTTTCACTTCTTCATATGTATAATTAAATGGTCGAAATCAATTATCTCCAAAGTGGTTTCCAACAGTAAAAGTCCATGATTCTTTGTATTTATTTTCTCCTTACTTATGTTCAACACTACAATTTCGATTGCAGTGTGGGAGAAAGATGAATGAAATGATACTGCCTCTCACGTATCTTGGAATCTTTTCAAAGACAAATTCAGTGACACCGAGAATAATATGTCAGAATATAGCTATTCTTTTACTATGGAGGCTTCTGAGCATAGCAGGAATTCAGAGAAAGGAGTTAATAACAGAGGCTAGAGTCTTCTCCATGGCTCCTCAGATTCCATGTTCAAGGGGGCAATCAGGAGATTGGAAGGTTCTGTGAGAGTTTGGGGTCCTAGAACTGAAAGGGATCTTACAGTGCATTGGTCAAACTACACAGGAGAAAAGTGGGTTTCAGAGCCATAAGCTGACTCACTCAAAACCTACAGCTTTCAACAGCAGAGCTAGAATCAATATCTCTGTTCCTCTGCTTCCTTTTTTCCTGAAATTTATTCCACATTAAAAGGAAATTTATGAAACTCTTGACCCAATTATCCAGGGGTATATATGTCCTCATTATTACTACCTAGGAAGAGACAGAGGAAGTGATGAAATACCTCTTTTGAAAGAAAATATATTGAGCAATTGACACAGTGGGCTATTCCAATAAGCCTGAAGACTTAGTAATCCCTAATGCAATGCCCTAGTCACCGATTTTCTTTGTGGAACTAAGCAGAAAATAATCCTCATGTTCTGCTTTTCTGCGTATTTCCCAGAGATACAACGATGAAGAAATAGAAAACCAAATCAAGCAAGAACATATTCGCATATCATGAGAAGTAAATTAAATTTGTGGTTTTCCACCTGGCTGCACTTCAGAATCACTTGTTGAACCCAGACACCACCTAAGACATACAAAACAAGGGTCTCACGGTATTGGCCCTAAGAATCTGTCATTGTACAGCTTGAAAAATGATTTTGATGCATGCCCAAGATTAGGAATCACTGGATTAGATTTAAATATTTTTAAAGATTCCTTCACATCCAAGATTCCCTAATTCTCTGTATCTAAGTAGACTTGAGTAAGAGTTTACTGTGGTATCAAGCCAGAGCAGAAATAAGTAGTGATTGAGAACTTCACCTGCACAGAATCCCATCTGGTCTGTGGGCACCATTAAGAAGCATTCAGGGAGACATACTGAAAAGACCCTCTGAACAGAACTTTGCCCCGTAGGGTACCTATGCCTGCTGAGTTCCCCAAAAATGTCTCCCCTTTAGAACCTTTAGAGGAAAAAAATCATTTGAATGGGTGAAAGTGTTATGTCACCTGAAAGAGTTAGCCCATATACTAAGTATATAATCTCTCAGATTAGAGTTTCCGATTTATCCATTACTTTCCAGCCTCAGGAAGAAGGAGTGTTGAAACTAATACTGGTCCTATATTGCAATACTTGTGTAACAATTAGACATAAGGTAACTGCAGTATTTGTCCAAGTAGGTATTCAATAAATGACAGCAATTTTTAATAGTCCTGGCACTATCCAGGAAGGTATGACATTGTGGAAAACCACGAAACAGCAGGCATGACAGGAATGTGGAAGTAGCAACTAGAGGCAGAAAATTCCCAAGTAAGGCAGAGAGGCATATGTCCACCAATTTCACAATTTAACCTAAGCTTAAATAAAATACTGTTCTTAACATTGTACAACAGGGAATACCTCTTTCTCTCTCTCTCCCTCTCTCTCTCTCTCTCCCTCTCTCGCCCCCTTGGTCCCTCATTCCTCCCTCCTCCCTCCCCCTCTCTGTCTTTTCTCACTTTCTGTCTTTCTGTCTTGCTCTGTCTTTCTCCCTCTTTACATACACACATACACCAAACACTCTCCAACAAAGAAATAAATAGTGGCACCTTTATAGCACAACAGGAAAACTAGTGTAGCTGGCAAAAAAGCAAAGCCTTCTACCACTAGCATCATCGGACAGGATGCACACAGAGGATGCATGACAGCATGCTGTTTTATAAGCCAAAGTGAGGGTGACCAGAAGCAGGTCAAAGCAAGGAAATGTAGCATAAAATAGAAAGCACAGCTTTGAGCAGCAAAAGATAAAAGCTGGGAAATGTTCATAACACTTCTGCAGCCAATCTGGCATGCAAAAGTCAGAAAGAGAAAGCTTTTTTGATCCAAAGTAATCAACATCCTGCGTGGGTAAAAAGACAGGACTCCAAGCAACCACAAGTTCTCTACCTAACTGCTATGTCTGTAAGTCAAAGACAAGGTGGGCATCATGGAAAGAACTGTTGACCACACACCCACTGCTAGCCACAACCAAATTTCTTCTACTACAAGGGAGATGCCGCACTAAAATCTATCTAGGACTCTTATCATGTACCAAAATCTGCAAGCAAAATTATTCTTAGCACTCGGGGCAGCTGTCACCTTAGGGAAAATTTCACAATGGATGAAGTTTGTTTTGAAAGATACCTGCTGCCATTTTTGCGTCTATATAACTTTTCTGATTTCCTCTCTTGTTCTCTCCACCCCAAGAGTTAGCTTTTCTTGAACATCCATTACATGTTAAGATGTTCAGGTAAAAGGATTAGGGCTACAAAGATGAATAAATCGTGGGTGTTGTCTTCAGTATATCCAGTACTCAAACAGATGATGACAATGCAATGTGAGAAGGACCCAAGAGACTGAGAATCAGGTAGGAAACTGGGAGCTTAATCTTCCAATGGAATCAACCAGGCATCATTGAGGTAGAGACATTGGAGATGGATGTTAAAGGGTCAACAAGTATTTATGGCCAACAGAATAGAAAAAACAATCCAGCAATCCCACTCCTGGGCATATATCCATAGAAAACCATAATTCGAAAAGATACATGCACCCCATTTTTCATTGCAGCACTATTTGCAATAGCCAGGCTATGGAAGCAACCTAAATGTCCATCAACAGAGGAATGGATAAAGAAGATGTGGTACACAGACACAATGGAATATTATTCAGCCATAAAAAAGAACAAAATAATGCCATTTGCAGCAACGTGGATGGACCTAGAGATTGTCACACTGAGTGAAGTAAGTCAGACACAGAAAGACAAATATCATATGATATTGCTTATATGTGGAATCTAAAAAAGGGGTACAAATGAACTTAGTTACAAAACAGAAGTAGAGTCACAGATGTGGAAAACAAACTTATGGTTACCAGGGGATAAGGGGCTGGGGAGGGATAAATTAGGAGTTTGGGATTGATATATTCACACTACTATATATAAAATAGATACTGTATAGCACAGGGATCTCTACTCAGTACTCTGTAATTACCTGTATGGGAAGAGAATCTAAAAAAGAATGGATATATGTATATGTATAACTGATTCACTTTACTGTACACCTGAAACTAACACAACATTGTAAATCAACTATAGTCCAATAAATTTTTTTTAAAAAAGCAATCCAGGCAGAAGTCCTAGGTAGGGGATAGACTTAAGGGATTGACCATGTTCCAAGTAGGATGTAGTACAGGAGAATAGCACACCATGGGGCAAGAAAAGTCCTTTGGGAACTTCCATAGGCACTCATGGACATGACCTGTCTCCATTCCTATCTGCTGAGTGCCCAGCACAGGTCTGAGGTGGCATATAGCTCGAGGCTATGGCTGGGCACAGATCTTTATTGTCACCTCACCCAGGGCTTTCTGACACCTTAACACTTCTGTCTCCAGAAATATCCCCCTCTCTGGACTCTCCAAAGTCTCAGGGAATTATTCCCTGTGACACTACAGAAGTTAAATATCTACCCTTCCTGGTGGGTTTTTGCATTTTAGAAGACAACTTGTATTGACCCAAATAGAAAAAACCTAGGATGCGAAATTATTTTGAGCAGAAGAATCTTTTTGCCACTTTTAGCTTATTCTTAGGTATCTCTCCTCTTTTCCTCCACTTATCCTATTTCCAAACCAGAGGAGCCGAGGCCCCCTGCTTAGTGACACTGTACCTCTGATCTTTGATTTACCTCCGTTAAAAGTCACATCAATTCTTACAGGAGTTCAAGAGATTTCAACCTCATCCCTGCTACCCATTCACACAACAGATGAGGTTCATATGTGGAGCACATTTCCAAATGCAGCTTATACTGTAGCCTAAAACAACAAAAAAATCAACCCGAGATTTTGTGAAGTAACTGGGATGCCACCTGTAACTCCATCCTTTACTGTCTCACAAAAGAAAGCATATTTTAAAGAAAGCAAGTCTCACATTATTATAGGGGTAATCTTGAATTCACTCTAATTTGTGAAAGAAGGCAGCTGTCAGCAAATGTTGTGACTTCACTATTAGTATATCATGTGGGATGTACTCCTAAATCATCCTACACTCTAATGTTGACATGCTACCAAGTTGGAGAATCACTGGCTAAGCTTCGAGCTGAGAAACGTAAACAGACATTTCTCAGTGGTGCACTCTATGTCAATAATTCATATATAACATTCAAAAGTGTCCAGTTCATTCCTAGGCAAAGACATTCCGAAAGGCTTGACCCAACTCATTATTTCACGATGGATAACTTGGAGAGTCCTACTAAATAAACCAATCATCTTTTATTCTCTTATGGAATTGCCTTTCAATTGGAAATATATTGTGTTGGAGTTTTCAATATAAGCTTCATTTTAATAAGGAAAAATATGTTTTATTTTATTTGACATATAAGCTAAGATTTCTTGGATTGCTATAATTTAAATCATTCCTTTTTTTATAATTGAAGCAGTTTTGAAACTTTTTAAATTAATTAATTAATTAATTTTATTTATTTATTTTTGGCTGCATTGGGTCTTCGTTGCTGCGCACGGGCTTTCTCTAGTTGCAGCAAACGGGGACTACTCTTTGTTGCAGTGCATGGCCTTCTCATTGCGCTGGCTTCTCTTGTTGAGGAGTATGAGTATGGGATCTAGGCTCACAGGCTTCAGTAGCTGTGGCACACGGGCTCAGTAGTTGTGGCTTGCAGGCTCTAGAGTGCAGGCTCAGTAGTTGTGGTGCACGGGCTTAGTTCCTTTGCGGCATGTGGGATCTTCCAAGACCAGGGCTCAAACCCATGTCCCCTGCATTGGCAGGCAGATTCTTAACCACTGCACCACCAGGGAAGTCCCTAAATGATTGCTTTTTTAAAGACAAAACGTGTTTGTATGTTACTATGAATGAAACTGCAAAGGGCATCTCAGACCAAGGTCTCATGTCCTGCATTAGGCAGTTCACCGTGAAGCAAACAACCCAAAATCTCAGTGCCTTGCAACAGCAAACAGGTATTTCCCACCACGTGTCTGCACCTGTGAATTGGCTGGGCCTGCAGCCCTGCTCCAAATGTCCTTTCATTTGAGCACCTCAGATAAAAGCACAGCCCTACATGGCAGATGCCCATTTTTATGGCAGAGGCTAAGAACAAGAGGCAATCACATTTGAAGCTTCTGCTCAAATATAGCATATGTGTCATTGGCTCATATTCCATTAGTAAAAAAAGTCACATGGACTAGCCCAACATCAATGGAGCAGGAAAATCCTCTCTGCCCAGGACAAGGGAGGGGAAGAAATATTTGAAAACAATAATACAACCTATCACAGACCACCTTTTATAGATATTTCCTTTGCTTCACTTCTTACTCAAAATTACTCACCTACTTCCAAGAAATACACCCAGAAAGTCCCTTCCCATAATGGCATTAGGTACTATGTTGAAGATCTCATAGTAGTCTCTAAATCAGGCACAAAATAACCCACACGTACCCACATAAAGTGGTGGAAGGTGACAGAATAACTGCATTAAACACTGCTGTTCATCAAGAGGAAATCTGAGAAGTACTTAGCAATCACTGGTACACAGCAATTTTGAGATTCTGCTGGACAAACATTATGAGTCCCATCTTAGAGTAGGAATGTTCCTTGAGTCCTGTTCCCTGTGAGTAGCGCCCCAGTTCATCATTCTCTGTGGCTCTTGACTCCTCCCTCCAGGACATCTTTCCATTAACCGTGTTGGATGCATCAGAGGAGGGCATTGGAGACTATACCATCATAGGGGAATGAGCGGCTTTCTCAGCCTGCTTCTTGCCCAGATAGTCTTGAAATGTCACAGACTTTTAATGCAGTAGGACACTGCTTTTGGCAGTACAACTCTTTCAAAGATTTTGTTAGCTCTTCCTCTTGGATTCCATTTCTGTGTGCAGCTGTCTCCATCACAGGTCTTTGGTGGACGGTAAGTTTTTCTCTAGACTTAACGAGGGGTGCTATGGGCTTAACCAGCTCTTACAAAATCCTGTCTCTAGGAATTGCAATCACTCCCATAATTTCATCTCAACCTGTGTCTTAATCAGTAGTTTTTGGCTCAAAGTATTTCTCTGTTTGATCTCTTACCAGTTGAAGATTAAAAACAGTCCCATTTTTCCACCCTAAAACCCCAGAATTTGAGTTTATTTTCTCTTCCATCCCATCCTTCAAACAGGCCAGTTATTTTCTGCATTTATTTCATTTGTTAAACAGCCTATCAAATGCAGCAAATAACAGCTAACTCACACGAGGACTATTCCATTTAAATATCTTTCCAGCCAAAGCCATAAGTTCATCAGGTAGGCTATCTGCCTCCCAAGTTACTGCTGCTGCAGAAACAAATTATATTACATTGATCATCACTCTTTTCAGTTTCCCACAATATGTTTTTCACCACCTACAGCTTTATCTGGAAGCAACTGCCACCTATTTTTATTTTCCTACAACAGCACCCCACTCCTCATATCAATTTTTATATTATTCAGCTTGCTGCACTAAAAGCAACTCCCAAACTCCAGTGGCTAGCAACAACAAACATGTTTCTTGCTGACTTTATATGCCAGCAGGTGCCACTCGGCTCTGAACGCTTTGGCTCTGTTTCATGCATGTATCTTCACATTCAGGGACCCAAGCTGAAGGGGCAGCCACTATGCATAATATACGCATTCTCGAGACAAAAAGGAAGAGCAAGGGGTATTAAATCACATTTAAAGCCTTCGCTTGAAAGTAGCATAGTTACTTCTCACATTCCATTGACAAAGCTCAGCATGATGGAGTGGGGAAGTGTTTTTCCCCCATTGAGAAGAGGGTGGAGTAAATTTTTTTTCCAAATAACAATACCATCTACCACATACCCTACTGAGAAACCAGAGTTATAAAACCTCAGAGTTGGGGATATACTAGACCAACCCCAGAAAATTAGTGCAATGACCAGGATTTTTATGAGATCAATTATATACTCACTCTTCTGGAAAAAAAGAAAGAAAGAAAGAGACCAATGAACTGTTTGGCTTTGTGCTGTGCAACATCACACAAAGATATGGTACTTTGATCAATATGCAGAACTGCTTCTATAAAACATGAAAGGAGAAGCATAAACTTTCTAACTTTGTACCTTGTCTATTTTATGAAAATAAAAATTTTGTGATGGTGAAGTATATTTTATGTATAGTTGCACAGGCAATCCAGATTTGCTGAATTCTTCCAGTTTACATTTGATGCAGTTAGGGATTTTGCATCACAATCAACAGGAGCTTTAGGGGGGAAAATTCTGCCCAGAATCGTGGGGGTGCTTCTGATTATTCCTAAACAAATCACAAACGTTAGTAACTGCAGTTATTTCCATGCGAAGGAGAGCTCTGCAGGGCTGAAGACTTCAGAAAGATAAGAGAGTGAAGAGTGCCCTCTAGTGGTAACTCAAAGCTTTTCACTTGGAAACTGAAAAGTCAGATCATTTTCTTCATTTTGCTTCTTGATCTGGACCCAGAAATTTTAAAAGTAGAATTTTAGAAATATATAAATAACATTCTAAATATATTTTACCCTGTGTCTGAAGTGTGTTTATTTTATAGTTTGAAGTATCAGACAATTCAGTACTCCTCACATAGTAATAAAAATGTTATTTAATCTGGTACTGTCTTTATCCTTAAACGGTCACAAATGTATACTCAATTTTATTTTTAAGAAGAAATAAAATTTTTACCCTGGAGATGGAGCTGGAGTAATCTGCAATTTAGATTTTGTTTTTATTGATTACAGGTCAGTGTCATCACCAAGAAAAAATATCTAACAAGTTTCTAACTCCCAATACTTCCAAAATGATTACACATTTTATTAATCAAGGTTACAGTCATCTCATTTTATTGGTGTCAATGAAACCCTGATGCTATGTGTTAATTAAGAATCACCATGGCAATGGAACAGATATTTTAAATGCTGTTGCTGCCACTATTTATGTGTGAGTTCCAAGTGCCCTCTGTTGGATGAAATACAGTTGGTGAAAAAGCTGTTTCTGTTCAATTCTGGTTCAGCCCTCTCTCCCCGAGTTCCTATCAAGCTAAAATTCCATTAAAGAGACATAGGGGGACTTCTCTGGTGGTTAAGTGGTGAAGACTCTGCACTCCCAGTGCAGGGGGCCCGGGTCTGATCCCTGGTCAGGGAACTAGATGCCACATGCATGCCACAACTAAAGAGCCCACCTGCCGCAACTAAGACCTGGAGCAACCAAATAAATAAATAAATAAATATTTTTAAAAGAAATTAAAAAATAAAAACAGAACATTATCTTCATACAGTTAAACTGGGTCAAGAATTCAAGGGAAAAAAAGACACAGGCATTCAACTCATGTAGAGATATAGGATCAAGCCTTATATTAAAGTCCTGGAAGAAGAAAATCATTAAGCTTTATTGTATCTGTATGAATAATTTTCAAGCCAGACTTTTCTTCATTACTCAAATCTCATTTCAAATATGATTGCTTCTTTTAGAAATTAGAAACTATTAGAAAACAAGTCATGGTCAGTATTTTAAAACCTGACTTTTCAGCACTTAGACATGTATTTTCTTTTTCCCCTAACAGACCTAGAACCCAACTTACATGAGTTTTTCATTCCCTGGAGAGATGTAGTTGGTCTGCTCAAGTGTTCTTTAAGCTACCAAAAAGGCAGTGTACCCACTGTGTAATCAAAAACGTCAACATTTGCAGTTACCAGATCAAGTTCTAGAATTGAGCATTAGCGATATAATCTTGGAGAGAAGCGGGGAAGCGGGGATGGCTTTTTGTTTTGTTTTGTTTTGTTTTGTTTTGTTTTGTTTTGTTTGCATTCAGGAGTCAGTGCTTTGGTATTGGAAGGAGCAATCATTAATCCTCTTGGTCAGACTTCCAACCAAGAATGGGATGGAAGAATGGGATCTTGCCCTTATGAAGCCTAGACTATATTACTTGTTTAAAATTTCTCCTTCTCCTGTGGTCTAAGCTATGAAAGCCCTAAATTTATTTCCTGGAGTTCTGGAAAAATCAGTCTTTAAAAAAAATTAAAGAGAAACATAATCTGTGTTCCCTGAACTCAGGAGCAAAGTATCTTTTGTCTGCAAATGCCTTTCTCTTGAGAATTATGAGTTTTACCAAAGCATGAGATCATAGGCTAGCAGAAATAGAAATTAAAATGAACTTCCTCCATCAGTTTTTAACTATTTCATTTAGCTGCTAAAATATTAATAACATAATCTGAAATATGATTACTATTGTAGTTGTCACTTTGCTGCAATAAAAATGTTATGGACTGAATTGTTTTTCCCAAAAATTCATATGTTCAAGTTCTAACCCCCTCCCCAGTACCTCAGAATGTGACTGTATTTGGAGATAAGATTTTTCAGTTAAAATGAGATCATCAAGGTGGATTCCAATCCAATATGACTGGTGTCCTTATAAGAAGAGGAGATTAGAACACAGAAACACACAGAAGGAAGACCATGTGAATAAATAAGAGAAGAAGGCCATCTACAAGCCAAGGAGGGAGGCCTTGGAAGAAATCAACCCTGCCAACACATTGATCTCGGACTTAACCTCCAGAATTATGAGGAGATAAATTTCTGCTGTTCAAGCCTCCCAGTCTGTGCTACTTTGTATGGCAGCCCTAGCAAACTAATACAAGAAGTGAGGTTGGCATTATTTCTGCCTCCATAAGGTCAGCACAGGGATATGCCAGAGCTTCTCTTAGCCCTTTCCTCAAGTTTTTTCAGTCATGATTGATAGCCAGCTAATACAACTCCAAGCATCATGTCTACATCCCAGACAGGAAAAGAGGGGAGAAAATGCTCTTCTTTCTATCAAAAACTAAAAGATGTGACTTCATTATTTTTATATGGACTCTATAATTGCAAGTATCAGAAAACTCAAAGAAATTTAAACTCAAAAAGTATTGGCTCAAGCATTAGAAAATCCAGGGGTAGTACCAACTTTAGGCTGGCCAGATGCACAGATCAAATGATATTATCTGGAGTGAGAGTCTCTCTCTCATGATTTTTCTTTCACTGTATTGCCTTTCCTCTCCTACTCCTCAGAGCTATTCCTAGATATTCCAGGCTTTTTCCTCATGACTGCAAGATGGCTGCTGTAGCTCTAGCCTCACATTCTTTCAAGATCTAGTCTAGCAAGAAAGAGTTCCTATCTCCCATCATTCCTGGGTAAGAACACCTGCCTGCTTCTTCCTTCGGCACACCCTCCTGGTGTGATTATGTAGAATACTTCTTCACACCCCTATCTTAGCCTAAGCACTAAGAAGTCTGTGTTCACTTAATAATGAGATGGTCATCAGCATTGTAAAGAGTAACGACCTCCTCTTTGTTAAGCACTTACTTTGTGCCAGACTTGGTTCATTATCGCCTTGGTTCATTATCGCAACAAGAATGATCATCCTACTTCAAAAACCTTATTGAGTATTTACCTATTTTTAAATAACTAATCTTAAATAAGTCAAGTAACTTGACACAGGTCCGTGAGATAGAAAATAGAGCCAGAAATTTCATACATTTCTGTCTGACTCTAGAATCTTCATCCTTTTAACCAGTTAGCTCCGCTTGAATCCATATTGTTTTTCGTAAAGCGTGAAAAGCAGTAGCTCTTTATCTCCCCTTCAAGAACCTCCCCTGCCATCTCTTCTGCCCACAGTCACCAAACTTCTGCTTGCTAGAATTATGCCTCTCATCTATTCTTCCATTCATGAAAGGCTAATTCCTAACAAATAAGTGCTACCCCCGCTTCCCCAATCACTCTCCTTTAGGAAAGAAAGAAGTTCCATTATCTTGCAAAGAGAATCATTTGAATTCTATGTAGTCACTCAACCTCTGCCTTTTACAAGCTTATCCATCTTTTTAAACTTCTCTGACTTTTTTTCATCATGCAGTTTTACTTTCCTTGAGGCATATTTGAGTCAGTCCTTAAAATATGCTGGTGATGCAAAATACTTGAAAATAAATAGACAGCAGTTATACCAATAGATAAGGGTCAAAATGAGGGCCTATTTTATGTTGCCTTCTTTTCACCAAAGATCTATTTTCAGTGCAGAGATCCAGTGAGATCAATAGCACCTCTGTGCTTAAATCAGAAGCATGCTGGCATTATCAGTAGCAAGGAGAGTATGGCGCTGAGTGCAATTACAAAGAAACTTGAAAGATATGTACCCTCTTTCTTTAGAGATCACAAATCAAGAGGCTACACACTCATATTTGACAGTTGTTTTTCTCAAGGCCACATCAGCTAGGAGGCACAATCTGGAAAATAAGATGTTAAATATAATTTAGCTTCATCTGAAGATTTGCAGGAGTTCTTTCTATTCTCCATCTGCACCTCAACTTCCCTCTTAAGGAGAGGTGCCCTTCCTTTGACAGCCTTGATAACCCTCTTACCCCAGTACATGCACCCTATTGCATCACAATTCTCATTGATGGAAGTGTACACCCCACTAGATCGAGTGTTCCATGAGGGCAGTGTCTACCTATTCATTGCTGTCCAAGCGATGCCTAGCAGAGTGTCCAGCAAGCAGTGCTCAGTACATGTCTGTGATTTGAAGAGGTAAATGCTGCACAAAGACAGTGGTCCTCAGTGTCACTGTGAGCTCCTGTCCTTCAGCCACTGAGATGGCATCAAATAAACTTCAAGAGAACCTCCCCTTCAGGTGACAAAAGTCCCTGCCCACCAATGCTGAAGTGCATGGAGCCTCCAGGACAGTTTCCAGAAGTTTCCATGCCAGTCTTTTCAACAACAAATTTGAGGCCAGGGTCTGAGACTCACTGGCTGAGATGACTAACTTTCCAGGGGGTAAAACTCTCAGTTGCTGCTTTAGGATTGTGTTTATTTTGTTGTTTGTTTCCTACTTTCCTGCCCTGGCACCCTGTCAAACCAGAGAGAGAGTTCCTTCCTCCTTCCTTTACCTCATACAGAGCTTGGCAAAGACCACATGAAGTCCTTTCCACAAACCTCTCCTCTTCTCCTCCATTTGGGTCATTCATCTCCCCTCACCAGTTCTATTGGCAGAATTTTATTTGCAGCTCATACTTTACTCTGGACAATCTACAATAAGCAAATAGGCATGGGCAGAATATGGATAATTCAAGAAAATTACTAACTGTGGCAGGGTACCCTAAACCTGGACGGTAGGAGCTGTCAAACTTGTTAGGAGCCTGTGAAGTGTTTCTGAGATTCCTTCAGGGCAGAGACTGTCTTGTCCACTAGTGCCTGGCATGCTGTTTGGCACATTATAGGCACTCAGTAAATATCTCCTGAATAAATGAATGAAGACTTGAACACTGCCTTGTAGTAAAGGCTCATTAGGCCTCAGACAACCATTATTCACCCATTGCCTTTGAGGAGATGTGTGTGTGTGCATGTTCTTGAGAATTCTGAAGGTAAGGTGCAGAAGACCACACACTGATGGTTCAGGCCTCATTTGTGATCTTCAACTCCTTGTAGAAGCACAACTGAGAAAAAGAGAGAGAGAGAGAGAGAGAGAGAAGGAAGGAGGGAGGGAGGGAGGGAGGAAGGGAAGGAAGGAGGGAGGGAGGGAGGGAGTGAGGGAGGAAATGAAAGAAGGAAGGAAGGAGGGGAGAAAGGAAAGGGGAGGGAAGGAGGGAAGGCAGGCGAGGGTGAGGCATGTACCTCAGGTTGATCTGTTATCAGAATAAGCAAAGGCAGAGGCAGAGCAAAGTGGTTAAGAGCATAGACTCTGAAACAAGACTGCCCACATTGAAATTAAGTCAAACACTTAGTAGCTCCCTGACTTTGAATGAAGTAGTTAGCCTCTCTGTACCTCTGTTCTTCCTAATAGGCATAGTAAAATTTATAGTGCCTGTAACACTTGTATTGTATGAGGACAATTACATGAGTTAATATATGTAAAACACTTAGGATGTTGCCTGGCAAACAGTAAGCACTCAACCAATGTTTGTAGATATTATTATAAAGTGCTGTGAAGCTCAATCTTCACCCCACAACTGAGTTCAATCAGATTTCAATAAATGTTTTGTACATTAAATTATTGTGGTCCTATTTGGATCACAGTGGGAGGTTATCCCCTTGAGAGTGAGGGATGGAATTTTCTCACTAGTAAGAATAAAATTTTTCACTGTCTGTCACTGTTAAAAAAAAAAAAAAAGTAGTTTTAGGGCAAGAAAAGAGAACACAAACGGCAGGTCCTTATCTAGTCAGTTGAAGGAATTCTCAGTCACAACTGGGGCCTGACCTATATGAAATACATACTTTCTGATGGATAACTCACTGTTAAGTTAGTCCCTAACACAAGAACAAATGCCAGTTGTAATAAAAGTAATAGCTAACATTCACCTTTCTAAACTGGACACATGTTTACTTCAGTTCAATCTTATAAAGTAGGAACTATTACATACAGAGGCTGACCCATGGCTACATGGCTACAGGATCTGTATTAGTCAGGATAGGCTAGGTTTTCTTGTGGTAACTGGAAACCTCAGAAGGTTAACACAAAAATAGCTTATTTCTCACTTACGTTACGTGTTCCTTATGGATCAGCAGGAAGATCTGCTACCCGCACTCAAGAACCCAGGCTGACTGAATCTCCACCACTAACTGCACAATTTGGAACATGCAGCTTCCTTGTTGCTGCAGCAGGAAAACAGAAAGACACATGAGATTTTCTGTGCTTCAGGCCAGGAGTGACTCATGTCACTTTCACTCAGTAGTGCTCTTTCTTTGACCTGGGCCACACCTTAGGGAGCTCTGAAATTTGGAGTGCCATGTCAGTGCCTGGGACTTGGTTAGGGCTGGCAGTAAAGTCCAGGAGGAGTTCCCCAACCCAGAACAGGACCTGCAAGGGCCCCAGCCCTCATTTCTCCCCTTGGAACCCTCTGACCCTGTATGCCATGCATGGACTCAACTAGATGCACCAAGGATCCCTGAGACTTGTGCCCATGGAGGCATCCTGGTACCATGTGTCCGGCTCTGGCTCCAGGAGGGCAGCCTGGTGAAGCAGATTGCTCCTGCAGGCCAGCATTATATTTCTTTTGTAGGATTACACAGGATCAGGCAGCCAGAATGATATTGACATGTTCATTTGGGGTGATTCTCACTCACATTGGATACAAAATGTGTTCTAAGGTACCATCTGTTTCCCCTGCCATCCCTTGGGCTTAAAGCACATTTGGGCCCCTAGATCAGCTCTCACCTCTCTGTGTTCAACTCACAATATCATCTCCAGTCTACAGCACCCAAGGGTGATGGCAAGCATTCTTTACTCTGTATCCCTCACTGCTGACACGCAACATAGATACAATCCCTTCTAAAGGCTCTGCATCACATGACAGAGAGTCTTGGGAAGAGAGGGGATTGCCTATCTTTTTCAAGGGTAAAATTTTAGATCATTGCTGCTTGATGTCAGTGGGCTTTTCCAAATGATGTTTTCTCTTGCCTCCAATTATTACAGTGATGTCATATTCTTCTACGTCTGTCTGAAGCAGTACCAGACATTCCCTGTGTGAATGGGGCCACTCCTCTCACTCTGCCCAGGGGCCTATCCTCCCTGCTGGTGTCAGTATGTGGAATTCAGGGATGCAGTCAACATTGAAAGAAATCACATTCTAGAAATGCAGGGAGTACAGCCTAAAAAATTGAAGAGAAGATGTGGCTGAAAGATGTGTTATAATCTACTTCCACTGTAAAATTTTAAACAGTACATATAACTTGACCAAAAATGAATTATCATTCACATTTTCCTTCATACACAGATAAGACTTGCATGTGTGGTCATCATCCAAAAATGCATAGCAACAACCTTTGAGAGAATCATTGGAAGCCAGTATTCATGAATGGCAGGATGGATAATGCAGTGTCAGGAAAGATGTCGTAACCAGCACGAAACACATGGAATTAGAGAACCACAGAAGAAGGAAGACCTATATTGATTCAAGACAAATAGGTTCCAAAGAGCCATGGCATTGTGAGTAATAACAACGGTACCATCTTTTTCTCCCAGTGGGAGATATGAAATTAGCCAGAAATGGTGCATTTGGTAATAAAGAAGTCAAAAAGATAGTTCTTGATCCTGAATGGAAAGAGATGGTGCCTGGACACTACAAAAAAAAAAAAAATATATATATATATATATATATATATTTGCACTGTTTGGACAATAATCAAATACCTAAGTATTGCTTCTGTAACCACCTTTCTAAATCTTCATTTATAACTATGCCTCACATGACCCACAAATTGTGTAATATATATTTGGATCACATTGTTTATATAGGCAGGGACCTCGCCAAATATATTTTGCCTGAGACCTCCCCCACATCCTGAGATGACCCTGCTTCCATACACAAGCCATCGACCAGAACTAATCTTGTGGCCTTACCCAGCTGCAAGGGGTCTAAAAGTGTATTCTGAGGGCCCAAAAGGAGAGGAGAAACAAATATGATGGACACTAGGAATATGTGACACAGGAACCAACAAGGATGCTGCTGAGTCTGGGCATTTGAAGAGTGGCCACATTTTAGCAATTAACAGTTGGTCCCTGAGGGAGATGCAAGAGGGAAGGGATATGGGGATATATGTATATTTATAGCTGATTCAGTTTGTTATAAAGCAGAAAGTAACACACCATTGTAAAGCAATTATATTGCAATAAAGATGTTAAAAAATAAAATTTCCTCCCTGGGTTGCCGTTTCCTTCTTTATCCCACAACTGTTTCTAAAGCCTCATCAAGTGTTAAACCCTTGCCTTCGCTGTGCTGCACCACAGTCTACCGTAGTGCTGAGAGCATAAATACAACATAAGTCAGAGCTCCCAGGACTGCAGGAAGCAATCCGCAGACACATCAGCTGTAGCCTTGGACAGAGTGGAGAAGAGGATTCCAAAGCCAGGCAACCGAGGAGACAAAGAAATGATAGAACTGATAGAAAAGGAACTGACACAGAAACTTCTAAAGAATCTCCTACAGACACTAGAGGAAAGAAGACAACCTCTAAGAGAGGTCTGAGGTCCTGAATGGGGAATGGGACTGAGAGCCATTATAAATTGCAGTGCACCTGCATCAAAGTCTCTGAAATTTTTCTTTGAATACCTATCTCTTCTCCAGAGCTCTGATCTATGGTTCAGTTCCTCAAAGCTGGATCTGACATCTAGACTCTTTCACTTTTATAAAGTTAATTCCACTAAAGTTACAGTGGGCACCATAAATATGAAGTTGTGTTATCTTTTTCTGTGATATTTACATTTTTTGGAAGATTTTTTTTAAATAAATGATGGCCGGGCTTCCTTGGTGGCGCAGTGATTGAGAGTCCGCCTGCCGATGCAGGGGACACGGGTTCGTGCCCTGGTCCGGGAAGATCACACATGTCATGGAGCAGCTGGGCCCGTAAGCCACGGCCGCCGAGTCTGCGCGTCCGGAGGCCGTGCTCCGCAACGGGAGAGGCCACAACAGTGAGAGGCCCGCGTACCGCAAAAATAAATAAATAAATAAAATAAAATAAATGATGGCCTTTGAACAGTGACCATTAGGAATTTTGACAGCTGGTAAATAAGATATTTGGAGGTGAGTGGACTTCTTGGTACCCCTCAAACCTCAACATTTGCGTACTTCTTCATCAGGATGGCATTGCTACATGCAGTCATCACAAGATGATTGGCAGCTTAGGTATTGATCCTGCCCCGTAATATCAGGTCTGTTCAGTTTCCCTCATACCCTTGTGTTAGGCTCTAACATAGACTTACTGATGCTCTAGAAACACAGAGGAACATGCCTCACTGGCACTGATGGCTTGGAGAAATTCAGGCAATCACAATAATTTAAAGGAAAGTAACCCCTTGGATGGAAGGGAGAAGGGTGAGGGAGCAGTGGCAGAGAGCACAAGATGGGAGACAAAAGGACTAATGCTGATGTCAGGAAGCAAGGTTGCTGGGACAATGTTGCCTCCTAAGGATTGAGCTCCTGCGTGGAAGGAAAAGAGAAGCTTGCATATTCAGGAGAAAGAGATTCCAGTGTGTTAAAGTGAAATGTGTATAACAAGGGAACAAAAATTAAAGGAAGGAGGGCCCATGAAATCGATAGGTAGCAGTGTCTGCAGCTTTAAAATTTGCTATTTAGCTCTTGGTTCACGTCCTATGACCAGCTAGAATTCAGGTATCCCTCTGGTACCTAAAGTCAATGAAGGGAAGAAAAACTGTGCTTCACTACAGCAAAATCAACATGTGAAATAAACCTTGAAAAGTTTCAGGTCAGGCATAGTGCCCAATAGGAAATGGGCTTGAGACCAACACAGCAGAGAAATGAGAGAAAGTAGAATTTCAGATCATCGAAGGAAGCAGAGCAGTGTTCATTCATTTATTCAGCAACTATTTATTAAGTATCTGTTAGGCAGTACACTAGATGGGGAATACATTAAAAACATATAATATATAATCTCTCTCACAAGGAGCTTCCTATAAGGAGTGGATGAGAGAGAGCCGGGTAAACTCTAATTATAATACAGTATGATAAGTACTAGAATAGGGAAATCACAGAACACTATGAGATTATATAAAAGGGGAACCTAGTACAATCTTAGAAGTTCAGAAAACAATCCCCAGAACATGTAAAAACTGAGCTGAGACAGAAAAGGAGTGTGGGGGGTTAACTGGTTAAATGTGGACAAACCTGGTTCAATCACAGGGAACAGCATGTGCAGAGGTCCAGAGACAATCAATTACCCAGTTTGTTTGCAAATGGATCTGTGTGGATAGAAGAATATCAGCTTTGGTGGGAGGGGTGTGCAGGGGGCGGGAAGCATAAGATAAATGGAGGAGTAAGCCGATGTCAGATTATAAAGGGCATCCAAAGCTGTAAATTGGACTTATCATGAGAGCAATAAGGAGCCATAGAGAAGTATTGATCAACCTTATGTAAACAATTTCTGCTGTTCCTTTTCAGAAACACAGGAGTGCTTAGCATAGTTCAGAGAATGAACCCTTTACTTAGGCAGATGGATGAAACTTACCTCCCACCACCACTCAAAATCTCTCTCTCTGCCACCAGCTACCCCACTTTATTTCATAAAATTGTGTCTACAAAAAGTAAATGACTTAGTTAATTTATGCTCTCATCTATCCAGCATCTCTCATCAAGTCTTCAAATACTATCCTATAAGCAATGTTTCTGCAGTAACTTTATCAGAATACCATAGAGGAAATTATATTCTAACAGTAGGATGTCAAAGCTAATTTATAGCAGAATAGTATCGACTGTCATTTCCTCCCAATAAAAATCTGTGGACCAATAACAGAGAACATCACCTTGATAGAATCTTTAAAATGTCTCAATATGAGAAATTAGGGCAGAGTGTTGGTAGAGCTTCAGGGTCTTGGCTGAATATGTTTAAGGTGGTCTTGCAAGTGTGAAACTGGTTAAAATTGGTCAGAGTTTTATCATTATTATTATTATTATCAAAATAGCTCTGGATTGGTAGGTGCATTGAAGCTAGTCGTGATGAGCAAGCTATTAGTCCTAGTGAGTAAGCTGTTTCAATGATTTACTTTTCTTTTTCTTTGATTAATTTTTCTTTTCTTCCATGAGCAGGCATTTCTTGAAGCAGATAATTAGGTTATTTTTACCTGGTCCCAGCACTGATTAACATAAGGACAAGAAACAATGTCTAGTCCCAGTTTTGTTCAGCATCGAGACAAGAAATATTGCTAGTTTCAGTCCTCAGTAGCCACGTAATTTCTTTGGAACACGTTCCCATTTAACCAGTAAAATTCAGGCTAATAAATGGATAAAAGGGACAGTTATTCAAGTTAATATGACGTTTATTCTGTCATTGTTAGCTACAGTGAATAATTAAAAATTGAATATAGATAAAATTTAAGAAGTATAAATAAGGAGAGCTCACAAAAGCACTATCTTTTTGGTAGAGTCCAATATATTACAAATACTCAGCTGGACACAAAATTATGATGAGGATTAAATACAAAAAGATAGGTAGATATTATTATTATCCTTCAGTGAAATTGCTAAGGTACAAAAATAATCGCCACACTTCATTTTTTTATGAACACATCATTCCTCCTCATCCAAATGTCCTAAAATATGATTTTTCTGGTCTGGCCTCATTTTACTCTCATAATATCCATAAAGTTCCTTCAAATATACCCGCTTTTTCAGAACCTGGAACACGCTGTTCCTTCTGTCTGCAGTGTCTTACTCTTCTTCTGGTCTTTCCCCACCCACCTGGATCATTTCCGTTTATCCTTCTACAGTGAAGTTAAATATCACACATTTAAGAAAATGTCCATGACACCTCCCAGTTACATTCAGGAGCACTCCTTTTTGACCCTGTGGCACCCCGTGAATATCTGACTCCCTTACTAGATTTCACACTGCGTTATATTTGCTATCCAACTGGCCTCTCATGTGTATAAAGCCAAGAGCAGACGACTATGCTTTCTTCATCCCGATACTCCTCCATGCTTCACAGTATGACTTATGTTTATTAAACTATCTTTATTAAATGTAGTTAGAGAGTTTAAACCTACATAAAAGGATATTGACCAGAATGGGTTTAAGTGAATCTTCATGTTGTAGTAAATGTGTTTGCCACGTGTGTTTTATATTTTTAATTTTTTTCAGAATTATTTCTTTTTTTTTACATTTATTGTGCACTTTATTTCTATCATTATTACATTGTAATATATAATGAAATAATTATACAACTCACCATAATGCAGAATCAGTGGGAGCCCTGAGCTTGTTTTCCTGCAACTAGATGGTCCCATCTGGGGGTGATGGGAGGCAGTGACACCCAAAGTGTGTCGCTTATATCCAGTCTACTCCGTAAGATGTGGCTTAATTGTCACTTGCCAGTCACTGACAGGGTTTTGATCTGAGTCTGCAAGCAATTGATTTATTATGGTCTCTGTACAGTCAAACCTCTCTGCTAATGATAATCTGTGTTTGCAGCCGCTCCCCAGTGCTAGCATCACCGCCTCAGCTCCACCTCCGATCATCAGGCATTAGGTTCTCATAAGGAGCGTGCAACCTAGATTCCCCGCATATGCAGTTCAGTAGGGTTCGCGCTCCTATGAGAATCTAATGCCGCCACTGATTTTTTTTTAACATCTTTATTAGAGTATAATTGCTTTACAATGGTGTGTTAGTTTCTGCTTTATAACAAAGTGAATCAGTTATACATATACATATGTTCCCATATCTCTTCCCTCTTGCGTCTCCCTCCCTCCCACCCTCCCTATCCCACCCCTCTAGGTGGTCACAAACCATGGAGCTGATCTCCCTGTGCTATGCGGCTGCTTCCCACTAGCTATCTGTTTTACATTTGGTAGTGTATATCTGTCCATGCCACTCTCTCACTTTGTCACAGCTTACCCTTCCCCCTCCCCATGTCCTCAAGTCCATTCTCTACATCTGCATCTTTATTCCTGTCCTGCCCCTAGGTTCTTCAGAACCATTTTGTTTTTTTGGTTTTTTTAGATTCCATATATATGTGTTAGCATATGGTATTTGTTTTTCTCTTTCTGACTTATTTCATTCTATATGACAGAATTATTTCTTTAAAAGGTTTTGTGGAACTTTCTGAATTGTCATAAACCAAATGGAAAAGTACTGACTCTTGAGAATACTAAAGTTTACTCCTTATGCCTATCATGACTTAGCTTATAGGGCTCTTTGTCAGCCCGGAACAGTCCATTCTAATTAGGGCAAACTCAGATATTCTGGCTACCCAAGCAAGGGAAATGACAATATCCAATTTGGAGGATAAAGCTCTCGAGCTGCAGGAAATATTATCAATACTAAGCAATGAATACACTGACAGTAAAAATAAAGACATATTGAGAACTACAACCCAGACCTCGAGTAAAGGAAAATTGCTAGGTAAGATTGCCCAGGAAGTAATCATAAAAGCTCTTATACCAGTCTCTCAGTGATATTTTAGAGAATTTAGTCCATTAGATATAGCTAGACACCCACTTTCAGTTCTATTAATTATACATGAAATATTTTTAAATGATAACAAACATGCACTTAGAATTATAAGACAATCCACATTTTAATGTTCAGTGGTGTTAGGTTTTACCTTTAAAAGCTCTGTAAGGTCTAGTGAGGGTGAACACTTTAGAGCCAAAGATGATCTAACAACCTTCACTTTCCTTGACCCTAATCAGCTCTGGGCACTAGTGCCCTTCATCTTTAGGCTAGTTTTGTCTGACTCATCAAGAAGACATGAGCAGAGAAAGAAGTAACATCTGGAATCTGGCACAAGTCTGAGTGTGGAAGAGTTGGGTTCTATCCTCACTGGCTATGTGCCAGTCCATTGTCAGTCTTCCACCTCAGATCCTGAGCAGCAGTCCAGTTTTCTGCTGAAGCAGGAGTCCTTCCTGGAATCCCAGCCTACTTGCCGGAGTCCTTACAAGGCACAGGCCTTGAGAATACCCTATCACCAGGATTTGGAACCTGCCCAGTGTTCTCCCGGATGCTGCCTACAAACTGAAGTTTCACCTAAAACCTCACTCTATGAAATACCATTGGATATTGTCTAAGTCACCTTGGGCTGCTATAGCAGAACGCCACAGACTAGATGCCTTAAACAACAGGAATGTATTTCTCACAGTGCTGGAGGCTGGGAAGTTCAAGATCAGGGTGCCAGCCTTTTTGGTTTCTGGCAAAACTCTCTTCCTCACTTGTTGATGACCACCTTCTCAGTGCATCCTCACATGGAAGAGAGTGAGTGAGAGCAGATTCTCTGGTGTTTCCTCTTATAAGTAAACTAATCCCATCAGATCAGGACCCCATCCTCATGACTTCATTTAACCTTTATTACCTCCTTATAGGCCTTATCACCAAACAGTCACAATGGGGGTTAGGACTTTAATGTATGAATTGGGGGCAGGGAGACATAATTCAGCCTATAGCAGATATAAACACTAATCTAAATCTAAATCAAGCCTAAGTTACCTATGTACATTCAACAACAACAATAACAAAGCAACAATGTTTATTGTTTATTAAACACTTACTTTCACCAAATATTTACGGTAATATTATTAGGTCAATTATTATTTTTTTCTACTTTGCAGCAGAGGAAGTTGAAGCTTTCAGGTGTAAAATACCCTAAACAAGGCCACAGAGCTACAAAATGACAGAGGTGGAACTCAAATCCATGTCTATAGGAATTCAAAGCCCAAATGAGACTTGTCTACCATGGCTTCTTAGGTGGAAACTATAATTCAGATTGCTGATCAACCTTCAGTCCCAGCCTCTTCCCTTTCCCCACCTGCCTGAACTGTGGAGATTATTAAAGTTTGCCTCATAGACACACTTGAGTTTTGGCAATTATGGAGCTGACAGCAAGTCAATTAAAATATATTTATTCTACCCTGAGAAAACCAAAATTCAAAAAGAGTCATGTACCAAAATGTTCATTGCAGCTCTATTTACAATAGCCCAGAGATGGAAACAACCTAAGTGCCCATCATTGGATGAATGGATAAAGAAGATGTGGCACATATATACAATGGAATATTACTCAGTCATAAAAAGAAACAAAATTGAGCTATTTGTAATGAGGTGGATAGACCTAGAGTCTGTCATACAGAGTGAAGTAAGTCAGAAAGAAAAAAGACAAATACCGTATGCTAACACATATATATGGAATTTAAGAAAAAAACAAATGTCATGAAGAACCTAGGGGTAAGACAGGAATAAAGACACAGACCTACTGGAGAACAGACTTGAGGATATGGGGAGGGGTAAGGGTAAGCTGTGACAAAGTGAGAGAGTGGCATGGACATATATACACTACCAAATGTAAAATAGAAAGCTAGTGGGAAGCAGCCGCATAGCACAGGGAGATCAGCTCGGTGCTTTGTGACCACCTAGAGGGGTGGGATAGGGAGGGTGGGAGGGAGGGAGATGCAAGAGGGAAGAGATATGGGAACATATCTATATGTATAACTGATTCACTTTGTTATAAAGCAGAAACTAACACACCATTGTAAAGCAATTATACCCCAATAAAGATGTTAAATATATATATATACATATATATATTTATTTATTTATTCAACACCCATGATCAGACACTAGGTAGAGCACTAGGTTACTACTTAAATATCTACATATGCCTGAAAATATTAATTTAGAAGCAACAGATTCAGATGGTACTTTGGTTACTGTAATGAAATTTTGCCACATTCTGTCTCTTTGATTCATGCTCTTCTTATTTAAAATTCTTCATTGCTCTTTGTGATATACCAGCTGTTAAGCTGCCCTCACATACATCTTCCTCTATCTTTGGCTTCCCAGCACAATATCCATTTATTCTTTATTCAAAATACATAGGTGACTCTTGAACAACACAGGTTCAGACTGTGTGGGTCCACTTATACATGGATTTTTTTCAACAGTAAATTTACAGTACTACATGAACCAGGGTAGAACCAGGGTTGCAGAAATGCAGATACTGCAGAACCACATATACAGAGGAACTGCGTATATTAAGGGCCATCTATATGTTATATGCAGATTTTTGAGTTCATGAAGTTTCAATACCCCTAACCCCACCCCACCCCTGCATGATGTTCAAGTGTCAACTGTACTTACTGAGCCCCTACTATGTGTCAGGCACTGTTCTAGGCATTTGGGATACATCACAGAACAAAATAGACAAATATCCCCGCCATAGTACTAACATGCTAGCATAGGGAAACAGAAACTGGTAGCCATATTAAATAAGTAAAGTATGTAATGTGTAGAAATTATGATATGGACTATGAAAAAAGAAAAGGCAGCACAAGGTAAGGGAGATCAAGAGCATGAGAGGAGAGGGTCAAGGTGAACCTCTCTGAGAAAGAGACACGTAATCAAAGACATATAAGGTAGACATCTGAGGAAGAGTGTTTCAGACACAGAAAACAACACTTGCAAAGAACTTGGGGTGAAAGCAGGACTGGGCATGTTTAAGGAACAGCAAAGAGACCAACGTGGCAGGAGCCCAGCGAGTGACAGAAAAGTCAGAGAGTTAATGGGGCACCAGATAAAGAAGGACCTCTGGCCACTGTAAGAGTTTTCATTTTTTACACTGAATAAAATGGAAAATCATTTCAGGATTCTGAGCAGAGGAAAGACAATGACCAGACTCATATTTTTAAAGGATCATCCTGGCTGTTATATAAAGGACAGATTGTAGGGCAGCAAGGATAGAAGTAGGGAGGCCAGTTAGGAGGCCATTGCAATTATGCATGGCAGATTGGTGGGGGAGAGCATGGCGGTGGCAGTGGTGGTAGTGGTGATAATGGTGGTGATGGTGGTGGTGACGGTGGTTGTGGTGATGGTGGTGGTGGTGGTGATGGTGGTGGTGGTGGTGGTGGTGGTGGTGATGGTGGTGGTGATGTTGTTGGTGATGGTGGTGGTAGTGGTGGTGGTGATGGTGATGGTGGTGGTGGTGATGATGCTGTTGTTGCTGGTGGTGGTGGTGGTGGTTGTGGTGGTGGTGGTGGTGGTGGTGATGGTGGTGGTGGTGATGGTGATGGTGGTGGTGATGTTGGTGATGGTGGTGGTGGTATTGGTGGTAGTGATGATGGTGGTGGTGATGGTGATGGTGGTGGTGGTGGTGATGCTGTTGTTGCTGAGGGTGGTGGTGGTGGTGGTGGTAGTGGTGATGGTGATGGTGGTGGTGGTGGTGGTGGTGGTGGTGGTGATGATGGTGGTGGTGGTGGTGATAGTGGTGGTAGTGGTGATGGTGATGGTGGTGCTGGTGCTGGTGATGGTGGTGGTGGTGATGGTGGTGGTGGTGGTGGTGATGGTCGTGGTGGTGGTGAAGGTGGTGGTGGTGATGGTCGTGGTGGTGGTGGTGGTGATGGTCGTGGTGGTGGTGAAGGTGGTGGTGGTGATGGTCGTGGTGGTGGTGGTGGTGGTGATGATGGTGATGGTGGTGGTGGTGATGGTGGTGGTGGTAGTGGTGGTGGTGATGATGGTTGTGGTGATGATGGTGATGGTGGTGGTGGTGATTATGGTGGTGGTGGTGATGAGGAGGAGAGGTGGCTAGATTCTGGACATACTTTGAAAGTAAGAGAAGCCTTATCTATGAACCAAGTGCTGCCAGTTCTTGAGCCAAAGGACAAGAAGTATGTCAACAGGCTTAGCCTTCAATGCAGGAGGTTGGGGTACATAAAATAATATCTAACATAGTAAACACTTATTACCCACTAGTCATACTAAGAGTCCCGCTAGTAAGATAAGAAACTAAAGCACAGAAACATTAAATGATTTAAGTTAGTAAGCAGATGAACTGGGATTCGAAGCCAGAACATCTGGCACTGGAACCCTCACAAATAACCACTCCCCATACAGCTTTGCTGGTTAAGGCACACTTTATTGACTTGAGATCTGGTGACTCAGGGACTAATAGCTGGAGCTGATACACCAAGGGCGAATCAGGGTAACCTCTAAAATGCAGCAGTCCCTAACTCACCACTGAGGCAGAAAACCCATAATAAAGTAGTGGCAACTAATGAGCTTGATTCTAAAATGAATGAATCTCTGGGCACAAGGTGATTCTATACTGGGATGACAGCTAAGTAGAAATATGGTAGTTTTACACTCTACCTTATTTTTTAAGCAGTGTATGGCACGTGATTTAACACTTCCTTAATGATAGAGGACAACATCATGAAACTTCACTACAACACTGTGGTCCAGGAAGCACAGCTACTTATGCCATTTGGCTTTGGAGAAGGTTTTGGTAGGATTCTTTTTTAAAAGAATATATTGAAGTTTGAAATGAGAAAAAGAGATAAAGTAGCTGGCAGTATATGAGCAGTGTTTTTGCAGCTTAGCCTCAGGAGGGATAAAGGGAATTGATTCAGAATATAGCTGGGCCTTAAGGACTGCCTTTCTGCCTCTGAGGAGGAGGACATGGCGATGAAAGGGGGCTTACAGGAATGCTGCTATCCTATGACTGGCATTTCCCTGGGAGGAGACAAAGCCATATGTGAGGTCAGAAGACACAGGTGAGCGCCCTCCCCTTCTCCAGTCTAGGCATGTGCTTATAGGTTCCCAAATTTCCCTTTCATAAACATCCAAAGTGCACCGTGCCTGCAATGCTGATGGCTGACAGGAGAAATTGCAACATGAAGATGATATTACAAGGACTGTCTTGCTGGAAGGAGGACCCCAAGGCTTGTGTCTTGGTGGGAAAGGAACTGAAGTCCACACAGATTACTGTCGTTACTTTGCGTTTGGGGTTTGACAGCCTAGGAGACCAGAAAAACACCAGAATTTGAATTAGAGGGGTCTAACTCCCTCTTAAAACAGCTTTCAAGTCTTCTAAGTAATCTGTCATTTTGGATTAGGCATCATATTTTTATGTGGACTTTTAAAAATCTAAGCATGGTGCATTTCACAGCTTTTTTTTTTTTTTTTTCCCTGCGGTACGCAGGCCTCTCACTGCTGTGGCCTCTCCCGCTGCGGAGCACAGGTTCCGGATGCGCAGGCTCAGCGGCCATGGCTCACGGGCCCAGCCGCTCCACGGCATGTGGGACCGGGGCACGAACCCGTGTCCCCTGCATTGGCAGGCAAACTCTCAACCACTGCGCCACAAGGGAAGCCCCATTTCACAGCTTTAATAGGCAGAATTCTGAAATGGTTCCCAAAAAATTCCCACCCCTGGTGTATACAAACTTCCTCCCAGTGATTCAATCAAACACTAATCTGATGCTGCTGTGGAGGATTATATAGATATAAAAAAAAGTCCCAAATCAGTTGACCTTAAGACGGAAATTATCTTCAGTGGGCCTTCAGTGGGTCTGACCTAGGCCCTAAAAGGAACTTGTCCCTCCTGGTGAAAGAAATTCAAAGTATGAGGTGGTTCAGTACAACAGAGATTCTTTGTTGCTCACTTTGAAGATGGAGGAAGCGGAGTGGCAAGGAATACGGGTGGCATCTAGGTGCTGAGAGCAATCCTCAGCTGATAGCCAATAAAGAAAACAGGACCTCAGGGACTTCCCTGATGGTCCGATGGTTAAGACTCCCCACTCCCAATCAGGGGGCCCAGGTTTGATCCCTGGTCAGGGAACTAGACCTGGCGTGCCGCAACTAAATCCTCAGCCAAATAAATAAATAAATATTTTTAAAAAGAAGAAAGAAAACAGGACCTCAGTCCTATAACCACAAGGAACTGAAGTCTTCCAATAACCTGAGTTCATACCCAGATCCTCCAAAAAGTAACCCAACCTTGCCAGCACTCTGATTTCAACCTGTGAGACCCAGAGCAAAGGATGCCACCACGACATACCAGACTTTTGACCCACAGAACTGTGAACTGATAAATGGAGGTTACTTTCAGCAGCTGAACTTATGGTAATTTGTTACACAGAGATAGAAAACTAATACAATTGCTAAAAGCACATTTTGGAAAATAAATCACTAGTAGAACTATTTAAGATGTGATTAATTGATTGAAAAAAATCCTTCCTCACCTGGATTCTTTCTTACATTTTTTTCCTCTATCAGATATTTATATTTCATATTTTGGTATTTCTTAAAGCAAGCTGTCTTCTGTTGCTGCTAAATACTAATCATATTACCTAAGTTTCACTATGAAATTTATACAGAATCAACTAGCAAAGAAAGCATTTCTGAAAATGATTTTAGTAAGTATGTTACAATTTAATTAATATGAAACCATCTGTGAATAAATTAGTCTATTTCTCAATAGTTTATCTCTAATTGATCTTGTTTATTCAAACTATTGCCCCATTTTTCTTCCTTCCTAATGAAGTTCATACCATGGGAGGGAGACCCAAGAGGGAGGAGATAGGAGATATATGTATATGTATAGCTGATTCACTTTGTTATAAAGCAGAAACTAACACACCATTGTAAAGCAATTATACCCCAATAAAGATGTTAAAAAAAATAAAATAAAAATAAGTAATTATTAAATCATATTATCAACAATCTCTACATTTCTATATACAATCCATTTATACACTGAAATATTTTAAAAGCCTCTTCAGAACTCAAAGGTAAAAGGGTGTAAAAAATATAACATCATGGTTAATAAATGTAAAAGAAATTCTAATGTCTGATTAGAGAATTTTAGTCAGAATCAAGGGTTTTTAAAAATTCAAAGCATTTCAACTATAAACTGTTGGCTTTCATAGAATAGCTAAACCAATGTATATATACTAAAAGTATTATTTAATATACTCAAAATTTTTAATTAAAGTTTTTACTAATAGAGACTTTACTAATATGAAAGGAAAAAATCCTCTCCTTTCATATTTAATACAAAATATTATTAAAATAATACTCGTATAAATAAAACCTCTATGTCCCCTTACGTCTTATTGTTTTAAAGGCAGGGACAAAAACAAAAGGATTCAACTGAGGCCTAGAGCTTTAGGGAGAGATGACTCCTGTTGCTAAGAAACAGAAACCTCAAAAGCAGAGTCCAGATTCTGGGATCATGATTGAACAAGATTTCTGGCATTTGCTATAAGCTAATGAGGCTCCTCAGAATCTAACCCACCAGCCAAGGTGTTAATGGAGTTTAATTGCCAGGGAAAACCCAAATCTGGCTGAAAAGGTCCTGTGATGGCTCAACTCCTAAAGCAATTCCCACTCTTTTATAAACTTGCCAGCAAACAAAGCGTTCAGCTAAAGCAGTGAAGCACTGATGAAATTAGGTGGACTGTTGACTGCAAGTGACAATCATTTAAGCAATAAAAAGGCATTTTTAGGCCACTTAGCTGAACAATCCAGAGGTTACACTAGCTTGAGGCGCAGCTAGATGCAGAGCCTGAGCTCTGTCCCTCAGACTCTCTCCATGGAGCAGGCATAGGGGTCCCCAGCACCCCGCTCCTGGCAAACTACCAGCCTAACAGCTCCTGTTGTATGAGAATATCTGCAAAACTTCTGAAGAGGTTCTGAGGAGGAGTCTGACAGCCCTGGTTTAGGAGCACATGCCCATCTCTGTAGCCGGGAATAGAAAGGGTGGGGAAATGTGGTAGGCTAAGACTGTTACCAAACCAAACTTGGGGACACTCCCCCATGCACAATAAAGCCAATCTACTGACGCCAGGTTGTGGTGAAGTAAACTGTAGCATTTATTGCAGGTGCCAAGCAAGGAGTATAGTTGGCTAATGCTCAAAAGATCCCAAATTCTCCAATGGATTTCAGGGAAGAATTTTTATAGACAAGGTGAGGGAGAGAATCACAGGGTGTGTGTGATCAGCTCGTGCACAATTCTCTGATTGGTTGAGGGTGAGGTAATAGGGTGATGTCACAGGGGGTAGTATCATCAATCCTCAGGCTCTAGCCAATCTGGGGGCTACGTGCTCATGGTCATCATGAAGTTATCTTCTTCTATCTGGTGGGGGTATTAGTATCTGTGAAACAACTCCAGAATGTGAATCAGACACTATTATCTATGTCCTTCAGGGAGGAATTAAAGACTCTGTGACAGCCATGTGGCTGATTTACTGTTCAAATTTTTCCTTGCTCTCCTGGCCCAACTGCTATTTTTTTGTTACTACGCGTTCACATTCTTTCAATATTTAATTCTTGAGCCAGCCTTTTGTGACTTAGGGGAAGCCTGGGAGACTAAAGCTTTTCTACTAACAAGAGGCAGGTGGAGGACATTGTGGGGGGTAGCCTGTCCCAGGAAGGCCCTATAGAGTCCTGCTTGGTTACAAGGTGTGCAGTTATACCCAAGATACATTTGTCTCCTTTAGAGAGGTCATGTTCTGTGATCAGAAGAGGACTGTATGCCGGGAGAAAAAAATATAGAGAGGTCTTTATACCTCAGAAGGGGAATCCTCATCTATGCCACTCTCAAAGATAGTCATTGATGATGATGAACCAGGGAGACACTGCTAGCAAGAACCTGAAAAAATTAGTCTGTCCCCTGGAGGAAATCAGCCTTCTAGCAGAGCAGGGAGATCTTTTAGATATCTATCTAGAAGATGTAATACATATAACAGGACAGCAACTTCATTGTATTCATTTCCTTCTATGAAATAGGAATTTTTAAATTATAGTTAAAGGTGGGTGAGGACAAATTCCACAGTGTCATGTGTAAGACTATAAGGAACTGGATTTACTGGAAAAACATAGAAATCAAGAATTAGAATTAAGAGGCCTAGAACCTGCTTCCTCTCATCATCACAAAGAGAAGTCTGCAAAAATCAGCTCAGCATACTCCTTGACACACCACAGGTTCCTGTCTGCAGGGAATGGATTGTTACTGAGTCCAAACTCATTCTGCTCGCCACACAACAGGCCAGTAAATCAGGAAATGAGGTGTTGGGGCAAGGCATAACGATTTTATTCAGAAAGCCGGAAATCTGAGAAGATGGTGGACTAATGTCCTAGAGAACCATTTTATCAAAGTGAGAATTCAGGCTTCTTTTATACTAAAAAGGGGGTGGGTGTGGTCAGTTGATGCAAACTTCTTGGTGCCAGAATCCTTTGTTCTTGCAACTGTCCATGTAGGTCAGGTCATGATGTTCCTGTAAACCTCCAACAAGAGAAATGTTATTCTCCGCTCCGCAGCTTTTTATCTCTTTGTGAATGGAAAAGTGTTACACCCTTAAAAGTCAGAGCCTTGAAAATGGACTATCCTATATATTTTAGTCTGTAGGCAACATTCTTAAAGCAAAAGCAATAGAATACAAAGTTTAAAGTAAAAGAAACAGATCTAATATGGAGTCAGATTTGTTCTTCCCTATTACAGGATCCTGACTCTTGACTCCCTTAAAATGCAGTCATGATAAGGTTGGGTTAAGGGATATAAATAGAAAGGATTTAGGCACCAAAGAGTCTGAGTATAAATGCAAACACAGCTGGGAGGAGTTGTCTGAGAATGCCAGCTGCCATCACCTCATTACCTGTAAGTAGTAGCTGCTGCAGGTGCGAGAAGGGGCTCTCTGTTACTGTGTGTCCAGGCACAGCCATTCCTTCTAGGGGAGGAGGAGCAAGCCTCTGTATCTAAGTTGCCGAACAACTTTCCATTTCCCTTCCAATATTAAATTTGTCATTTAGCCTCAATTGCAGGATCAAGAAGAGCCACATTCAAACTTGACCGGTGAAATAAATAACACCCAAAATGCTGGACGTGGAACAGAATAGAGAGACTGGGTGGGTTATCTCCCTTTAAAGAGGGTTTAGGTGTGGGATTTTGCTATTGTTCTTGGTCTTCAATATGGGATAATTTGTAATGTGATTTGGGATGCTTCTAGAACTGTGAGAGTGAAATGAATATTGGCTGTGGGGGTCAGGACCTGTGGTGTGCTAGGCAGCCCAGGCATGACAAGGTGTGGGCTGTGACAGTTATGTTTTTGGCTATCCCATAGGGTCCATGTGGATTTTTTCCTCATCCTCATTCATCTGGCAAGAGGCCCAAAGAAGCCTACCTATTTGTTTCCCTCCTTTCTGTAGATACAGTGATTAAGTTATTCAGAAGCTGATGTGAAGCTTAAGCAGCTCCAGTCAGAATCATTCCCTGGAATCATCTGTAAAGTGTATCCTGTTAATCCCTGCTCAGAGCTTTATAGTGACTTCCCATTAGAATTAAAGCCAAACCCCTTAGCATGGCCTTTGAGAACTGCATGATCTAGCTTCTATTTCCTCATCAACTTCCTCATCACTTGACATCCTATGACCTTATCAACACACTCCAGCCATTGTGGGTATCTCTTAGCTCTTATAACATATCAAGCTCATTCCCATCTCAAGGATGTTTTCTTTGCCTCAAATTCTCTTGGATTCTTCTCATGTTGATTCTTTTTTCTTTTGGTAACTTTTTAAAAACTATAATTTCAAATTTATAGAAAAGTTACAAGAATAGTAAAATGAATTCTTGTATACCAATTATTCACATTCATCAACTGCCATATTTTGCCCCATTTGCTTTTTCATTCTCCCTATATATATATTTGTATGTATATGACATTTATTTAAACCATATGAGCTTAAGTTGGAGACAATGTGCCCCCTACTTCTAAATACTCTTATGTGCCTTTACTAAGAATGAGGACATTTTCTTTCAGAACTAGAATGTAATGAACAATAATCAAGAAACTTAACAGGAATACAACACTATTATCTATACACTATTATCTAATCCACTTTGCATATTCAAATCTCAACAATTGTCCCAATGATAGCTTTTATAGCAATTTGTTTTTCAGTCCATTAGCTCATATGTTTCATTGTTACATCTCTTTACTATCCTTTTATCTGGAAATGTTCTCAGACTTTTGTATCTTTCTTATTCATACATTATAAATATGGGAAATATCTTTAATAGCTATCAAATATAATTATAAATACTTCTGACATGTGACTTCAAACTTCCTGAACTTAAATATTTCCATCTGAAGGCTATTCTTCACAGGAATTGTTATGTAACTGTTACCAAGTCCAAGCTCATACTGCTCACTGCACAACATGCCAATAAATTGAGAAATGAGCTGTTGGGGCAAGGTATAGCAACTTTATTCAGAAAGCCAGCAGACCAAAAAGATGGGGGACTAGTGTCCTGAAGAACCATTTTGCCTGGGTTTTGGATGCTAGTTTCTTTTATAGAACAATGAGGGGGAGGTGAGGAGATAAAGTAAAAAAGGTGATAAGTTGTTGCAAATGTTTTCTGGTTCCAGCCAGACTCCTGAAGAGATGTGTTAATTTCTTCTTTCCTGCAGCCATTCACAGATGGGCCTGGTCAGGATGTTTCCCTGTGAGCTAAACAAAGGTATTTTAGCTTAACCTCAGGCATGGGAGGCAGGGTCCCCAGAGACGGGCCATTATGTATACTTTAAGCTATAGGCAATATCTCTTTATAGTGATTAACTTGTAGCAAAAGCAATAGAATGCAAAGGTTAAAGTAAAAGAAACAGATCCAATATGGAGTCAGATTCGTTCTTGCCTATTACATAACCTGAAAGGCCAAGATCACAATAGGTCTTACTTGCATAGTAGCAAAATCTCAGGTCCCCTCTCCTTGAAATGCCCTACACCAAGAAGCACAGCATTTGCAGACTCCTGTCAATGCCTGGCTTTTGCTCTTGTGTAAGTCTGGACTGCTATTATCCTTCTAACAATGGATTCCCTGGACTCAGGGCTCTGCTGCCAACAATGAGGTAACTATTGAATCATCTCAGAGCTACTGCTGAAACCATGTTCCAACCAGTTAACAGGAGCCTATAAGTAACAAAAATTCTTGAACTTGTCTTACAATCAACAGATAAGGGAGCAGCTTGGTAAAACTCCCTTTCTTGCAAACTGCCTTCCCAGCTTCATGCAGACCAGTTGTTTTACAGGAACTTGGAGTCAGCTTCTGCCCAGTGTGAGTGAGCTACGGCCAGTTGGGACCACCAACCCTAAAACTGGGACTTGCAGGTGTCTGATGAATGGCCTGTTGCTCCTAGGACTGGAAAACTCCACCCTTAGATCATGTAAGCATCTCCATTTTGAACACACGAAAACATGTCATCCAGATGCACCTGCTCAAAACACCAATTACCTTACCTCTTCCCTGCCTCCAATCATCTTTCCTGAAGCCTAAGACCACCTTGCTTAGCCCATAAATATCCCAACCCCCTCAGTTTCGTGGGGGAAGATCTGAGAATTGTCCTCCCTTTCCCGTGCTTGGCTGTCTTGTGAGTAAACTCTTCCTCAGCTATAAACTTTGGCATCTCTGTGTTTGGCTTGCTGTGCGTTGGTAAATGAACCTGGTTCAGTAACACTGCTGCTGCCCCCACTCCCACACTAGCCTCTAAAGAAGCAGTTCTCAAATTGGCTGTACATTAGAGTCGCCTGAAGTACTTTTAAAAATTCTGGTGCTCCAGGCCAATTAAATCAGACTTTTCTGGAGGAGACATTCAAGTAGAATCACTGTTGTCTCCATTCCTTTATAAACATGGATACAGACATGATTAATTCTCTTTATCAGAACCCAAGCCAGGTTCTGCATCTGAACTTTCCTGAAGACAGGAATAAGTAAAGGGAATTTATAACATTTAAAATAAAAAAATCACCTTACCTTTGGCTAGTTTACATGAATCCAGGCTTCCTGTATTATTCTTATGGGGCTTTTGCAGGGAGCCTCCATGTGTAGCTCCTAGGCTGACTTCTTGTGGCAAAGAAAACTTCCAACCACCATTGGAAGTGCCCACAAGAATATCTAGACTAGGTTCAAGAGGACAATCATAAAGGTAGGAGCTCCTTCTTTAACCAACAATGAGGCCTACCTCTTCATCTTCATTTCCTATTCCAGATAATTTGCAGTAGGAAAATCCACCTCCTTCAGGACAAATACCACTTGGTGCTCATAGTAGTAGGTCCAGAGATGACCCCATGGGGCAATCTCACCACAACTACATCCCACTGAAGCTCAAGTAACATACATACAGAAGCAAAAGATTATTTCCTTGACCATCACTTTCCCAAACAGTAAAAAAAAAAGGACAATTATCTCCATTTTTAACATTACTCCATCATGTGTAGTATTTTAATAGTTCAGTCATGATTGATCATCGATAAATTAGTTTAGTTCTGTTTTATGGTCCTTCCTCACCTGCATTCATCCCTGCAGTATTTTTGGCCTAAATACCTGACATCTCTAAAATACTGTTCATCCCATAGGTTTTGGGTCATCATGTCTCCACTGTCATATGTTTCTAGGTATTTTTTTATTTCCTCTTTGATTTCTTCAGTGATCACTTCCTTATTAAGTAGTGTATTGTTTAGCCTCCATGTGTTTATATTTTTTACAGATCTTTTCCTGTAATTGATATCTAGTCTCATAGCGATGTGGTCGGAAAAGATACTTGATACAATTTCAATTTTCTTAAATTTACCTAGGTTTGATTTGTGACCCAAGATATGATCTATCCTGGAGAATGTTCCATAAGCACTTGAGAAAAATGTGTATTCTGTTGCTTTTGGACGCAATGTCCTATAAATATCAATTAAGTCCATCTTGTGATGGGATGCAGCAAAAGCAGTTCTAAGAGGGAAGTTTATAGCCATACAATCCTACCTTAAGAAACAGCAAACATCTCGAATAAACAACCCTAAACTTGCACCTAAAGCAATTAGAGAAAGAAAAACAAAAAAACCCCAAAGTTAGCAGACGGAAAGAAATCATAAAGATCAGATCAGAAATAAATGAAAAAGAAATGAAGGAAATGATAGCAAAGATCAATAAAACTAAAAGCTGGTTCTTTGAGAAGATAAACAAAATTGATAAACCATTAGCCAGACTCATCAAGAAAAAAAGGGAGAAGACTCAAATCAACAGAATTAGAAATGAAAAAGGAGAAGTAAAAACTGACAATGCAGAAATACAAAAGATCATGAAAGATTACTACAAGCAACTCTATACCAATAAAATGGAAAACCTGGAAGAAATGGACAAATTCTTAGAAATGCACAACTGCCAAGACTGAATCAGGAAGAAATAGAAAATACAAACAGACCAATCACAAGCACTGATATTGAAACTGTGATTAAAAATCTTCCAAGAAACAAAAGCCCAGGACCAGATGGCTTCACAGGCGAATTCTATCAAACATTTAGAGAAGAGCTAACACCTATCCTTCTAAAACTTTTCCAAAATATAGCAGAGGTAGGAACACTCCCCAACTCATTCTACGAGGCCACCATCACCCTGATACCAAAACCAGACAAGGATGTCACAAAGAAAGAAAACTACAGGCCAATATCACTGATGAACATAGATGCAAAAATCCTCAACATACTACTAGCAAACAGAATCCAACAGCACATTAAAAGGATCATACACCATGATCAAGTGGGGTTTATTCCAGGAATGCAAGGATTCTTCAATATACGCAAATCAATCAACATGATACACCATATTGACAAATTGAAGGAGAAAAACCATACGGTCATCTCAATGGATGCAGGGAAAGCTTTTGACAAAATTCAACACCTATTTATGATAAAAAAACCCTGCAGAAAGTAGGCATAGAGGGAACTTTCCTCAACATAATAAAGGCAATATATGACAAACCCACAGCCAACATCGTCCTCAATGGTAAAACAATGAAAGCATTTCCACTAAGATCAGGAACAAGACAAGGTTACCCACTCTCACCACTATTATTCAAAATAGTTTTGGAAGTTTTAGCCACAGCAATCAGAGAAGAAACAGAAATACACAGAATCCAAATTGGAAAAGAAGACGTAAAGCTGTCACTGTTTGCAGATGACATGATACTATACATAGAGAATCCTAAAGATGCTACCAGAAAACTATTAGAGCTAATCAATGAATTTGGTAAAGTAGCAGGATACAAAATTAATGCACAGAAATCTCTGGCATTCCTATACACTAATGATGAAAAACCTGAAAGTGAAATCAAGAAAACACTCCCATTTACCATTGCAACAAAAAGAATAAAATATCTAGGAATAAACCTACCTAAGAAGACAAAAGACCTGTATGCAGAAAATTATAAGACACTGATGAAAGAAATTAAACATGATACAAATAGATGGAGAGATATACCATGTTCTTGGATTAGAAGAATCAATATTGTGAAAATGACTGTACTACCCAAAGCAATCTACAGATTCAATGCAATCCCTATCAAACTACCACTGGCATTTTTCACAGAAGTAGAACAAAATATTTCACAATTTGTATGGAAACACAAAAGACCCTGAATAGCCAAAACAATCTTGAGAACTAAAAACAGAGCTGGAGGAATCAGGCTCCTTGACCTCAGACTATACTACAAAGCTACAGTAATCAGGACAGTATGGTACTGGCACAAAAACAGAAATATAGATCAGTGGAATAGGATAGAAAGCCCAGAGATAAACTCACGCACCTATGGTCACCTTATCTTTGATAAAGGAGGCAGGAATGTACAGTGGAGAAAGGACAGCCTCTTCAATAAGTGGTGCTGGGAAAACAGGACAGGTACATGTCAAAGTAAGAGATTAGATCACTCCCTAACCCCATACACAAAAATAAGCTCAAAATGGATTAAAGACCTAAATGTAAGGCCAGAAACTATCAAACTCTTAGAGGAAAACATAGGCAGAACACTCTGTGACATAAATCACAGCAAGATCCTTTTTGACCCACCTCCTAGAGAAATGGAAATAAAAACAAACTGGGACCTAATGAAACTTCAAAGCTTTTGCACAGCAAAGGAAACCCTAAAGAAGACCAAAAGACATCCCTCAGAATGGGAGAAAATATTTGCAAATGAAGCAACTTACAAAGGATTAATCTCCAAAATTTACAAGCAGCTCATGTAGCTCAATAGCAAAAGAACAAACAACCCAATCCAAAAATGGGCAGAAGACCTAAATAGACATTTCTCCAAAGAAGATATACAGACTGTTAACAAACACATGAAAGAATGCTCAACATCATTAATCATTAGAGAAATGCAAATCAAAACTACAATGAGATATCATCTCACACCAGTCAGAATGGCCATCATCAAAAAATCTAGAAACAATAAATGCTGGAGAGGTTGTGGAGAAAAGGGAACACTCTTGCACTGCTGGTGGGAATCTGAATTGGTACAACCCCTATGGAGAACAGTATGGAGGTTCCTTAAAAAACTACAAATAGAACTACCATATGACCCAGCAATCCCACCACTGGGCATATACCCTGAGAAAAACATAATTCAAAAAGAGTCATGTACCAAAATGTTCATTGCAGCTCTATTTACAATAGCCAGGAGATGGAAGCAACCTAAGTGCTGATCATCGGATGAATGGATAAAGATGTGGCACATATATACAATGGAATATTACTCAGCCATAAAAAGAAATGAAATTGAGCTATTTGTAATGAGGTGGATGGACCTAGAGTCTGTCATACAGAGTGAAGTAAGTCAGAAAGAGAAAGACAAATACCGTATGCTCACACATATATATGGAATTTAAGGGGAAAAAAATGCCATGAAGAACCTACGGGAAAGACAGGAATAAAGCAGACCTGTCTGCTTTATTCACAGACCTACTAGAGAATGGACTTGAGGATATGGGGAAGAGGAAGGGTAAGCTGTGACAAAGTGAGAGAGTGGCATGGACATATATACACTACCAAAAGTAAAATAGATAGCTAGTGGGAAGCAGCCGCATAGCACAGGGAGATCAGCTTGGTGCTTTGTGACCACCTAGAGGGGTGGAATAGGGAGGGTGGGAGGGAGTGAGACGCAAGAGGGAAGAGATATGGGAACATATGTATATGTATAACTGATTCATTTTGTTATAAAGCAGAAACTAACACACCATTGTAAAGCAATTATACTCCAATAAAGATGTAAAAAAAAAAAAAAAACAAACATAATTCCCTGAGCTACACAGTATACCTTTGTTGCTTATCCATTTATATAAAATGGATATATATAGGAATTTATACCTGTTAATCCCATACCCCTAATTTGTCCCTCTCCCTTGCCTCTCCCCTTTGGTAACCACAAGTTTGTTCTCTATATCTGTGTGTCTGCTTCTGTTTTGCATATGCAATCATTTTTATTGTTTTTTAGATTCTACATATAAGTGATGTCATATAGTATTTGTCTTTCTCTGTCTGACTTTTTCACTAAGCATAATATTCTCTAGATCCATCCACATTGTTGCAAACAACAGTATTTCATTCTTTTTTATGGCTGAGTAATATTCATATATATATACATATATCTCACATCTTCTTAATCCAATCATCTATTGATGGGGCCTCGGCTATTGTAAATAATGCTGCTGTGAACATTGGGGAACATGTATCTTTTCAAATTAGTGTTTTCGTTTTTTTCAGGTATATATCCCAAAGTGGATTGCTGGATCATATGGTAGTTCTATTTTCTGTTTTTTTAAGGAAACTCCATACTGTTTTCCATAGTGGCTGCACCAATTTATATTCCCACCAGTAGTGCATGAGGTGGATTGCTGGATCATATGGTAGTTCTATTTTCTGTTTTTTTAAGGAAACTCCATACTGTTTTCCATAGTGGCTGCACCAATTTATATTCCCACCAGTAGTGCATGAGGTCTCCCTTTTCTCCACATCCTTGCCAACATTAATCATTTGCTGTTGTTTTTTACAATAGCCATTCTAACAGGTGTGGGGTGATATTTTATTGTTGTTTTGATTTACATTTCCCTGATGATTAATGATTTTGATATCTTTTTCCATTCCTTAAATTTCAGTCTTTGTATGTCTTTAGCCCTGAAGTGAGTCTCTTGTAGGCAGCATATAGATGGGTCTTATTTTTTATCCAATCCTCCACTCTAAGTTTTTTGATCAGAGCATTTAGATCATTGACACTTACAGCAATTATTGATAGGTTTGTACTTATTGCCATTTTGTTCCTTGTTCTTCCATTTTTGTAGTTCTTCTTTCTTCATTTCGTCTTCTTTTTGTTTTTCCCATTATGGTTTGATGATTTTCTTTTGTAGTGTGCTTGAGATCCTTTCTTTTTTACTTTTGTGTATCTATTGTAGGTTTTTGATGTTTAGTTACCAAGGGTTTCATATATGTTGACCCATAATTTTATCTACTTCTTTAAACTGATAAACTTCTTTAAGTTCAAACACATTTAAAAAGCTGTACATTTTTTATTCCCCTTCCCCACATTTTGTGATTTTGATGTCATATTCTACATTTTCATGCTTATCCCTTTACTGTTTATTGTAGTTATAGTTGCTTTTACAATTGTTTTGTTTTTTAATCTATGTATTGGCTTATTTAAGCGATCTTCAACCATTACTTCTTTTCCATTTAAAGAAGACCCTTCAAATTTTCTTTTAGGATAGGTTTAGTGTTGCTGCAGTCTTTTAGTTTTTGCTTGTCTGAGAAATTCTTTATCTCTCCTTCTATTTGAAATGATAATCTTGCTGGGTAGAATGTCCTATTTAGCAAGATTTTCCCTTTTAGCACTTTGAATATATCATGCCACTCTCTTCTTGACTGCAAAATTTCTTCAGATAAATCAGCTGATAGCATTATGGGGGTTCCCTTATATATGACTCTTTGTTTTTCAATTGTTGTCTTTAGCAGTGTCTCTTTAACTTTTGCCATTTTAATTATGATGTGTTTTGGTGTGGGTCCATTTAGGTTCACCTTTTTTGGGACCCCCTGTGTTTCCTGTACCTGGATATCTGTTTCCTTCTATAGGTTTAGGAAGTTTTCAGCCATAATTTCTTCAAACACATTTTCAATCTCATTCTCTGTCTCTTCTCCTTCAGGAACCCCTACAATATGTAAATTGGCACATTTTATATTATCCCATAGATCTCGTACATTGTTTTCCTTTTTTTTTATTTGTCTTTCTATCTGTTGTTCTGACTGGGTGATTTCCATTATTCTATCTTCCAGATCACTTATGCATTCTTCTGTGTCATTTAGTCAGCTATTCACTTCTTCTGGAGTGCTTTTGTTCTCAAAAATTGAACTATCTATTTTTGATTGGGTCTTCTTTATAGTTTCTAGTTCCTTGTTAAAATAGTCTTTGCTTAGATCAATTCTCTTTCTTAATTCAGTTAGCATTTTTTAACTTTTTATTTTATATTGGAGTACAGTTGATTAACAATGTTGTGCTAGTTTCAGGTGTACAGCAAAGTGATTGTTATACATATACATGTATCTATTCTTTTTCAAGTTCTTTTCCCATTTAGGTTGTTACATAATATTGAGCAGAGTTCCCTGCGCTATACAGTAGCTCCTTGTTGGTTATCCATTTTAAATATAGCAGTGTGTACATGTCAATCCCAAACTCCCTATCTCTCACCCCCCTTCCCCCCTGGTAACAATAAGTTCATTCTCTAAGTCTGTGAGTCTGTTTCTGTTTGGTAAATAAGCTCATTTGTATCTTGTTTTTAGATTCCATATATAAGCAATATCATATGGTATTTCCCTTTCTCTGTCTGACTTACTTCACTCAGTATGACAATCTCTAGGTCCATAATGTTCCTGCAAATGGCATTATTTCATTCTTTCTGATGGCTGGGTAATATTCCATTGTATATATGTAACACATCCTCTTTATCCATTCCTCTGTCCATGGACTTTTAGGCTGCTTCCATGTCTTGCTTATTGTAAACAGTACTGCAATGAATATTGGAGTGCATGTATCCTTTCAGACCATGTTTTTCTCCAGATGTATTCCCAGGAATAGGAAGGCAGGATCATATGGTAGCTCTATTTTTATTTTTTTAAGGAACTTCCATAATGTTCTCCACAGTGGCTGTACCAATTTACATTCCCACCAACAGCTTAGGAGGATTTCCTTTTCTCCACACCTTCTCCAGCATTTATTGTTTGTAGACTTTTTTTTTTTTTTTTTGGTGGTATGCGGGCCTCTCACTGCTGTGGCCTCTCCCGTTGTGGAGCACAGACTCCGGACACGCAGGCTCAGCGGCCATGGCGCACAGGCCCAGCCACTCCGTGGCATGTGGGATCTTCCTGGACCGGGGCATGAACCAAAGTCCCCTGCATCAGCAGGCAGACTCTCAACCACTGCGCCACCAGGGAAGCCCTAGATTTTTTGATGCTAGCCATTCTGACTGGTGTGAGGTGATATCTCGTAGTTTTGATTTGCATTTCTCTAATGATTAGAGTGACGTTGAACATCTTTTCATGTGCCTCTTGGCCATCTGTATGTCTTCTTTGGAGAAATGTCTATTTAGGTCTTCTGCCCATTTTTTGACTTGGTTGTTTGTTTTGATGATATTAAGCCACATGAGCTATTTGTAAATTTTTGAGACTAATCCTTTGTTGGTCACATCATTTGCAAATATTTTCTCCCATTCTGTGTGTTGTCTTTTTGTCTTATCTATGGTTTCCTTTTCTGTGCAAAAGATTTTGAGTTTAATTAGGTCCCATTTGTTTATTTTTGTTTTTATTTCCATTACTCTGGGAGATGGATCAAGAAGGATATTGCTCTAATTTATGTCAGGGACTGTTCTGCTTATGTTTTCCTCTAAAAGTTTTAGTGTCTGGTCTCACATTTAGGTCTTTAATCCATTTTGAGTTTATTTTTGTGTATGGTGTTAAAGAATGTTCTAATTTCATTTTTTTTTTTTTTGCATGTAGCTGTCCAGTTTTCCTAGCACCATTTATTGAGGAGACTGTCTTTCCTCCATTGTATAATCTTGCCTCCTTTGTCACAGATTAATAGACCATAGGTGTGTGGTTTTATTTCTGGGCTTTCTATCTTGTTCCATTGATCTATATTTCTGTTTTTGTGCCAGTACCATACTGTCTTGATTATTGTAGCTTTGTAGTATAGTCTGAAGTCAGGGAGTCTGATTCTTCCAACTCTGATTTTCTTTCTCAAGGTTGCTTTTGCTAGTCAGCATCTTTTGTGTCTCCACATTTTAAGTTTTTTTGTCCTAGTTCTGTGAAAATTGTCATTGGTAATTTGATAGAGATTGCTCTGAATCTGTAGATTGCCTTGGGTAATATAGTCATTTTGACAATTTTGGTTCTTCCAATCCAAGAATATGGTATATCTTTCCATTTGTTTTTGTTGTTTTCAATTTCTTTCGTCAGCATCTTATAGTTTTCAGAGCACAGAGCTTTTGTCTCCTTAGGTATGTTTATTCCTAGGTATTTTATTCTTTTCGCTGTGGTGGTAAATGGAATTGTCTCTTGAATTTTTCTTTCTGGTCTTTCATTTTTAGTGTATAGAAATGCAACAGGTTGCTGTGTATTAATTTTGTAACCTGCAACATTACCAAATTCATTGATGGGCTCTAGTAGTTTTCTGGTAGTGTCTTTAGGGTTTTCTATGTATAGTATCATGTCATCTGCAAACAATGACAGTTTTACTTCCTTTTTTCCAATTGGGATTCCTTTTATTTCTTTTTCTTCTCTGATTGCCATAGCTAGGACTTCCAAAACTATGTTGAATAAAAGTGGCGAGAGTGGACATCCTTGTTTCTTCCTGATCTTAGAGGAAATGGTTTCAGATTTTCACCATTGAGTATGATGTTACCTGTAGGTTTGTAATATATGAACATACCTTTATTATGTTGAGGTATGTTCTCTCTATGCCCACTTTTGGAGATTTCTTAACATAATTGGATGTTGAATTTTTTCAAAATCTTTTTCTGCATCTATTGAGATGATCATATGGTTTTTATTCTTCAGTTTGTTATGTGGTTTATTATACAATTGATTTGCAGATATTGAAAAATCCTTGCATCCCTGGGATAAATCCCAGTTGATCATGGTGTATGACCTTTCTAATGTATTGTTGGATTCGGATTGCTAGTGTTTTGTTGAGGACTTTTGCATCTATGTTCATCAGTGATTTTAGCCTGTAATTTTCTTTATTGTGGTAGTCTGGTTTGGGTATCAGGGTGGTGGTGGCCTCATAGAATGAGTTCGTGAGTTTTCCTTCCTCTACATTTTTTTGCAACAGTTTTAGAAGGGTAGTTGTTAACTCTTCCATAAATGTTTGATAGAATTCATCTGTAAAGGCATCTGCTCCTGGACTTTCGTATGGTGGCAGTTTTTAATCACAGTTTCAATTTCAGTACTTGTGATTTTTCTATTCATATTTTCTATTTCTTCCTGGTTCAGTCTTGAGAGATTGTACCTTTCCAAAAATTTGTCCATTTCTTCCAGGTTGTCCATCTTATTGGCATACAGTTATTTGTAGTAGTGTCTTATGATCCTTTGTATTTCTGCAGTGTCAGTTGTAACTTCCCTTTTTTCATTTCTAATTTTATTGGTTTGAGTTCTCTCCCTTTTTTTTTTTTCATGAGTCTGTCTAAAGGTTTATCAATTTTGTTTACCATTTCAAAGAACTGGCTTTTAGTTTCATTGAGTTTTGCTATTGTTTTCTTCATCTCTATTTCATTTATATCTACTCTGATCTTTATGATTTATTTCCTTCTACTAACTTTAGGTTTTGTTTGTTCTTCTTTCCCTAGTTACTTTAGGTGTAAGTTTAGGTTGTTTATTTGAGGTGTTTCTTGTTTCCTGAGGTAAAATTTTATTGCTATAAACTTCCCTCTTAGAACTGCTTTTGATGCATCCCATAAGTTTTGGATCATTGTACTTTCACTTTCATTTGTCTCTAGGTATTTTTTATTTCCTCTTTGATTTCTTCAATGATCCATTGGTTGTTTAGTAGCATATTGTTTAGCCTCCATGTGTTTGTGTTTTTTATAGTTTATTTCTAATCTTATAGCATTTTGGTCGGAAAAGATACTAGATATGATTTCAATTTTCTTAAATTTTCTGAGTCCCACTTTGTGGCCCAGCATTTGGTCAATCCTGGAAAATGTTCCATGTGCACATGAAAAGAATGTGTATTTTGCTGCTTTTGGATGGAATGCTGTATAAATATCAGTTAAGTCCATTTGGTCTAATGTGTCATTTAAGGCCAGTTTTTCCTTATTAATTTTCTATCTGGATGATCTGTCCATCGATGAAAGTGGGGTGTTAAAGTCCCCCACTATTATTGTGTTACTGCTGATTTCTCCCTTTATGGCTGTTAGTATTTGCCTAATATATTGAGGTGCTCCTATGATGTGTGCATACATATTTACAATTGTTATATCTTCCTCTTGGATTGATCCCTTGATCATTATGTAGTGTCCTTCTTTGTCTCTTATAACAGCATTTAAAGTCTATTTTGTCTGATATGAGTATTGCTACTCCAGCTTTCTTTTGATTTCCATTTGCATGGAATGCCTTTTTCCGTCCCCTCACTTTCAGTCTGTATGTGTCCCTAGGTCTGAAGTGAGTCTCTTGTAGACAGCATATATATGAGTCTTGTTTTTGTATCATTCAGCCAGTCTACGTCTTTTGGTTGGAGAATTTAATCCATTTACATTTAAGTTAATTATCAATGTGTATGTTCCTATTGCCATTTTCTTAATTGTTTTGGGTTTGTTTTATAGGTCTTTTTTCTTCCCTTCCTCTCTTGTTCTCTTCTCTTGTAGTTTGATGACCATCTTTAGCATTGTGTTTGGGTTGCTTTTTCTTTATTGTGAGTGGGTTGCTTTTTCTTTATTGTGTGTAACTATTGTAGTTTTGGGGTTTGCTGTTCCCAAGAGGTTTTGATATAGCAGTCTATATATGTACAAGTTTGTTTTAAGTTGCTGGTCTCTTTCCTGCCTAG